>NC_052343.1:19277033-19606023 GCF_016432855.1 Salvelinus namaycush
GCAAATGGGTCTTCCAAATGGACAATGACCCCAAGCATACTTCCAAAGTTGTGGAAAATGGCTAAAGGACAACAAATTCAAGGTATTGGAGTGGCCATCACAAAGCCCTGACCTCAATCCCATAGAAAATGTGTGGGCAGAACTGAAAAAGCGTGTGCGAGCAAGGAGGCCTACAAACCTGACTCAGTTACACCAGCTCTGTCAGGAGGAATGGGTCAAAATTCACCCAACTTATTGTGGGAAGTTTGCGGAAGGCTACCCTAAATGTTTGACCCAATTTAACAATTTAAAGGCAATGCTACCAAATACTAATTGAGTGTATGCAAACTTCTGACCCACTGGGAATGTGATGAAAGAAATAAAAGCTGAAATAAATCATTCTCTCTACTATTATTCTGACATTTCCCATTCTTAGAATAAAGTGGTGATCCTAACTGACCTAAGACAGGGAATTTTTACTAGGATTAAATGTCAGGAATTGTGAAAAACTGAGTTTAAATGTATTTGGCTAAGGTGTATGTAAACTTCCGACTTCAACTGTATATTTAACAGTACACCAGGTCTATTGCTGCTGCTGCAATTACTGGTCATCCTGGTGTTGTTCCAATAATGTTTCTCAATAATGTGTCTCTATTCAAAGTAAAAAAAATGTACCCATCTAATGTTTCTCACTCCCAGAAGAACCATTAATATACTGTGATTCTAATGCTGCTGCGGCTCCTGCTGCTGATCTTATGACTCACAGAGATACAGTGGGCTGCATTGTCTCTGGCCCAGAGGCAGGTAGGGAGGGGGAGAGCCTAGGGAGTATCAACAATAACAAAAAACAGGGAGTTTATACTTGCTACTGAACAACAGTACGTTATATACAGTATACACAACATGAAGGAGTTAATTTATCTAGAGCATTGTTTTAATTGGCAGTGGCTCGCTAGGCTACATGATGCTTGCAAGCACAACAACTATAACTACGGTTAAATAGAGGAAAGCTGAGTATGATGAAATGATTGGTGCTCCAGCGAGGGATGCATCTGCTGTTGACTGTCAAAATGCATAATGACAATCACACCTAAACTGAAGGGCTTTCTATGAAAACAGCAACAGTCCTGGGCTGAGGGATGGGTCTCTAGGAAAGCAGGAAGCATTAGAAGAGATGATGATGAACTACGATGCGCCAGCAGGGACATAAGGGGCGACTGGCAAACCTTGACAGGCTTTCTTCCCCTGTACAGAGCAGACAGGGCAGACCACACCATGTTCAAGACAAACACCTCGACAGGGTAGGAGCTCCGTAAGGGGTGGAGGGTGGAAGGAGGGGAGTGGAGGAGGAGGGGGGTCCAGGGGAACAGATGGTGGGCTATCCTCCCGACCTGAGAAGGACAAGGGTTATAGAGGTGTATGGAGGAGGGGGAGGACAGGGGTTATAGAGGTGGATGGAAGAGGGGGAGGACAGGGGTTATAGAGGTGTATTGAAGAGGGGGAGGACAGGGGTTATAGAGGTGGATGGAAGAGTGGGAGGTCAGGGGTGTGTGGGGGAGAAGAGGTGGGGGGATTGGAGGTGGGGTGTTAGGAGGATCTTACATCACCTAACAGAAAGAAGATGAAGGCTGATGAACACAAGACAAACTGACACACTATTCGGGAACCAAAATCTCCAATGTGCTCATTTTCTCCAGATTGATAAACTCTTCTCTTTTCCTTGTTCTCTTCTGTTACTCACCAGAGACTTGGAGCTCTGTCTGGATGGGGGTATGAACTGCCGTACATTGGTGGGCGTTTCCTTCTCAATGGAGTGTCTCCTCTGGGGGGCATGCCGTCTCTCAGGCTGGGGGGTGGAGGAGATAGGCAGGAACATGGGTGGAGCTGGGGGTGGGGGGAGAGAGGATATGTGTGATATACTTTTATGTAGTACTGTAACCCTTATATTACCAGTTAAGTTGACTGAGAACACTCTCTTTGACAGCATTAGTCTCAGCATAGAAGAGCTGTCAGGTGAACAGCTGAGAGCTGTGAAAGCATAGAATTACATATAAAATTCTAGGATCTCCATGATAACCTTAACCATAGCTTCATCGCCTCCCGAGTGGTGCAGTGGTGTTAGCTGTGCCACTAGAGATCCTGGTTTGAGTCCAGGCTCTGTCGCAGCCGGCCGCGATGAGGAGACCCATGGGGCGGCACACAATTGGCCCATCGTCAACCGGGTTTGGCCGGCAGGGATGTTCTTGACCCATCGTGCACTAGCGACTCCTGTGGCGGGCCGGGCGCAATGCACGCTGTCACGGTCGCCAGGTGTACGGTGATCCTCCAACACATTGGTGCGGCTGGCTTCCAGGTTAAGCGGGCATTGTGTCAAGAAGCAGTGAGGCTTGGCTGGGTTGTGTTTCGGAGGACGCACGGCTCTCGACTTTCGCCTCTCCCGAGTCCGTACAAGAGTTGCAGAGATGAGACAAGACTGTCACTACCAATTGGATACCACAAAATAAATCAACCCTAGCTTCATGTCCACACCCTGGCTGAACCCTAACCCCAACCCTAACTCTGGCCTTCTGGTCAACTCACTCTTCCTGCCCAGTACAGACTCTGGAGATGTGTCATCTACCACCGATGTAGAGACACTGGAGCTACTGGCTGACCTTCGACCCCCAATGGTGATGTCATCCTGTAGGGGGAACAACAGAGAGCAGTGCTGTAGGATGTACAGTTGAAGTCGGAGGTTTACATACACGTTAGCCAAATACATTCAAACTCAGTTTTTCACAAATCCTGACATTTAATCCAAGTAAAAATTCCCTGTCTTAGGTCAGTTAGGATCACCACTTTATTTGAAGAATGTGAAATGTCAGAATAATAGTAGAGAGAATGATTTATTTCAGCTTTTATTTCTTTCATCACATTCCCAGTGGGTCAGAAGTTTGCATACACTCAATTAGTATTTGGTAGCATTGCCTTTAAATTGTTAAATTGGGTCAAACGTTTCGGGTAGCCTTCCACAAGCTTTCCACAATAAGTTGGGTGAATTTTGGCCAATTCCTCCTGACAGAGCTGGTGTAACTGGGTCAGGTTTGTGGGCCTCCTTGCTTACACACGCTTTGTCAGTTCTGCCCACAAATTTTATATGGGATTGAGATCAGGGCTTTGTGAGGCCACTCCAATACTTTGACTTTGTTGTCCTTAAGCCATTTTGCCACAACTTTGGAAGTATGCTTGGGGTCATTGTCCATCTGGAAGACCCATTTGTGACCAAGCTTTAACTTCCTGACTGATGTCTTGAGATTTTGCTTCAATATATCCACATAATTTTCCTACCTCATGATGCCATCTATTTTGTGAAGTGCACCAGTCCCTCCTGCAGCAAAGCACCCCCACAACATGATGCTGCCTCCCCCATGCTTCACGGTTGGGATGGTGTTCTTCGGCTTGCAAGCCTCCCACTTTTTCCTCCAAACATAACGATGGTCATTATGGCCAAACAGTTCTATGTTGGTTTCATCAGACCAGAGGACATTTCTCCAAAAAGTACGATCTTTGTCCCCATGTGCAGTTACAAACCGTAGTCTGGCTTTTTTATTGCTGAGCGGCCTTTCAGGTTAGGTCGATATAAGACTCGTTTTACTGTGGATATAGATACTTTTGTACCTGTTTCCTCCAGCATCTTCACAAGGTCCTTTGCTGTTGTTCTGGGATTGATTTGCACCTTTCGCACCAAAGTACGTTCATCTCTTGGAGACAGAACGCATCTCCTTCCTGAGCGGTATGACGACTGCGTGGTCCCATGGTGTTTATACTTGCCTACTATTGTTTGTACAGATGAACGTGGTACATTCAGGCGTTTGGAAATTGCTCCCAAGGATGAACCAGACTTGTGGGGGTCTACAATATTTTTCTGAGGTCTTGGCTGATTTCTTTTGATTTTTCCATGATGTCAAGCAAAGAGGCACTGAGTTTGAAGGCAGGCCTTGAAATACATTCACAGGTACACCTCCAATTGACTCAAATTATGTCAATTAGCCTAACAGAAGCTTATAAAGCCATGACATCATTTTCTGGAATTTTCCAAGCTGTTTAAAGGCACAGTTAACTTAAACTTCTGACCCACTGGAATTGTGATACAGTGAACTATAAGTGAAATAATTTGTCTGTAAACAGTTTTTGGAAAAATTACTTGTGTAACCAACTTGCCAAAACTATAGTTTGTCAACAAGAAATTTGTGGAATGGTTGAAAAACAAGTTTTAATGACTCCAACCTAAGTGTATGTAAACTTCCGACTTCAACTGTATACTGATGTCAACTACCAAAAGACAGACACACACACACACACACACACACACACACACACACACACACACACACACACACACACACACAGACAGACAGACAGACAGACAGACAGACAGACAGACAGACAGACAGACAGACAGACAGACAGACAGACAGACAGACAGACAGACAGACAGACAGACAGACAGACAGACAGACAGACAGACAGACAGACAGACAGACAGACAGACAGACAGACAGACAGACAGACAGACAGACAGACAGACAGACAGACAGACAGACAAATGCACATACGAGCACACACACACACACACACACACACACATACACACACTTACACAAACACACTTACGTCAGAGTCGGAGCTGTCCAGTTCTGACAGGGTAGGCGCTTTCAGCCTCTTCCTCTGACATAGGGCCTGGGCTCCACCCCCTGGTGTCCCTGGCCCCCCATTGGACAGACTGCTGAGGGTCATGGTGCTGGAAGTCTTCCTGCGGCCATCAGGGCTGGACACATCTGGACAGAGAGGTTGTCACAAGAAGACTGATCAGACAGAGGACAGCTCAAATACCCAGGGGTGATTTCAGCAGGATGCAACGTAGCTAACTATACTGAACCCTGCAGATAGAAATGTCATGAATAGAGCTGGGAACAGAATTCCCAGCTCCACATGACAGACAAACATATCTGTTCTATGTGATACATTTCTATTTTAGTGTTCGGTAACGTTGCACAGTCCTGAACAGACCCGCGGGGAACACACCAGCGGTAGGGAGGAGGGCGTGTGAGTTGAGGAGAGACGGAGAAGCAGCCTGGTGTTACACACACAACATGGATTCTACTTTCATTACCCTTTAAGACCTGGACTGAGCAGGATTCTAATGAGACCCTAACCCTAGCTGACTCCCTCCCTCCTAGCCTCATTGACAACTTCTCCCCCCAAGAAAAATATAAATAAATTAGGGGGGAGGGAGTGGAGGGGGTGACGGAGGAAGGGATGGAGAAGAGAGTGCTGGAAACAGCAGATAATCAGTAGCAGAGGCAGATCTGATCTGTGGATGCCAGGCTCTCTCTCTCTCTCGCTCGCTCTCCCTCTCTCTCTCTTTCTTTCTCTCTCTTTCTCTCGCTCTCTCACTTTCTCTCCCTCTCTGTGAAAAGGACCACGCAGTGAGAATGTGAATACCTCTTCTGGAAAAAGTCTAAAATACGACCTCATTACCTCAGTGGGAGGCCAAGGCCCTCCTGTACTGCTGTCCTGGAGCTTCTAAACCTGCCTTGCTGGGACAAGACTGACTGGTCCTAAGATCCAGGTTTAAACTAGAGCAGATTAAACATCCACCATTTCTGGCACTATGCTCAGTGTCAGTCAAAAGTAAAAACATTGTAAAGGACTGGTTTCTGTAAACTATATTTGTCGATATAGTATAATTCAGCTTATTTTAGTCGAGGCATAAGCAGTAGTGTTAGGATACAGCCAAATAGGCAGACAAACGAAACAGGGCTAACATTATGTGTTGCAGCACACAAGTTGCTTGTCACATAAACAGAGCCAAACCACTCCACATACTTTACCTTGACGTGTAAGGATCAACTGTGGAGTGCTGTAGTATATGCCTCCACCTAAAAGGGAACACTTCCTTAAATATGATAGGCCAGACTGTACTAATGGTTTATCCCTATCCCCAAACATAGCCTGTCATTTGACTACAGAACTCTATCTCTCTCGGTGAGTATTGGTATTGGAGAATCTGGCCACAAAGTAAGGGGATAAGTACCCAGCTGCAATGAAGTTCAGATAGCCAACCATCACATACACACTCACGTACGTACGCACGCACGCACAAACACATACACATAACACACACACACATTAAAGCTTCACAACAATAAATTGAACCAACTAGTTGAGCAAAGGGTAAAATTGCCTCCAATGTGATGAAAGACGCTGGGATCAGTGGGAGAAATGTCAAGCACAGCCAATCAGACTGTCAAGCACAGCCAATTCAGATACCCTGCCCACAACAGGAAGTGTTGACACATAAAAGAGTAAGAGTGTAGATTATTATAAATTATTTTCAGTGTCACCAATGTAAATTCATTAGCTATCTATCTTACTAAAGGATGTATTGGTGATGACATTTTTGGGTAACCACTGCAGTACAACCTTATAAAACAGAAGGTATCCTCTTCTTATCTGTTTTAAAAACAGCCAAATACTGTAAGTTATTCAGAAGTGCTAAATGACCAATGCAGGCGATGTTGGAGATACACTGATGTCTTTGTGAGAATGTGCTTTTTTGTGTTGAATAGAGCTGGGAGCCGACAGGTGTGTGTGTGTGTTCTGCGTGTGTGTGTGTGTGTGTGTGTGTGTGTGTGTGTGTGTGTGTGTGTGTGTGTGTGTGTGTGTGTGTGTGTGTGTGTGTGTGTGTGTGTGTGTGTGTGTGTGTGTGTGTGTGTGTGTGTGTGTGACGACAGCTCCTGTCTACCCTGCTCTCTGATCCCACCTCTGATTAAATTCTGCAGACTCACTTTCCAAGATTAACAACTGCTTTGTGTGAGGAGGACCGTCATTTTCTAGAAAACCGAGGAAGGTAGTTATGCTTATGCACGTCTTGGTTGTTTGTAATGTGAATTTCTGAGTAATGGAGTTCTTTAGCTAAGGCAACTCTTTCCCTGATTTATTTTAGTGTGGAAAAGAAAGATGGAAAAGAAGATTATTCAGTGGGAGTTTGAAAGGCAGGAGCTCTGTTGTCTCTACTGGCTATAGGCTACTGACTTTTATCAATATCAAATATGTTTTTAACATACTGTAGGTTCCATCCCAAGCGCAACAATAGATTAGAGAAAAATTTAGGAAGATCTAACAAGTTTTGACTAATCCCAGAATTAATTTTTTTTTGAAGTGAGCATTACTCAAGCATTTAGACAAGGAAAATACTGTTTTACAATTCCTCCTGAGGGACTGAGAACAATGAGCACCAGCTGTGTGGAGATGCAGAAAAACAGTTGCTTTTGACGTCAGCAAGTCTTCGAGAAATAGTTCATTATCAGAGATGTACTGTAGTGACAGGCAGCGAATAACCACGTTGGCCTGTTTGAGTCACATCTACCTTAGTCTTTTTCATAACTGTCTATGGTATGTAAGGCTACATCTAACTTAACATTATCCCTGGGCTTAGTCTGAGTAGATCATTAAGCCCTTTCACATTCCATGTGGAGATTCAAAAACAAGTGTCATAAGAATTGAACTAAGGTTCAGAATGATTGAAAGATACGCTGAGCTTGTCTATGAGGGAGTTGCTGATGTGAAGGTAGCCATCAACCTCCCTTCTGCGCTTGACAGTTCTTATCCTGACCAGTGTCTGACATCCTGACGTCACAACCAGAGAGCACACTGCTGCGGTGCAGAGCCAACCAAGCCAACCATCAACACCACCACGGAAGCATGAAGAAGCATGAGATGAGAGCATTAATATGCGTGCTGTAGCTTGGGCAGATGGACAACAACCACGATAGATAGAGACGTAAAGAAACAGCCAGGTAACCGGACAGATCTTTACCTGACAAGTCAAAACTTTGAGACATGCTAAGAGGCCGAATTACTGCAAGAGAAACAGTGATGGCGTTACAGAGTTATTAAGCTATCCATAGGAGGAATACGAGCAGAAGATATATATTAAGTAAGCAAGAAGAAAGACATCATCTGCCGACATGTCTGGCAGCTGTCCATAGTGCAGTACAGTATGTTAAGAAATGTACAATGATGAACTTAGTCAGTAGAAAGTGCATAGCCAACGGTGAGAAATCATTAACATAATAACTAAATAAAATACATTCTCTCTTCAGATTCTAAGGTTTGGTTTGGTTATAGTCAATACAGGCACTTAGCATAACACCAGACAAGATGTATGTTTAAGCTGTATTACAAGCAGAGCTGTAATGCCAAACAGCACAGGCATCCAAGAACAGTAACTTGGCCGGGTGGAAACATCGTTCAAACCAATGAAAGAAAGTATGATTCACCTTGTGTCTTTCATTCATGCCAATGCCCAGCACCCGTGAAAGTGCATAATCACAACATACTTCATACAATGAGTGTGAGTGTGTGTGTTTGTGTGTGTGTGTGTGTGTGAGAGAGAGGGAGTAAGAATGAGAGAAAGAGAGAGAGAGCGAGAGAGAGAGAGAGAGAGAGAGAGAGAAAGAGAGAGAGAGAGAGAGAGAGAGAGAGAAAGAAAGAAAGAAAGAAAGACATAGAGAGGTGTCACTCACCCAGCCTGCTCCTGCGGATCACATCAGGAGAGACAGGTCTCAGTTTCCTCTCAGATTTAATCTCATCCAGGATCATCTCGTGCAGGGTGGGAGGAACCTGGGGCTGGGGCTTCAGCTTCCTGGCTGCTGCCTACACACACAAACGCACACACGCACACACACGCAGATACATACATGCACTCACACTGAGTTATGGGCATCAGGCATTTTGCCGCTGCCTCCTAAACCTTAAGGACACTGTCACTTTACCGTTAATATCACTGTCACTTTACCGTTAATATCACTGTCACTGTACTGTTAATATCACTGTCACTGTACTGTTAATATCACTGTCACTGTAATGTTACTATCAATGTCACTGTACTGTTAATATCACTGTAGCGTTAATATCACTGTCACTGTACTGTTAATATCACTGTCACTGTACTGTTAATATCACTGTCACTGTACCGTTAATATCACTGTCACTGTACTGTTAATATTACTGTCACTGTACTGTTAATATCACTGCCACTATACCGTTAATATCACTGTCACTGTACTGTTAATATCACTGTATCGTTAATATCACTGTCACTGTACTGTTAATATCATTGTCACTGTACCGTTAATATCACTGTACTGTTAATATCACTGTACTGTTAATATCACTGTCACTGTACTGTTAATATCACTGTCACTGTACTGTTAATATCACTGTCACTGTCCTGTTAATATCACTGTCACTGTACCGTTAATATCACTGTCACTGTACTGTTAATATCACTGTCACTGTCCTGTTAGTATCACTGTACTGTTAATATCACTGTACCATTAATATCACTGTCACTGTACCGTTAATATCACTGTCACTGTACTGTTAATATCACTGTACTGTTAATATCACTGTCACTGTACTGTTAATATCACTGTCATTGTACTATTAATATCGCCCACTGTACTGTTAATATCACTGTCACTGTACTGTTAATATCACTGTCACTGTACTATTAATATCACTGTCACTGTACCGTTAATATCACTGTACTGTTAATATCACTGTCACTGTACCGTTAATATCACTGTCACTGTACTGTTAATATCACTGTCACTGTACTGTTAATATCACTGTCATTGTACTGTTAATATCACTGTCACTGTACTATTAATATCACTGTCACTGTACTATTAATATCACTGTCGCTGTACCGTTAATATCACTGTACCGTTAATATCACTGTCACTGTACTGTTAATATCACTGTCACTGTACTGTTAATATCACTGTCACTGTACTGTTAATATCACTGTCATTGTACTATTAATATCGCCCACTGTACTGTTAATATCACTGTCACTGTACTGTTAATATCACTGTCACTGTACTGTTAATATCACTGTCACTGTACTGTTAATATCACTGTACCGTTAATATCACTGTCACTGTACTATTAATATCGCCCACTGTACTGTTAATATCACTGTCACTGTACTGTTAATATCACTGTCACTGTACTGTTAATATCACTGTCACTGTACTGTTAATATCACTGTACTGTTAATATCACTTTCACTGTACTGTTAATTTCACTGTCACTTTGTAACAATAACTCTTGACTGTCAGTACCGCTCCTCTCATTACTGAGGCAGGCACTTCAGTGAGGCTGGGGCAGTGAGACTGGGGCAGTGAGACTGGGGAAGTGAGGCTGGGGCAGTGAGGCTGGGGCAGTGAGGCTGAGGCAGTGAGGCTGGGGCAGTGAGGCTGGGGCAGTGAGGCTGGGGCAGTGAGGCTGGGGAAGTGAGCATTGATGTACAGCTCCAGTAGATGATCTGATTATCTATCAATCACCCCTCATTCCAATCAGTATAATCATACCCTAGAACCCCAAAACCTGAACTACCTGTATTTCTTTTGGGATATTAAGAACTCTTTCTTTGACTAAAGATGGGTTCAGTGGCTTGAGGTTTAAATGGAAAGTGGAGACCCCTAGCACCAATTCCCAGGCTTCCTCCAGTGATGAACGAGACATGGAAGGATGGCATGGCAAGACTAGAAGACACCAGATTGAGAGGAAAGTGGGGCAGGTACCATAGAATGTACTATCGTATAGTATATAGTACATGTATTATACAGTATTGTACATTAACAGGATTAGGAGAGAAAATGCCCCATGTTCTCCTCTCTAAACCCTATGACTGTACAGCCCACATAGATAAGAGATATACTTTACATACATAGCTAATAGTTGTATTCTTATTTAATTCTATGGTACTCTGTTCAGTCCAAAGAGAAAGAACAGAGTTGTATCTCTATGGTTCACCCGCCACCATGCCAACACCAAAGAGGTTGCTAGTCGATGTAAAGTATATCTGTTGTTTCTATAGGCTGTGCACTCACAGGGTTGAGAGGAGGTCTGGACCGGATGAAGTCTAGGATGACCTCATGGGCGCTCTTCTTCAACCTTGGTGGGATGTCGTTGTTTACCTGGAGGTGCAAGGGGACAGACACACACACACACACACAGATTAAGAGAGACCATAACTACATATAAGCAACAAACCATGCTTTAAAAAAAATAATAATAATAATACTTTTTTACCCCCTTTTCTCCCCAATTTCGTGGTATCCAATTGTTAGTAGTTACTATCTTGTCTCATCGCTACAACTCCCGTACGGGCTCGGGAGAGACGAAGGTCGAAAGCCATGCGTCCTCCGAAACACAACCCAACTAAGCAGCACTGCTTCTTAACACAGCACGCATCCAACCCGGAAGCCAGCCGCACCAATGTGTCGGAGGAAACACCGTGCACCTGGCGACCTGGTTGGCGTGCACTGCTCCAGGCCCGCCACAGGAGTCGCTAGTGCGCGATGAGACAAGGATATCCCTACCGGCCAAACCCTCCCTAACCCAGACAACGCTAGGCCAATTGTACGTCGCCCCACGGACCTCCCAGTCGCGGCCGGCTGCGACAGAGCCTGGGAGCGAACCCAGAGTCTCTGGTGGCACAGCTAGCACTGCGATGCAGTGCCCTAGACCACTGCGCCACCCGGGAGGCCCAAACCATGCTTTTAAGACACCTGACAGTTTTACCATGACCTTGCGTAGTTTGTAGCGTTTGGAGCGGATGTCATCCATGAGCATCTCATAGGGCGTGAGCTGGAACTCGATGGCCAGAGGGTTGTACTGGCGCTCCTGGACCTTCTTCAGCTTCACCCCGTTCCGCAGGTCTCCCATCACCTGCATCCAGAACTTAGCCTGGGGGATGCAGGGGGACAGAAATCACATAGCAACACAGTACTCATCCAATGATTTAACACTTATAGGGCCAATTTCCAGACCCAGATGAAGCCTAGATACTCCTCTGGGCTACAAACATGCTAGTCCAAGAGTAGGTCTAATATGAGTCTGGGAAACCTGTCCTAAGGGTGTCACATAAGGGTGTCAGAGAAGGGTGTTGCCAGGTAAAAGGGGCTGTGTGAGGCTTGTGATAAGGAGCTGGTCACCTACCCAGTCTGCATTCTGGAGCTCATTTAGGTCTCTGCTGGGATCCTCAGACGGCTCGCCACCCATCTTCCGAAGATTCTATGAGAGAGAGAGAGAGAGAGAGAGAGAGAGAGAGAAGAGAAGAGGAGAGGAGAGGAGAGAGAGAGAGAGAGAGAGAGAGAGAGAGAGAGAGAGAGAGAGAGATGAGCACTCAGAGCTTAATGTGAGTTTAAAGGCCCAGTGCAGTCAAACATCGTGATTTTCCTGTGTTTTATATATATTTCCACACTATGAGGTTGGAATAATACTGTCTAATTGTGAAAATAATGATAATGCCCTTTAGTGTTTGAAATTTCAGTCTGTTTTTGTGTGATTGTGTGGTGACATCAAAAGATAGTTCCAAACCTCTCTGGCAATAACAGCTAGTTTTCAGTTTTCCATTCCCCACTCTGACAGTCCTAGAAAAAATATTGCTTGAGAAATTGTTTTTTGCTAAGAAACAATTTATGTTTCTTTTTGACCATTTTAATTGAAAACAATAACAGTAAGGTACTTAATTGTTACCCAGAAATGATTTGATATTGAGATAGAAATGGCTTAGGACGTTGACATAAGTAACTGACCTCAAAGCCACAGATTTCATCCTTTCATGTTGAAATGAGATGTTAATCAAGTTAATTGACTACCACAGCATTAGGACAGGCAGCTAGCCCTGCTATCAGTCACACCCACAAATCAATACCTATTCGATTATCAATGACAGTTAACAAGAGCCTTCGCAGCCTGACAACCTGCCAAGTCCCTATCAACTAGCATCATGATGGTACACTCACACATTCCCACCACACTCATGCCCAGTCCATTTTCATCCGTGATTGAAAATCATCATTGTTGCCATAGGGAATAAAGCATGGTTCTGCCAGTATATGCATAGCAGAGATTACAGCTTTTAGCCATGGTCAAGATGACTGTATGAAATATAGTGTGGGAACTCCCTTAGCTAGCCCATGCTAACACCAATCCACTGCTTTTAAATGTATGGGAAGGAATGAGCAAGTGTACTTTGAGAGAATTGGGATGCAACCAATGAAGCAGTGAGCAACCTGCATCCCTTCTCTTCCAGATTCAGGAGTTCATTAGAGGACAGGACACTGAGGGATCTGTTCTGCAGCAGACTGGAAAGCCTCCTCCTCCTCTCTCTCCTCCTCCTCCTCTCTCTCCTCCTCTCTCTCCCTGTTATTTGTGGTAAGAGAGTGGGCGTCACCCTGCATCCCACCGGTGTTTGATAGAGCAATCATGGGAGTCTCTCTGCTACAGCCCCTCACAGGAGATTTACTACAGGGCCTCTCCTCTCACTGGATATACAGAGCCATAACTCACACTGCACTGGAAGGGCATTTGCTAAGGTGTTTGCCTTCTCTACCATTAACAGTTGGTACTTATTCCCTTTTCATGTAATAACATAAAACAGAAATCTTTACCATGGTCCGTGAATAACAACATGATTGTTGACAAACATTTTTAAAAAGGACATCATTTCTGAGCAGAGGAGCCCAGGGTGAGATAATGTTGGATTTAATACCCGGTGCTCATTTGTACGACCAACACAATACCATCCCTTTCCTAACATATAGTATTTAACCCTGAGCAAATAGGAACAGAAGTGGCTTGGGTGATTCAGCTACAACTATGCTTTTAATAGTGTCCCTCTGTCCTGTTATAGAGCTCTTTGTTATGAAAGAAAGGGTCTCTCTCTGCCTGCTGTCCTGTAGATGCAGTTAGCTAGCTAGATCCCCTATGGGACAACACGTCTCTGCCTCACTGCCAGACAGAGGAGGACAAGCGGGGGAGGGGAATGATGCAGGGCCGAAAGCTCATCTTACTTCTCCTGGTATCACACACACACAGATGTACACACACACACACACACACACACACACATAAACGTAACCTTGTCCCACATTGAACAGCCAAGCATCTTGACCAGAGATTGCACTGTCCAGCAGATCCTTAGTCCTGTCCCTACTGCTATAGCCCTAGGTGTCTCTGCCTCCACATACAGTAGACTAGACTACATCCTGGCCTATTCACATCTGGTTGCATACACCAGATAGGCTAACTAAACTGGATGTACTGTCTGTCTGTAGCCCCCTGAACCACAGAGCTTGACACTTGTCTCCCCTTCTTCATAGCTAAGCTCTTACCCTCTCCTCATAATAAGACTCTCCACTCTCTTTTGTAACAGTGAATTATATAACTGTCCAATTCCTTCGCTCCTTTCAGATGTACTATTGTGGAGGGGGAGTGCTGCTTAGCTGTATGGGTCCCTAGGGAGTAGCACCCAGTCTGTGGTTCATCTTCAATAGGAAGAACTATTGCTCAGTAC
Organism: Salvelinus namaycush; assembly: GCF_016432855.1. Classification (NCBI taxonomy): domain Eukaryota; kingdom Metazoa; phylum Chordata; class Actinopteri; order Salmoniformes; family Salmonidae; genus Salvelinus; species Salvelinus namaycush. The sequence continues at coordinate 19,291,432 of NC_052343.1, forward strand.
ATCAGGCTTCCTGCCATCCAGGACCTAGGCGGTGTCAAAGACTCCAGTCACCACAGTCATAGACTATTCTCTCTGCTACCGCATGGCAAGCGGTACCTGAGCGTCAAGTCTAGGACCAAAAGGCTCCTTAACAGGTTCTACCCCCAACCCATAAGACTGCTGAACAATTAATCAAATGGCCACCCAGACTATTTGCATTGACCCCCCCGCCATTGTTTTTACACTGCTGCTACTTGCTGTTTATTATATATGCAGTCACTTTCCCTCCACCTACATGTACAAATGACCTTGACTAACCTGTACTCCCGCACATTGACTCGGTACCGGTAACCCCTGTATATAACCTCATTATTGTTATTTTTTACTTTAGTTTATTTTGTCAATATTTTCTTAACTCTATTTTATTAAAACTGCATTGTTGGTTAAGGGCTTGTAAGTAGGCATTTCACGGTAAGGTCTACTACACCTGTTGTATTCGGCACATGTGACAAATAACATTTGATTTGATTTAGCATGTGACCCTGTGGCAGACAGCAGTGCATTGTGTGACATTAAACTAAGCCTTTAGGTATGCAGACATGTTCACAGCAGCATTACGGGTTTACCTATGTACAGATGTAGGATCTTCATTTGAGCCAGTTTGCTACAGCAGGAAAATAATCTTGCTACAACAGGAAATGTGAATTATTATGTGGATTATAATGAATGGACATTTTTATAGGGTTTGATAAAAATTTGAAAAGTCAGACATTTCAAAGTGGAAAATACAAACTTAAGAAGTTCTCCTGCAACAAGGTGATCAAATTAAGATCCTACATCTGTACCACCACAGAACTAAGCCCTATAATACTGTACTACAGAACTGTACAGACAGAAGTGGACTCTGCTCCCCAACTAGGTGAAAGACTGAGCAGAATATTTGACAACAAAACCTACAGCTACTACAAGGCAGCTTCCCCTGAGGTAGACAGATCACTCCCATCAATGCTCCTTACTAGCCTACTTTAACATTTCATATGCTGGGAGGGGATAGCATGTCTACATGCATGCACGCGTACGCACACGCACACACACACACGCACGCACGCACGCACGCACACACACACACACACACACACACACACACACACACACACACACACACACACACACACACACACACACACACACACACACACACACACACACACACACACACATATATATACACACACACAGCATGTACTGTTGTTCCGCTCTCTCAGTCCCTGGTCCACAACATTGTCTATCCCTATTATATTCTAGCCCACAGTAAACATCACTGTGATGACCTGTGGCAGACATGGTTAGGGATGTCCTGAAATATGAGATGCTAAATATAATCCATGCGTGCAGCTCGGTGCGAGGCACAGTGGCAGATAACAACACTGCTGCCTGAGTCTCATCCTGACTCCCTGCTGTGGGTATGTTTTACAAACAACAGCTGTGGCTCTAGCATTACAGTACAACATCAATCCAAGTATCCATTCCAACACACTGGTTATGTTGTGTGTGTTACTTTTTTTAGCGAATTGCTTGATTTTAGCAGAGTAATAGACAGTTTCACTTGAACACACACACAGAGCAACCTGAATTCCTTCTCTGTAACACACACACACACACGACTCAAGGCTGATATACAGTAGGATCCATTACAGGACATGTACGTAGTGTGCCATGTTGATCAGTTCTCTGAAGCATGTGAAACACCTTAATGTCATGTTGCTTAATCTCCTGAATGAATGTCTCTCCAGTCACATGACCTCTGAACATATGTCCCTGGTCTACATGTCTGTCTGATTAACAGTACAAGGTTTAGTGGTCCTATGTGCACTGGAGCCTGAGAATGAGATGTCAATCAGGTCCCAGAAATAGACCGGAGCTGTTCCAATATCCACACTGGTTAGCATACCACATAGGATAAAGCAATGTATTGGGAATACATGCTAGTATGCTAAGTAATATGCTATAGACAATGGAACAGAACCACTATGTAAGCAAGCTGAGGGCCTATGCAGTCAGGTACTGTGTAGTGTGTTGTGAGCATTGGTAAATGGAGGTGGTTTGGTGAACCATGGTCACATGATGAGTAACCTTTCCTGAGACCTGAAGACTTTCTTTACCTGCCCAAGCTAATTCCTAGCCTTTAGCTCAGTGGACTAACATAGTCTTGTTGCACACAGGAGACAGGGGATTGTAACCCAGTTGGTCACGCATTGATGTGTAGGTAGCCTCACCTCTTTGGCACTCTTGATCTTCTCCAGGAAGGAGCGTAGCTCCCTGGTCTCAGCGTAGAGAGCACGGCACACAGCCTGGTAGTGGCTGGGGGCGTCGCCAGGGCTGGGGAGGTGAGACACACACATCTACAGACAGACAGACAGACAGACAGACAGACAGACAGACAGACAGACAGACAGACAGACAGACAGACAGACAGACAGACAGACAGACAGACAGACAGACAGACAGACAGACAGACAGACAGACAGACAGACAGACAGACAGACAGACAGACAGACAGACAGACAGACAGACAGACAGACAGAGAGAAGTAGTACTGTAAGTAAAACATTGTAGATACTGTAAACATGGTAATTCAGCAGATGACAGAACGTATCCTTGTGACAGCAGATTACAAAATACTGTATGTCCTTGTTTCTCTGAGATGAACAGAAGGTGCTCTTGGCATGATCTTGGCACCAGTAGTCCACTGCATTTCCCATCCCATATAGCGTCTCAAATTCTAACAGAAAATGGTTGGCCGTCTCATCTGCAATCTTGCCCACCAAGTAAATTCCCTGAATTGACAACATTTCCATGAGATAAATGGTGCTGCTGTGTAGAGGAGGAAGCCTGGAGCAGAAATTGAGAATTAGGTATTAGGGAGTCTTTCCCCAGTAGCATCATCATCTCAATATTCCCTGACCCAGTCATTTTTAATAGTCATGCTGATATAGGAGAAGATCCCTGAATGCAAATCACACAGGAACATACATCTGAAATGTTGTGAAACATCTAGAAGGCGAGAGAGAGAGAGAGAGAGAGAGAGAGAGAGAGAGAGAGAGAGAGAGAGAGAGAGAGAGAGAGAGAGAGAGCGAGCGAGAGAGAGAGAGAGAGGCAGGCAGTTCCTTTAGCGCAAGGCTCTGTATTTAACATCAGACAGAGAGAGAGAGACAAGGGGTGGACTGGAGGATAGAGAGGATGACAGCTATTAGAGGAGGCATCTAGCCATCAGGCACTAGGGCTGGCAAGACAACAGCGACACTGTCACCCAGGCAGCTCAGATGTCCACAGCCTCAGATAACCTTACAAGCGGTCGCTATGGAGACCTGGTTCCATCCCCTGGGCCCTGTCTCTAGAATCATTATTTCACCACTGTCATGTCTGTCCTCGTGTCAGGTCGGATGGAAGGCTGAAGACTATAGTTCAGTCGAGGCTCCTCAGAGAAGGAAGGGGAGGACCATCCTCCTCAGTGAATTTCATTTAAAAAATAATAAATAATTACATTTAAAAAGTTCTCCTTTTTAGATAAAACGATACTAAATATATTCATATGTCACCAAATAATTGATTAAAACACTATTTTGCAATGAAAGTCTACAGTAGCCTCAGCGGCACTCTGTAGGGTAGCACCATGTGTAGCCGGAGGACAGCTAGCTTCTGTCCTCCTCTGGTTACAGCGACTTCAATACAAAATCTAGGTGGCTCATGGTTCTCACCAGATAATGAATCTAGTACTGAAAGCATACGCTAAAAATGAAGGAGAAGCAAAAGAGAGAGTGATTTCTTCATTTTTTTTCACTGTCAGTTTCACTTACAGCTAGAAAATGCAGCTAGCTAGTTTAGCCTGCTCAAACACCCTGCTCAAACAGAGGGGTCCTATGTTAGCTAGCTGGCTATGACTATCCAACACAACACTGGAACTCTTCCAAGTGAAGGTAAGCTTTTGTTTTTACTAATTTATTGTCACCAGGGCCCGCCGGTGTAACTACTTACTGACTGACTGTACACTGTAACGTTACTGCATGACTGTAGCGGGTTTACTAATGCGTTAGTTCTATTAGCTATGTTGACTAGGATGTTACTTTAGCTAATATGGTGACACCAATGTAGGCTGTGTGTAGTGGTTATGATATGGTTTGGCTTGGAAAGTGTTTTTTATCTGGTCTCCTACAGCTGATGTGTTATGCATTGAAGTCCACAAGTGAAGGAAAAAGGTGAGAGGAGGAAAACGCATAGATGCGAGAAGGAACACAACGTGGCTGCTATGAAAGTGAACTGTGTTTACGTTTGATCAGTGGTGTATTCATTCCGAAAATGTTTCTTAAATGGAATGAAACGGGGATAAACATACATCACTCGTCCAACAGAAACTCTCTTTTAAAACTATTGGACTAATGATTACACCCTAGATCATCTAGATGCGGGCAAGAGAGTGCAAGGTGGTATTGAATGTCACTTTCTGTCACCTCAAATTTGTCTCTCGACCTATGTGCACCTACGTTGTAAACTTTCATTCATAGGCTAGGTTGTAGCAACCGCATGATGGGTATATGGAAAATTCAAGTATCATGTAGTAGCCTAAACCTATCGATGTTAAATTGAACTGGAAGAATGGAATATGAATGGCAGTCATCCAATATGCTCTAATAGAAATAAGGACATGCTCATGAAAAAAAATGGTCCTCCTGCCACTGCTATTGTTATGTAAACACCATTGGGGCATCTAAGGACTCACTGGTTGGATCTAGTATGATGTCTGTTCTCTCAACACTACTGGACATGCTGGGTGGATCTAGTATGATGTCTGTTCTCTCAACACTACCGGACATGCTGGGTTGATCTAGTATGATGTCTGTTCTCTCAATACTACTGGACATGCTGGGTGGATCTAGTATGATGTCTGTTCTCTCAACACTACTGGACATGCTGGGTGGATCTAGTATGATGTCTGTTCTCTCAACACTACTGGACATGCTGGGTGGATCTAGTATGATGTCTGTTCTCTCAACACTACTGAACATGCTGGGTGGATCTAGTATGATGTCTGTTCTCTCAACACTACTGGACATGGTGGGTGGATCTAGTACAGATAATACTCTCAACACTACTGGACATGGTGGGTGGATCTAGTACAGATAATAATCTCAACACTACTGGACATGATGGGTGGATCTAGTATAGATGATACTCTCAACACTACTGGACATGGTGGGTGGATCTAGTATAGATACTAATCTCAACACTACTGGACATGGTGGGTGGATCTAGTATAGATAATAATCTCAACACTACTGGACATGATGGGTGGATCTAGTATAGATGATACTCTCAACACTACTGGACATTGTCACAATTCCGATGGTGAAATGAAGGAGTCAGGTGCAGAGAGCAGGGTAATAATGAGCAAGTGGAATTTATTATTTCAACCAGAAATAATCTATGAGACGGCTACGCCACACAACAACGGGCGCGTCAAAAATACTGTCCAACATAAATTAGGACCGAATCCACTATACAAAAACACCACCACAACAAACAGAAATAACAAGCCCGCACAAAAGTCGGCGGGCCAACTGGGTTTAAATAACACCCTACCCTAAACACAAAACAGGTGAAACCAATTAGACAAACCTAAATGAAAACAGAAAAGGGGATCGGTGGCAGCTAGTAGACCGGAGACGACGACCGCCGAGCGCCGCCCGAACGGGAAGAGGCACCATCCTCGGCGGGATTCGTAACAGTACCCCCCTCCCGACGCGCGGCTCCTGCAGCGCGCCGACCCCGGCCTCGAGGACGACCCGGAGGGCGAGGAGCAGGGCGATCCGGATGGAGGCGGTGAAAGTCCCTCAAGAGGGACGGATCCAAAATGTCCCCCACCGGTACCCAGCATCTCTCCTCCGGACCGTACCCCTCCCAGTCCACGAGGTACTGCAGGCCCCTCACCCGGCGTCTCGAGTCCAGGATAGTTCGTACCACGTACGCCGGGGACCCCTCGATGTCAAGAGGGGGCGGAGGGACCTCCGGCACCTCATTTTCCTGAAGGGGACCAGCTACCACCGGCCTGAGGAGAGACACATGAAACGAGGGGTTAATACGATAGTAAGAGGGAAGTTGTAACCTATAACACACCTCGTTTATCCTCCTCAGGACTTTAAATGGCCCCACACACTGGGGCCCCAACTTCCGGCAGGGCAGGCGGAGGGGCAGGTTTCGGGCCGAGAGCCAGACCCTGTCCCCTGCGAACACAGGGGCCTCACTGCGGTGGCGGTCAGCGCTCCTCTTCTGCCGTTCACTGGCCTGCCTGAGAGAGTCCTGGACTGCCCGCCAGGTCTCTCTAGAGCGCTGTACCCACTCTTCCACCGCAGGAGCGTCGGTCTGGCTCTGATGCCACGGAGCCAGGACCGGCTGGTACCCCAGTACGCATTCGAAGGGCGACATGTTCGTTGATGAGTGGCGGAGTGAGTTCTGGGCCAACTCTGCCCACGGGACGTACCTTGCCCACTCTCCTGGCCGGTCCTGGCAATACGACCTCAGAAACCTACCCACTTCCTGGTTCACTCTTTCCACCTGCCCATTACTTTCGGGGTGATACCCAGAGGTGAGGCTGACCGAGACCCCCAGACGCTCCATAAACGCCCTCCACACCCGGGACGTGAACTGGGGACCTCGATCAGATACGATGTCCTCCGGCACCCCGTGATGCCGGAAGACGTGGGTAAATAGAGCCTCCGCAGTCTGTAGGGCCGTAGGGAGACCAGGCAATGGGAGGATACGACAGGACTTAGAGAACCGATCCACAACGACCAGAACGGTAGTGTTCCCCTGAGATGGAGGAAGATCAGTCAGAAAATCTACCGAGAGATGAGACCATGGCCGTTGTGGAACCGGGAGGGGTTGTAACTTCCCTCTCGGTAGGTGCCTAGGAGCCATACTCTGAGCGCATACCGAGCAGGAGGAGACATAGAGTCTCACGTCCTTAGCCAAGGTGGGCCACCAGTATTTCCCCCTAAGACCCCGCACTGTCCTCTCAATCCCCGGATGACCCGAAGAAGGTAGTGTGTGAGCCCACCGAATCAATCGATCACGGACACCAAGCGGTACGTACCTAAGGCCAGTCGGACACTGGGACGGCACAGGTTCTACCCTCAACGCCCGCTCGATGTCCGCGTCCACCTCCCATACCACCGGGGCCACCAGACAAGAGGCTGGAAGGATGGGAGTCGGATCGATGGGCCGGTCATCCGTGTCATAGAGACGAGACAGCGCGTCGGCCTTAGTGTTGAGGGAACCTGGTCGGTAAGAGATCGTGAATCTAAAGCGAGTAAAGAACATGGCCCACCTAGCCTGACGCGGATTCAGTCTCCTCGCCTCTCGGATATACTCCAGATTGCGGTGGTCAGTCCAGATGAGGAAAGGGTATTTAGCCCCCTCAAGCCAGTGTCTCCACACCTTCAGGGCTTTTACCATAGCTAGTAACTCCCGGTCCCCCACATCATAGTTCCGCTCCGCCGGACCCAGATTCTTAGAAAAGAAAGCACAGGGACGGAGTTTCGGTGGCGTGCCCGAGCGCTGTGATAGCACGGCTCCAACACCAGCCTCGGACGCATCCACCTCCACTATGAACGCTAATGAAGGGTCCGGATGCGCCAACACGGGAGCCTCAGTAAACCGTGCCTTCAACTGGTTGAAGGCTCCCTCTGCCTCGGCCGACCACCGTAGACGCACCGGCCCCCCCTTCAGCAGTGAGGTAATGGGCGCCGCCACTTGGCCAAAACCCCGGATAAACCTCCGGTAGTAATTGGCAAACCCTAAAAACCGCTGCACCTCCTTTACCGTGGTCGGAGTCGGCCAATTACGCACGGCGTTAACGCGGTCACTCTCCATCACCACCCCTGAGGTGGAAATGCGATAACCCAGGAAGGAAACGGCTCGTTTGGAGAACACACATTTCTCAGCCTTGACGTATAGGTCATGCTCCAGCAGCCGCCCAAGGACCCTGCGCACCAGGGAGACATGCGCGGCGCGTGTGGCAGGATAGATCAAGATGTCATCAATATATACTACCACACCCTGCCCGTGCAAGTCCCTGAGAATCTCATCTACAAAGGATTGGAAGACGGCTGGAGCATTCTTTAACCCATATGGCATGACGAGGTACTCATAGTGGCCTGATGTGGTACTAAACGCTGTTTTCCACTCGTCTCCTCCCCGAATACGCACCAGATTATACGCGCTCCTGAGGTCCAGTTTTGTGAAAAAACGTGCTCCGTGGAATGATTCCACCGCCGTAGCGATGAGAGGTAGCGGATAACTAAATCCCACTGTGATTGAATTTAGACCTCGATAATCAATGCACGGACGCAGTCCTCCCTCCTTTTTTCTCACAAAAAAGAAACTCGAGGAGGCGGGTGACATGGAGGGCCGAATGAACCCTTGTCTCAGAGCTTCCGTGACATATGTCTCCATAGCCAACGTCTCCTCCTGTGACAATGGGTACACGTGACTCCTGGGAAGTGCAGCGTTCTCCTGGAGGTTTATCACGCAATCCCACCGTCGATGAGGTGGTAATTTGGTCGCTTTTTTCTTACTAAAAGCGATAGCCAAATCGGCATATTCTGGGGGAATGCGCACAGTGGAAACCTGGTCTGGACTCTCCACCGACGTGGCACCGATGGAAACTCCCACACACCTACCTGAACACTCCTCTGACCACCCCTGAAGAGCTCCCTGTCTCCAGCAAATGAGGGGATTGTGAATGGCTAGCCAGGGAACCCCCAACACCACTGGAAACCCATGTGAATCAATAAGGTAGAAACTAATCTGCTCCCTATGATCCCCCTGCGTTACCATGTCCAGCGGAATCGTGGCCTCCCTGATCAGCCCTGACCCTAACGGTCGGCTATCTAAGGAGTGCACAGGGAAAGGTGGGTCTATCTGCACCAGCAAAATAAACAACTTACGGGCGAGTACGCGATCCATAAAACTCCCAGCTGCGCCTGAGTCTACTAGCACCTTATGCTGGAGAGAGGGGAAAAACGCAGGGAAAAAAATAACCAAAAACATGTGACCGACAGGAAGCTCTGGGTGAGTCTTGTGCCTACTCACCTGGGGTGGCCGAGAAGTATTCCGCCTGCCATCTCTACTCCCAGAGGCACTCCTCCAGCACCGCTCCGAAGTGTGTCCTCTTCGGCCACAATAGGTGCAAGAGAAGCCACCTCCTCCGGCCCCCCTAGATGCAGCCCCTCCCAACTCCATCGGAGTTGGAGCGGGAGGGCTGGGAGGTGGAACTGACAGGACCCCCTCTGAACGCCCGCGGGCAGCTAGCAGGTTGTCCAGTCGTATTGACATGTCAATAAGCTCATCGAGGGAGAGTGTAGTGTCCCGACAAGCTAGCTCCCGACGGACGTCCTCCCAAAGGCTACATCGGTAATGGTCCATCAGGGCCCTGTCATTCCACCCCGCACCAGCAGCCAAGGTCCGGAACTCCAACGCGAAGTCTTGCGCACTCCTCGTCTCCTGTCTGAGGTGGAACAGTCGCTCACCCACCGCTCGGCCCTCCTGAGGGTGGTCAAATACGGCCCGAAAGCGGCGGGTGAACTCTGGGTAGTGGTCTCGAACCGAGTCTGGGCCGTTCCAGACCGCGTTAGCCCATTCCAGGGCTCTACCCGTCAGACAGGAGATTAGGAGGCTAACACTCTCCTCTCCCGAGGGAGTCGGATGAACAGTAGCCAAGTAGAGCTCCAACTGGAGCAAAAACCCCTGGCACCCAGCCACCGCTCCGTCGTACTCCCTCGGGAGCGCGAGACGCAACGCGCCTGAACCAGACGCTGACGTGGAAGGAGTAGGTTGCGACGTCCGTGAAGGAGCTGGGGTAGATGTCGGGAAACCACTCCTCTCCCATCGCTCCATCCTCTCCATCATCATGTCCATCGCCGACCCAATCCGATGGAGAACGGCGGTGTGATGAAGGACACGCTCCTCCATCGATGGAAGAGGGGTGGTTGCTGCTTCTGCTGACTCCATGGGTTTAGGGTGCGGGCTTCTGTCACAATTCCGATGGTGAAATGAAGGAGTCAGGTGCAGAGAGCAGGGTAATAATGAGCAAGTGGAATTTATTATTTCAACCAGAAATAATCTATGAGACGGCTACGCCACACAACAACGGGCGCGTCAAAAATACTGTCCAACATAAATTAGGACCGAATCCACTATACAAAAACACCACCACAACAAACAGAAATAACAAGCCCGCACAAAAGTCGGCGGGCCAACTGGGTTTAAATAACACCCTACCCCAAACACAAAACAGGTGAAACCAATTAGACAAACCTAAATGAAAACAGAAAAGGGGATCGGTGGCAGCTAGTAGACCGGAGACGACGGCCGCCGAGCGCCGCCAGAACGGGAAGAGGCACCATCCTCGGCGGGATTCGTAACAGACATGGTGGGTGGATCTAGTATAGATAATAATCTCAACACTACTGGACATGGTGGGTGGATCTAGTATAGATAATACTCTCAACACTACTGGACATGGTGGGTGGATCTAGTATAGATAATACTCTCAACACTACTGGACATGGTGGGTGGATCTAGTATAGATAATACTCTCAACACTACTGGACATGGTGGGTGGATCTAGTATAGATAATAATCTCAACACTACTGGACATGGTGAGTGGATCTAGTATAGATGATACTCTCAACACTACTGGACATGATGGGTGGATCTAGTATAGATAATAATCTCAACACTACTGGACATGGTGGGTGGATCTAGTATAGATAATACTCTCAACACTACTGGACATGGTGAGTGGATCTAGTATAGATGATACTCTCAACACTACTGGACATGGTGGGTGGATCTAGTATAGATAATAATCTCAACACTACTGGACATGGTGAGTGGATCTAGTATAGATAATAATCTCAACACTACTGGACATGGTGAGTGGATCTAGTATAGATAATACTCTCAACACTACTGGACATGGTGGGTGGATCTAGTATAGATAATAATCTCAACACTACTGGACATGGTGAGTGGATCTAGTATAGATAATAATCTCAACACTACTGGACATGGTGAGTGGAACTAGTATAGATAATACTCTCAACACTACTGGACATGGTGGGTGGATCTAGTATAGATAATAATCTCAACACTACTGGACATGGTGAGTGGAACTAGTATAGATGATACTCTCAACACTACTGGACATGGTGGGTGGATCTAGTATAGATAATAATCTCAACACTACTGGACATGGTGAGTGGATCTAGTATAGATAATAATCTCAACACTACTGGACATGGTGAGTGGAACTAGTATAGATGATACTCTCAACACTACTGGACATGGTGGGTGGATCTAGTATAGATAATAATCTCAACACTACTGGACATGGTGAGTGGATCTAGTATAGATAATAATCTCAACACTACTGGACATGGTGAGTGGATCTAGTATAGATAATAATCTCAACACTACTGGACATGGTGAGTGGAACTAGTATAGATGATACTCTCAACACTACTGGACATGGTGGGTGGATCTAGTATAGATAATAATCTCAACACTACTGGACATGGTGAGTGGATCTAGTATAGATAATAATCTCAACACTACTGGACATGGTGGGTGGATCTAGTATAGATGATACTCTCAACACTACTGGACATGGTGGGTGGATCTAGTATAGATGATACTCTCAACACTACTAGACATGGTGGGTGGATCTAGTATAGATAATAATCTCAACACTACTGGACATGGTGAGTGGATCTAGTATAGATAATAATCTCAACACTACTGGACATGGTGGGTGGATCTAGTATAGATGATACTCTCAACACTACTGGAGGAAAGACACATATACAACAACTGCAGGCTCCAGTACCATGACCCTGACCTGATCACCACCATTTTGTAGTTGACTGCACTTGATGGCTTGACAGCAGAAAACCTACTATTTCCTTATTAACCTTGTCATTCACCCATGTAGTGACATTTTGGCTTTTAATCATCAACCACTATCCTCCCCCAATCAACAGCTGCCTACCTTCAGGATGTCCCTGTAGCCACGGACATTACAGATGTTGATGGGATCGTCTTCGGCCTCCTCCTCTTCCTCGGTGGCCTCGTAACCTTCGTCAGGGCAGGCGTCTCTCTCGGCCTCGCCCATGTTGGTCATGAGGTCTATGAGCTGCTCCAGGGGTGGGCTCAGCTCCCGCTCCTCGCTCTCCTTCAGTCCGTAGTCCAACGCCTTGTAGATCATGATGCCCAGAGACTCAATCACCTGAAGGACAGGACACAAGCAACAACACACACTGGGTATCATTATATTGCCATCCATATACAGTGCCTTCGGGAAGTATTCAGACCCCTTCACTTTTTCCACATTTTGTTATGTTACAGCCTTATTCTAAAATGTCTTGGCTGTGTGCTTAGGTTCGTTGTCCTGTTGGAAGGTGAACCTTCGCCGCCAGTCTGAGGTCCTGAGCGGTCTGGAGCAGGTTTTCATCAAGGATCTCTCTGTACTTTGCTCCGTTCCATCCTTCCCTCGATCCCAACTAGTCTCCCAACTAGCATTTTTTGGTAACCTTCCCCAGATCTGTGCTTCGACACAATCCTGTCTCGGAGCTCTACGGACAATTCCTTCAACCTTATGGCTTGGTTTTTTCTCTGACATGCACTGTCAACTGTGGGACCTTATATAGACAGGTGTGTGACTTTCCAAATCTGCCCAATCAATTGAATTTACCACAGGTAGACTCCAATCAAGTTGTAGAAACATCACAAGGATGATCAATGGAAATAGGATGCACCTGAGCTCAATTTTGAGTCTCATAGCAAAGGGTCTGAATACTTATGTAAATAAGGTATTTCTGTTTTTTATTTTAATACATTTGCAAAAATGTCAAAATTCCTGTATTCGCTTTGTCATTATGGGGTATTGTGTGTAGATTGATGAAGATTTTTATTTATTTAATCCATTTTAGAGTAAGGCTGTAACATAACAAAATGTGGAAAAAGTAAAGGGGTCTGAATACTTTCCAAATTCAAAGTAAAACAAGAGAGAGAGGCTTTTGGCACGAGCGCATAGGCCATCACCAGCAAGTGAGCTGCGCATCATTGGGTGGGTCAGTGAAACTGGGAAGCATGTTTAGGACTATCATTTCTTCCTCATATTATAGTATACAATATGTGTCTGCACTAGCCTAGGCTATTGATGGATTCAAGAGAGGGTTGTTTTTATTGATCTCAGATTCTCAGTTTGTCAGTTTCAAAGTAGCCTGTCATTTCGATCGTTTGTTCAGTATTAGGGTGCTTTCAAGACAAATGTGACTCGGGGGAAAAAAAGAGGTCGAATCATGACGTCAGTGATCTTCAGGTAGGAAACTAGGAAGTCTAGAAGGAGGCCAGTTCCCCACTTGGAATTCTGAGTAGGATGACCATTCAAAACACATTTTCCCAGTAGTGCTCGTCTTTTCCCCGATTTCCCAAATGTCTTGAACGCACTGAAGTCTGACCCAGTTCCGAGTTCCCAGATGTTTTGAACGTGGCATTAAAAAATATTATACCAAAGTCCCCAGTCATGTAAAATGACATAGAATTGCATGAAATGCGTTTATAAAAGGCCAACAATGTCAGGGACCATAGGCCACAAAAAAAATCCCATGTGTGCAACTTCTGTAAGTGCCTCGACTCTACTGCTCTATGTCACTACGCAAATGTGATGATATGCATCGCAATGCTTTATTATAAAGGTGATTTTTTTTCTCATGTGTTCCTCAGAGCTCCCCATGTCACCCCTCTCTCACGCTCACTTTTTGTTCCTGGACCTCCCGATGTACAAATTAAGCACTGCTTAAGTCCAAATCTAGTAGGTGTGTGAGAAAGATGTTAGCAGTCCCAGTGAATGCAGTGAAGCGGCTTCCCTTTGTTAATCAGGTGAATCTGGCCTCTGAATGGCAGATCATGGAGAATGAGGCCAGATCTGGCCTAGTGTGCCAAGCCCGAGACAAAAGACTGAGAAATCACACCGGATTACACTGCAAACCTGAATGCTGCTGATGAACAGTGAGAAAGGAGAGAGAGAAAAAGAGAAAGAGGGGGAGAGAGAGAGAGAGCGAGTGACGGATAGATAGAGAAAGTTAAGAGAAAGGGGATGGGAGGGGATGGCTCAGTGGGAACCTGGGGACCTCTGCACCCTGACGAGGATAAGCCCTCTTTGTCTAGCTACACCCCACCCTGCCCTGCTCTTCCCTACCTCCCCTCTGATGTTACACCCCACCTCCCTCTCCACTCTCTGCTGTTACATGCCCCACAAGAGACAAACAACAACACCATTTCTCCCCTATGCCATGAGACCAGTCACTCTCAAATCCAAAATACTAAAGTCCGCCTATAAACTCTTGTCTAAGCAGCTTTCATCCAGACTGCATTGTAGAACAAACCAAAGTGAACCTAGCTTTGATAGGCCCCACAGACACTAGGCAAGCCAAGGTAAGGCAAGAGGAACTTCAAGCCTTTATTGTTGAGGTGTGTTTGATATTGTTCCTTGCTAGTCGAAGGTCAAAGTATGAACTATGCATTGCATCCAGTCTGAAGAGCAAAGACAGAACAAAGGAATCAGAACACTGAGAAGAATCCCTCATAAGAAGGATGCACCTAATAAACATGTAGGGAATGTTCTAGAGCATGGACAATAATGACTCACAGTTAAATCCTTCCGGTTTTCAGAAAAAGACGTATGCATGGGAGGTAGCCTAAATTGTAGGTAGATGCCTAAACATTGACTGTGCAGATTTGATCGATTCCAGCTCTACATAGACAACCCCAGGATCTGAGCAGCTTGTTAATTGATAGCTATAGCATGGTTTAAGTAGGTAGGAGACAGGGTGGTTTTAACATCAATAAGTGCTATTTATTCCCTCAGTCAGGAGGAAAGCCAACACAAACATGACTGTTCTAATGATTCATCACACTCTCCTTTCTTCACAGACTTGGGACTAAACTAAGTGAAGGAATGGAAGGAGGAAGGAATGGGGAGGAGGGAGGAAGGAGTGGGTGTCAAGAGATTGGGGATTTTAACTGTGCAGTGAAGCGTAGCCATGAGCAGGTAAAACAACATCAAACAGACTGCCTGCGTTCCTCACATGACTGTCACAGAGATGACGAGAAAGAGAGCTAGAGCGAGAGCGAAAGAGAGAGAGAGTGAGCTGATCACGGGGCAGGGAATGGTTCTGTCACACGCATACATGTTTTCTTTACACACAATCCAGTCTTTCCCTGTAAATACCATACCAGTACCACACCCTCCTGAGGTCAACATGAATATCTTAACGTACCACACCCTACCAAGGTTAGAGGTTTTAAATAGACCAGATAGATAGAACCACTGTGTTAGGATGCCTCTGTGCAGCTTTCTGTCATTAAAGCCCCTATGCAGTCTTTGTCATTTATTTTCAAATCACTGTATGTCATTTATATCACTGTATGTGTTTATTTAATATATATATTTCTTTAATATATATATATTTTTAAATAATTTATTTCCCTGACCCTCTTTTGGCCCTTGAAATGCTCCTACACGAAAAGGCATTATAATAATTTTTCACAATTTCAGTGTTATTTCAACCTAGTGTGGAAATATAATTTAAAAAACAGAAAATCCCATTTTTAACTGCACTGCCCCTTTAACACCTTTTTTGACCATGGAGACTTCTCCCTCAAGCCTCTGCCTAGACCTCTGCAATGGGCTCAACCTGTTTCCTTTACACAACCTGAAGGTGAATGAATACCAATGATTGTGACTAGAATTGAATAGATAATTATTGTCAATTTTAAACAGAAACCTTCTCGGCCTATATGAAATATGTACCTTTTCAGTAGCAATGTGACTGTTTGAGGCTAGCAGTTATGTCAACATGGCCACTCTTGTGCATCAACAACCACAAATACTAATCTTCCATCTTCCATAGTCATAAGACTGCTGGCTCAGCATCATTCAGCCTCATACAAAGACACTAATATGGTTTACATTCAGGTCCAAATACTATTCCATCTCTTACTTTTGATTCTTGAGGAGGGCTACAATGATTTCTGTGGGACAATGGATTTTTATTTTACATAACCCAGTGCCATAACGCCTGGCTTCAGTTTACCTGTGTAAACTAGCATATTGTGTCAAGGTGTCTTCAGATTCAGAGTGTTTAATAGTCACAGGGTAGCAGGTGTGATTGCAGGGTACATTGAAAATCTTAGGCTTCGAGCTCCAACACGCAGGACTAAGTGAAATAAAATAATGAAAATGGTAATAAAAAAACAACAATATAAATCATTAAACCATGGAGTGGTTATGGTCAGTGGGACTTAATACATTCAAGATCACATTTCATAGTACAAGACCTCAGGTATAAACAATGAATAACTGAAGGCTTAACAAACCACTCCAATTGGGAGAGGAACATTTAACCTTGTCTTCCCATATCAAGCCCAGGGTTCTGACAGGAGACTGAGTGAGTAAAAACACTCTCCTCAGGATAGGTTGTTCTCAGCTTGTCTCTGCTCCACTGGCCTCTGAGAATTAACTTTGCATCCCAAATGGCACCCTATTTCCTATGTAGTACCCTAAATGTGATGTTATTTGGGACACGGATGACAGTTCCACTGCCCTCTCTCAGAAGGCTATGATAGGTCACTAAGTTTGCCTCACAACAAGGAAAGCTGGGAAGGAGTCCTTCATAGGTTGCAAAAGGAGGGTATGACAGGTTGGTGGCAACTTAATTGGGGAGGACAGGCTCGTGGTAATCACTGGAGCGGAATAGGTGGAATGGTATCAAATACATTCCATTTGCTCCGTTTCCGGCCATTATTATGAGCCGATCTCACCTCAGCAGCCTTCACTGGAGGTTATATTACTGGAAACTTTCCAAATTTACCAGTAAAATACCAGAATATTGGTAACTTTCAAGGATTTTATGTAATATATCACAAGACATCTAGTGGCCATTTTGGGTACTTCAGATTATCACAGGCATCTGTAATTATATCAAATCAAATTGGATTTGTCACATACGCCGAATACAACAGGTGTAGACCTTACAGTGAAATGCTTACTTACAAGCCATTAACCAACAATTCAGTTTTAAGAAAATACCTAAAAAAAAGTAACAAATAAAGGTAACAAATAATTAAAGAGCAGCAGTAAAATAACAATAGCGAGGCTATATACAGGGGGTAGCGGTACAGAGTCAATATGCGGTACATAGTCAAGGTAATATGTACATGAAGGTAGAGTTATTAAAGTGATAATAACAGAGAGTAGCAGCAGCGTAGAAGTGGGGGGGGGCAATGCAAATAGTCTGGGTATCCATTTGATTAGATGTTCAGGAGTCTTATGGCTTGGGGGTAGAAGCTGTTTAGAAGCCTCTTGGACCTAGACTTAGCGCTCCGGTAGCGCTTGCCATGCGGTAGCAGAGAGAACAGTCTATGACTAGGGTGGTTGGAGTCTTTGACTCTGTCAAAGGCCCTCTGTGTGGCCTTCTCAAATCAAATGACATTTTATTTGCCACATGTGCTGAATACAACATGTGAAATGCTTACTACAAACAAGCCCTTAACCAAAAATGCAGCATTTTTTAAAAAGGAAGTAAGAAAATATTTGCTAAAAAAATAAATAACAAATTAAATTACAATTTTTATTAAAAATAACAGAAGTATCACATGTAAAATATAAAATAATCAAATAAGATGATTTTAAGATAAAAAAAATAGAATGACAAAGCTGTAAAACATTATTCTAAATATAAGCTATCAACTTAGTGAATACCATTGGTGTTTAATATGAGAGTTTCAGCATGGAATAACCTTTTACATTTTTTTTAACACTTGTTTATTTTACAATGACAATATATTTTTGTTATAAATATTTGTGTCAAACTGGTAACTTTGGTACGAAGGATATACCAAAGACAAGATACCGAAGATTCCAGTAACTTTGGTAATTACCGGTAGTTTACTACTTTTGCAACCCTAGTCCTACACTACAGGGGTGTGTGACCAAGTGAAAATATGAAATGGCACCTTACTTCCAATCCCTACACTCTGGCACTACTTTTTGCCAGAGAGTGGTAGAGAGTAGTGCACTATAGGGTGCCATTTCAGATGCTGACCACGTGTAGTAGCCTTTGCTATTAGTTTGAATCAGCGCTAGGTTTTAGATAATTAAACGATTGGAGAAAATTACAATTTGGGGAATGAAGAGTTTGCAATTATACCTCCTCATTAGTCCTGTCACAGGAAATAAATCAGACTGCACAGCAGCCCCAGTAAACATGAAGTCCTTTGGCTGGCAGCAACCTAACAGGAAACCACTGTCAGACCATGCGTTTCTGGTCTGAGCGGTTTTTACATACCATCAACAGTAGTCTCTCCTAATAGAATGTTACAAAAAATCTAACATAGTACCTAGCCAGAGCACATAATATTGGGTTCTGGGTTCCAAGAGATACACTACATGGCCAAAAGTATGTGGACACCTGCTCGTCGAACATCTCATTCCAAAATCATGGGCATTAATATGGAGCTTAGCATTGCGCATGGTGATCTTAGGCTTGTGTGTAGCTGCTTGGCCATGGAAATCCATTTCATGAAGCTCCCCACAAACAGTTCTTGTGCTGAAGTTGCTTCCAGAGGCAGTTTGGAACTTGTTAGTGAGTGTTGCAACCGAGGACAGATAATTTTTACGTGCTACTCGCTTCAGCACTCGACGGTCCCGTTCTGTCAGTTTCCACTTCACAATAACAGCACTTACAGTTGAACGACGCATGTTGGAAAAGTGGCATCTTATGACGGTGCCACGGTGAAAGTCACTGAGCTCTTCAGTACGGCCCATTCTACTGCCAATGTCTGTATATGGAGATTGCATGGCTGTGTGCTCGATTTTATACACCTGTCAGCAACGGGTGTGGCTAAAATAACTGAATCCCCTCATTTGAAGGGGTGTCCATATACTTTTGGCCATGTAGTGTATCAACAGTAATACTAAAACTTTCCATCATCACATAATGTGACACATTGTAAAAATGCTTCAACACCTATATCTGATCCATGTGTGTTATTTTGTCCACCATTATTTGCTTAAATGTTACAGAGAGACAGTAGTATGTGTCCCAAATAGCACACTATTCCCTATGTAGTGCACTACTTTTGTAAAGACAGCAGAAACACTGCAGGTGACGTCAGACACAGAAAAACTTCCAGCCCCCTGCAGAGCTCTGAACTGAACTGCTACCTCGGCTGATTACGGTTGGGATTATGTCATCTAGTTAGCTCTCCTCTCCTCTGTTCTCCTCTGTTCTTCTCTTCTCTCCTCTCATCTCATCTCATCTACTCTCCACCCCTCCCCTCTCCTCTTAATTACAATAGTTTTAACCCAATAACTGAACGCTTACCTTACATAAAAAATGTATCTTCTTCCTTAGGGAGAGAAATTAGGGAGAGCCATCTTCCAGACTTTCTGAAATAAGATTTAATAAAAAGCACACAACCTCACATGGAGGGGGCTGCCTAAACAATGGAGCCTTTGAACAACATCAGAAGACCTGCCTCCATCTCTCACAATGTGATCGTTTTATACGGTTGTCATTGGATAGAGAACTGCAAGAACATTGAGCCAGTAACCGAAAGGTCGCTGGTTCGAATCCTCGAGCCGGCAAGGTGGAAAAATATTATATTCTGCCCTTGAACAAGGCAGTTAACCCTCAAACAACAACTACTCCCCAGGCGCCGATGACGTGGACGTTGATTAGGGAAGCCCCCCGCGCCTCTCTGATTCAGAGAGGGGAAGACACATTTCGGATGAATGCATTCAGTTGTGCAACTGATAAGTATCTCATTTGCAAGAAATCAATCTATTCAATACATAATTGATGAATGACTTCACCCCTAATGTCTGAACTTGGTTTGAGGCAGTCAACAACGGATTGAAGTTGCTTTTATTGTTATTGTTTATTTTTAAATATCTGATTTGCCTCCATTGTGTGTGGCTGGCCTGGCCCTGCTGAGAATCTGTGACCATACCTGTCTATATACCTTTGAGCTGTGTTTCTAGGTTCTGGGCCTGGGGCCATCAAGCCTCTCATTGGGAGTGGGTGTATAGGTGGTGGGTAGTGGGAATGTGCACCCCTTTGGGTCCCCGGGACCAGCAGTGAGAAGCACTGCCTTTGAACAATGTCAAAATGTCCATGACCTTGAATGTACCTGACCCTCTGACCTATCTAAATGTATGTACATGTAACTGTATGAAGCAATCTGAAATTGTAAATCCTGAAATGTGTAATAACTTGAAATATGAAATATGAAAACTGGGAAAAAACTTAATGACTAATTGTATCAACAACAAAAAAGAGAAGGGATTGATAGCAGAGGAGGGAAGGCAGGAAACCCTTTGATGTTCTTTAATATCACCAGATAAGCGTTTTAGAATAGTTTTCATGATCATTTCATAACAGAGTTTATAGGTCAAGTAGAGGGCCTTGCTTTAGAGTCAAAGCGGTGATTTGAGAGAAGGCAAGAGGAGAGACGTTGTGCTCAACCCCATGACCTCTGAATCATATGACTGACGTTCAGCTCCGCCTGAGGGTTCAGCCGACACACCCCCTGATCCCCGGCGTGCAACCACACACCCACTTTAACACACATTAAACTAAACCCATCAAACAATTTTCAGGATGGAACGAATGGGAATGTTCATATTTTTTGGGACAAAAATGCGATTATATTCAATTATACTATTCAATTATACTATTCAGAAGCTGATCAGAGAAGACAGCTTTTCCTTTGATCGTGTAGTTAATCAGTCCAGCCAGACTATTTCCAATAGAGTTCTTGTTTACATTAAACACCATGCTGTCTGACAAGTTATTACTATGTTAACTGTCATAATCGTCCTCCTCCAAACTTCAAAGGCTTACTCTTAAAAATCCCCCTCCCTGAACAGTTGAACTATAACAGAGGAGGACGAGCCTGCCTGGGACATAATGAAAGTATGAAACATAACCCAGCAGTAAGACGCAGTAAGAGTAGCAAGATCACAAGACCAGAAAGGTTTATCAACGCTGGAGGCGTCAACAGTAGTGTTCCCAAGAAGACTAGCATTCTTCAGGAGTCACACAGGGGTTGTTTCCCCATTATGTGACGTGTTCTACCCCTGTACTGAATACCAGGGAAGTGAACCCATGACTAACACTAATCTACACACAAAGCAGCGTGCTATCTGCTAGCTAGCCAAAAGCAACTTTATTTTAGTTCTCATGGAGGGTGACGTCACTGCACTGTGGGATACCTAGTTATCATCTGCTACATTTATGTGGTTCTACTGTACCTCCATTGCACTCTCAGTGTCTGGACCAAGGGAAAGTGGCTCAGCTGTCTCTGTCTGTCTTCATGGTTGTAAATTGTGCCACAACAACACAGGTTTCATATAGGTCAGTGTCATACAGCAGCATAGTCGAGATGGAATCACGTTAGTGACAGTGTTGGGGAAGTGGTGTGATCCAATCACGACCAATGTTTCTGAACTAAATTGTCCACACACACACACACACACACACACACACACACACACACACACACACACACACACACACACACACACACACACACACACACACACACACACACACACACACACACACACACACACACACACACACACACACACAGGAGCTGTAATGTAATATGACTGCTGGATCTGCAGTGATGTGGTGACAGTCAGAAGAGGGTGTTGGAATGAGGACAGACAGGCAGCCAGGCTCTCACACATCACATCAAACACTGACTGACTGCACTAGGAGAACCCATCTCTGCCGTAAAGCAGATTAGTAGGGATTTTGTTGACGCAGTTTCACTGCACATTCTCACTCACAGTCGCAGAGAGAGGGAGAGAGGGATAGGGAGAGAGGGAGAGAGGGAGAGGGAGAGAGGGAGAGGGAGAGGGGGAGAGGGGGAGAGGGAGAGAGAACGAGAGAGAGAGTCTCAGTGTGTGTGTGTTCTATTCTCGCTCCACCTGCTACCAGAGATCCATTACCAGGCAATCCCACACTACTCCAGGACACCCAAAGTTCCACCCCAAGACAGATTATTGGTGTTCAACAATACATTTAGCCTGACCTGAATACATGCAAGACACAGAGTAAACTGCAGTCATTTAGGACATTGATGGGAAATAGTTTCCTCATATCATATGCTCTAATACTACTAGCCTCGTGGTAATGATGATGACGTACTAACACACAAATATGCTAGCTAGCCACATCACCTGATAAACAGAGAACAATAGCTATTGCTCCTCTTGAGCAGTAACCTTCTCCCCAGGCTGTGTGCGAGACTACTTGAACAGCACTGCTGTTTGCCCCTGAGAGGATATATAAAATTGTATTGAATGGAATTGAACTATTCCCATCACCATATTAGCTGGAGGAAGAGGCTGAGAAGAGGTTGCTGGGAAGGTAAATTACAATATAGTGCTCTAATTCGCCCTTTAGATGTCACCCAGAGCCAACATCAAAGAGGAGAGCTCGCATGGTGACATTCATTTCGCCAGCCCAGTCAGTCAGACCAGCTGAGAGCCTAGAGAGTCTGTAGTGAAGGTCTATCTATCACTGAACTCCAAATAGACTCCATCACTCCTGTTAGGACTTTGTTCTAGGTGTTATGATATATATTTTTTCAGATGTTCTTGTTTTAGTTAATGACTGCTAGTGTATTTGAAATTGCCTCACTGTCAATGACAGTCCCATGTTACACATAGTGTGGGTGTGGTCATATCCATTCTCTCTAGTCTAACCTCTGAGCTAGATGCTGTGAATGAAGTGTGCACTGCACAGACAGTATGGTAAAGTACTAGTGAAACCACCACCACAATGCCCCTGGCAGCAGGTTGAGTGTCAGGCATGTCATCAAGCAGGATTAACACGCCCTATGTACAGATAGTATCCATCCACCACTGTGACTGTTGCCGGCCCGGTTACGCCAGATATAATTCCATTGGAACACTGTCCTCCTGCTCAACATATTTCTTTCGTATTATTACAGATATCTTCCCAGAAACAAGGAAGACAGAACATGCCACTCACCTCTGTTGATGTGGCTGGGATGGATTTACCTGTGGAGACAAAGATAAAAGTTGTGATTTTATGACTAATGTCTTTATGACTAAAGCAAAGCATCTTAAAAGACATTGGCTTGGTTATGAACTGGATGTGAAACTATTTGTGACTGAGAAGGGCTTATGCAAACATGATGAACTCTCAGAGCTACAATACGATGTTAACAACTGGCCCAACCAACACAGCCTTTCAGGTCAAAAGAGAGGCATGTATTGTTTATGCTAAACCTTTACTGTAACTAAAACTGAGGCCACAATTCAATCAATTGCAGGTCAATTCAATGTGAAAATCATGCCGCTGGTTCACTCAGAATGTTTCCGTACACTGTAACTGAAGGACAGATGTATTTATGTGTCGATAATCCAATATGACAATGTCTGCAGAGGAAACAGCATGTGAGGTGTCAGTTTTAACATGGTTAACAGGATAACACCTCAGATTCAGCCTGAACATTCTTATTGAACCTGCAGTGTGTTTTCCCCCTATATCTGTATTATTGATTTCAACTGGGCCTAATATGTTATGAGATACTGTACAGTCGTGGTCAAAAGTCTTCAAGAGAGCGAGAGTTGCACCCCTTCTGAAAAAACCTACACTCGATCCCTCCGATGTCAACAACTACAGACCAGTATCCCTTCTTTCTTTTCTCTCCAAAACTCTTGAACGTGCCGTCCTTGGCCAGCTCTCCTGCTATCTCTCTCAGAATGACCTTCTTGATCCAAATCAGTCAGGTTTCAAGACTAGTCATTCAACTGAGACTGCTCTTCTCTGTGTCACGGAGGCGCTCCGCACTGCTAAAGCTAACTCTCTCTCCTCTGCTCTCATCCTTCTAGACCTATCGGCTGCCTTTGATACTGTGAACCATCAGATCCTCCTCTCCACCCTCTCCGAGTTGGGCATCTCCGGCGCGGCCCACGCTTGGATTGCGTCCTACCTGACAGGTCGCTCCTACCAGGTGGCGTGGCGAGAATCTGTCTCCTCACCACGTGCTCTCACCACTGGTGTCCCCCAGGGCTCTGTTCTAGGCCCTCTCCTATTCTCGCTATACACCAAGTCACTTGGCTCTGTCATAACCTCACATGGTCTCTCCTATCATTGCTATGCAGACGACACACAATTAATCTTCTCCTTTCCCCCTTCTGATAACCAGGTGGCGAATCGCATCTCTGCATGTCTGGCAGACATATCAGTGTGGATGACGGATCACCACCTCAAGCTGAACCTCGGCAAGACGGAGCTGCTCTTCCTCCCGGGGAAGGACTGCCCGTTCCATGATCTCGCCATCACGGTTGACAACTCCATTGTGTCCTCCTCCCAGAGCGCTAAGAACCTTGGCGTGATCCTGGACAACACCCTGTCGTTCTCAACTAACATCAAGGCGGTGGCCCGTTCCTGTAGGTTCATGCTCTACAACATCCGCAGAGTACGACCCTGCCTCACACAGGAAGCGGCGCAGGTCCTAATCCAGGCACTTGTCATCTCCCGTCTGGATTACTGCAACTCGCTGTTGGCTGGGCTCCCTGCCTGTGCCATTAAACCCCTACAACTCATCCAGAACGCCGCAGCCCGTCTGGTGTTCAACCTTCCCAAGTTCTCTCACGTCACCCCGCTCCTCCGCTCTCTCCACTGGCTTCCAGTTGAAGCTCGCATCCGCTACAAGACCATGGTGCTTGCTTACGGAGCTGTGAGGGGAACGGCACCTCCGTACCTTCAGGCTCTGATCAGGCCCTACACCCAAACAAGGGCACTGCGTTCATCCACCTCTGGCCTGCTCGCCTCCCTACCTCTGAGGAAGTACAGTTCCCGCTCAGCCCAGTCAAAACTGTTCGCTGCTCTGGCACCCCAATGGTGGAACAAACTCCCTCACGACGCCAGGACAGCGGAGTCAATCACCACCTTCCGGAGACACCTGAAACCCCACCTCTTTAAGGAATACCTAGGATAGGATAAAGTAATCCTTCTAACCCCCCCCCCTTAAAAGATTTAGATGCACTATTGTAAAGTGGCTGTTCCACTGGATATCATAAGGTGAATGCACCAATTTGTAAGTCGCTCTGGATAAGAGCGTCTGCTAAATGACTTAAATGTAAATGTAAATGTAAAAGTTTTGAGAATGACACAAATGTACATTTTCACAAAGTCTGCTGCCTCAGTTTGTATGAGCCTTTTTATGTCTCTATTTGGTTTGGTCAGGGTGTGATTTGGGGTGGGCATTCTATGTTTTGTTTTCTATGATTTTGTGGTTCTATGTTTTGGCCGGGTATGGTTCTCAATCAGGGACAGCTGTCTATCGTTCTCTCTGATTGGGAACCATACTTAGGTATCCCTTTTTCCCTACTTTCGTTGTGGGTAGTTAACTTTGTTTGTGGAACTAATGCCCTGTAAGCTTCACGGTTGTTTTTCGTTTGTTGTTTTGTTGGCGACATTTTGAAATAGCAACAGCCGTGACATTGTCAATAAAAGCCTTTGACACATATGAAATGCTTGTAATTACACTTCACTATTCCATAGTAACATCTGACAAAAATATCTAAAGACACTGAAGCAGCAAACTTTGTGGAAATTAATATTTGTGTCATTCTCAAAACTTTTGGCCACGACTGTATGCATTTAGGTCTCGCACATGAACCACCCCTGGGCTGCTGACTGCAGTTGCCATGGCAACACTCTGGGAACTCAAACGCCGATCAGCTCGAGTCAGAAGGTCGACAAGCAACAAAGGCTCCGGTGACTCCATGATGGAGTCACTAAGTGGCCATCAGCCATGAAGATAATCTGCTCAGTCAAACAAGGTTATTATTATTAGACCGTAATAAAATGAAAGCTGTTTAATCAAGTGAGGCAGAACCACCATCTTGAGCAAAATAGGTAAAGTACAACACAAGTGCATTATAACATAGATTGACTACCATGAGGGTTAACCTTGCCTATATGCTGTAGCACAGTAGATAATAGGGCCAGAATTCTTTATAGGATCGTAAACCTGACCAGAAAAAACAGGGTCCATGGAAGAAGAAGAAGAAGAAGATATAGAAATGTGTCTTTAAGACAACATCATTAACTGGGTCACAGTCAATGAAAGCAGCAGTTCATTCTCACCACTTGGTTGTTGGCATGTGACTACTGATGACACCCTGTCTCTGTCTCTCTCACTGCCTCTGCCTCTGCCAGTCAGTCTCTCTCACTGCCTCTGCTTCTACCTCTGCCCGTCAGTCTCTGCCACTGCCTCTGCCTCTACCTCTGCCAGTCAGTCTCTCTCACTGCCTCTGCTTCTACCTCTGCCAGTCAGTCTCTGTCACTGCCTCTGCCTCTACCAGTCAGTCTCTCTCTCACTGCCTCTGCTTCTACCTCTGCTTCTACCTCTGCCAGTCAGTCTCTGTCACTGCCTCTGCCTCTACCTCTGCCAGTCAGTCTCTGTCACTGCCAGTCAGCCCCTGTCACTGCCTCTGCCAGTCAGACTCTGTCACTGCCTTTGCCTCTACCTCTGCCAGTCAGCCTCTACCTCTGCCAGTCAGTCCCTATCACTGCCTCGGCCTCTACCTTTGCCAGTCAGTGTCTGTCACTGCCTCTGCCAGTCAGTCACTGCCTCGGCCTCTACCTCTGCCAGTCAGTCACTGGCCCTGTCTCTGCCTTTGCCTGCATACACACAGCTAAAATGAATCAATACACTTCATTCAAGAAGCCTCTGGGTTAGGCCTAAATGTTCCTCCAAGCCAACATGTCATCGTCATGAAATGTTTATTAACTTCAATAACGTGACCAAGCAGATTATTTTTGATGACCCTCTCCACATACACAATGACAAGCTCTATTGTAACATCCTGCAAAAACAACATGTTCAAATCATTTGCTTGTGACTGCCCCATTCATTGATGAGAAAAAACACGATGGAGGTCTAATATTTCAGGACATCAACAGACCAACAGACCTACTCACAACCAATGTCCTTGAATCTGTGACTAAACCAATGGTCCTTATTTTCAAATCCAATTTATTTTATAAAGCCCGTTTTACATCAGCAGTTGCCACAAAGTGCTATACAGATACCCAGCCTAAAACCCCAAAGAGGAAGCAATGCAGATGCAGAAAGAAGCACAGTGGCTAGGAAAAACTCCCTAGAAAGGCAGGAACCTAGGAAGAAACCTAGAGGAACCAGGCTTATTTTGACACTCAAAGTAAGACAAAACAACTTGCTTTTGTTACTGCCATGCAGGAAACAGACAACGGACAAATCCTGATATTCTCACACAAACTGGCTTCATCAATGAGGGAAAGAAATCTGTAACAGAGACCTGGAAGATGATCAGTACAAGGCCTCAGACACACAGAGAGAGGAGGAAATCACTTTACCTTTCCACCGCGCGTGCACGCACTCTCTCTCTCTCTCTCTCTCTCTCTCTCTCTCTCTCTCTCTCTCTCTCTCTCTCTCTCTCTCTCTCTCTCTCTCTCTCTCTCTCTCTCTCTCTCTCTCTCTCTCTCTCTCTCTCTCTCTCTCTCTCTCTCTCTTCTCTCTCCTCTCTCTCTCTCCTCTCTCTCTCATCACAGAGCTACGGCGTGACAATCTAAACAACAGCGAGGACACAGTAAACATTATGATAAATGCTATCAATCTGGGTAAGATCAGGAAACTTGGGAAATTGAATAAGAGTAGCTACATTTTGAGAGTAGGGACAGGGTTGGTGGGTCAGTGACAAATTGGTTGGAAGAATGCTCTCTCAGTTTTTCTTTCTGTATGTCTGTCTCTCTGAACACAGCTGGGATGGCTGATATGCCTTGGGGGAGACCCCTTGAACTTTAGCCCAGTTAACCAGACATCAGAGTGGTCAGTCCTTCTGAGAATCCATCAAATATGGATATGATGTAACAAATCAGTGTAAAAAGATATTACAATGGATTTAAGGCACTACAAAAAGAAAGGTGCCGCAAGAATAAAGTTAGCCTATCTACATTAACTCAACAGATGATTAGCTTTAGTCATATTAATGTAATAATCACAGATGAATAAAGTGTAATAACACACGTAATGATACCACATTTAATAACAGCATTGCCTGTAGAGTAGCCATCCTCAGACTAGTAGCAAACCATGCAAAACCTCCCATCCCCAATTACTATTACTAAGTTAAGAATACATTGCCAGGCACGTCAAATAAAATGCAGTAGACCACAAATTCCACCCTTACTATGCACAGTCAGTTCATTAATGCCTAAAAGGTCCCGTGTGTCTCAGCTGGTAGAGGGTGGTGCTATCAACGCCAGGGTTGTGGGTTTTCATTCCCACCGGGGACCAGTAGGAAAAAGTATGAAAATGTATGCACACACTACTGTAAGACTCTGGATAAGAGTGTCTGCTAAATGACTCAAATGTAAATGTAAAAAAGCTGATTAAGCATGGAGTACATTGAGTCCAAAGCCAATAAGCCATCAAATTGACTCAGCACACATTGACTCAAGGTGTGTAACTGAGTAAGAGCTAAGGTACAGCTTCCCTGTGACACCATGGGTAAATAAAGACATATTCCGGGTGAAATAGAGTCTGTATCTGGGAATCTGATTACAGGATACTAGCGAGGAGGAAGACCGACAAGAACTCTCCACATGCA
Organism: Salvelinus namaycush; assembly: GCF_016432855.1. Classification (NCBI taxonomy): domain Eukaryota; kingdom Metazoa; phylum Chordata; class Actinopteri; order Salmoniformes; family Salmonidae; genus Salvelinus; species Salvelinus namaycush. The sequence continues at coordinate 19,320,237 of NC_052343.1, forward strand.
AGACAAGACACATTACTTGTAATTCCAAGTCACTTTCACAGGTAGCCTGATGACTTTTGCTCTGTTGTTCGCTACATACTTTAGTCTGAGACTGTCATCATTGAAATTGTTTGTGGTGACGAGGGGCGTTGTACAAAACAAAGTCATCAGCGATTGGATCATCTTTAACCAATTACATTTTACATTTTAGTCATTTAGCAGACGCTCTTATCCAGAGCGACTTACAGGAGCAATTAGGGTTACGTGCCTTGCTCAAGGGCATGTCAACATATTTTTCAGCTAGTCAGCTTGAAAGCCTTTCGATTACTGGCCCAACGGTCTTATCCGCTAGGCTACCCGCTGCCCTATCAGAGTATGAAAGCCAATGACAAATTTTCAAGCCACCATTTTACCCATGTTTGTTCTGGCTTTGGCCCATCCCATTGGTTCTGGACCAATCAGACGGCCCCGAATGTGTTCGCATTCGCATAACCTAACGTAGCAGGCATAAAATGAACACCTGAAACTAGATCCCTTACATACTGGACTTGACGAGAAGAAGAATAAAAAACTGGTCGGGGAGGTTATTTTCTGCACTGTTCAACCAATCCAGTACATGTGGAGGAGGAGTTAAGATGATGTTGCATTGTTGGGGAGTTAAGATGATGTTGCAACTTCCTGTTGTTGGGGTCTCGACAGAGGCTAGTTGACGGGTCGGGGACTCAGATCAAGACTCACTGCGGAGAAGAAACTTATGCCCGTGGGTGTGGCGTAGCGTTTGGCCGGAGCAAGGAGAATGGGTAGTCAAGCCGTTTCAAAGGCACACCCAGACTACACACATTTTTGCTGTGTCATATCAGGTGTAACACAAGACAATGTCAACAGTTTAGCTAGGCCCCAGCTGTTAAGGCATAAGTCCATTTATGACTACAGTGATGATGATGATGATGATGATGATGATGATGATGTGGCTTGGGGCCATCATGCAGTCATACCATTGGTTGAGGGTCTTTGTGGCAATGAAAGCACTCCATTAAAAAAAGTCTACAAAAATAAATAAAAAAGGTTGATAAGAGGCCACATCCACCACCTGTCACGGCTGTCTTCGTCCTCCTCATCTGAGGATTATTTCATTATTTAATGAAAGAAACTGAACACTACAAAAACAACAAAGTGACAACCGTGAAGCTAAATAACAATAGTGCTGACACAAACACTACACATAGACAATCACCCACAAACCCCAACAGAAAACAGGCTACCTAAATATGGTTCCCAATCAGAGACAATGAATGACAGCTGCCTCTGATTGAGAACCATATCAGGCTAAACGAGAAAACCCCACATAGAAACAGACAACATAGATAATACCCACCCAACTCACGTCCTGACCAACTAAATAGAGACTTAACAAAGGAAATAAGGTCAGAAACGTGACAGTACCCCCCCCCCCCCCCCCCAAGGTGCGGACTCCGGCCGCAAAACCTGAACCTATAGGGGAGGGTCTGGGTGGGCATCTGTCCGCGGTGGCGGCTCTGGCGCTGGACGTGGCCCCCACTCCACCATAGTCAATACCCGCTTCCGTGGCCTCCTAGGAACGGCGACCCTCCTAAATGGCCCCACTGGACTGAGGGGCGCCTCTGGACTGAGGGGCAGCTCCGGACTGAGGGGTAGCTCAGGACTGAGGGGTAGCTCAGGACTGAAAGGCAGCTCATGACTAAAGGGCAGCTCATGACTGAAGGGCAGCTCAGGACTGAAGGGCAGCTCATGACTGAAGGGCAGCTCCGGACTGAGGGGTAGCTCCGGACTGAGGGGCAGCTCAGGACTGAGGGGCAGCTCCGGACTGAGGGGTAGCTCCGGACTGACTGGCAGCTCATGACTGAAGGGCAGCCCATGACTGACTGGCAGCTCCGGACTGACTGGCAGCTCCGGACTGAGGGGTAACTCAGGACTGACGGGCGGCTCCTGACTGGCGGGCGGCCCTGGCGGCTCCTGACTGGCGGGCGGCCCTGGCGGCTCCTGACTGGCGGGCGGCCCTGGCGGCTCCTGACTGGCGGGCGGCTCTGGCGGCTCCTGACTGACGGGCGGCTCTGGCGGCTCCTGACTGACGGGCGGCTCTGGCGGCTCAGGACAGACGGGCGGCTCTGGCGGCTCAGGACAGACGAGCGGCTCTGGCGGCTCAGGACAGACGGGCGGCTCTGGCGGCTCAGGACAGACGGGCGGCTCTGACGGCTCAGGACAGACAGGCGGCTCAGGCGGCGCTGGACAGACGGGCAGCTCAGGCGGCGCTGGGCAGACGGGCAGCTCAGGCGGCGCTGGACAGACGGGCAGCTCAGGCGGCGCTGGACAGACGGGCAGCTCAGGCGGCGCTGGACAGACGGGCAGCTCAGACGTGCCGAGGCGCACTGTAGGCCTGGTGCGTGGTGCCGGTACTGGTGGTACCGGGCTGGGGGCACGCACCTCAGGGCTAGTGCGGGGAGCAGGAACAGGGCATACTGGACCCTGTAGGCGCACAGGAAGCCTGGTGCGTGGTGCCGGAACTGGTGGTACCGGGCTGGGAACACGCACCTCAGGGCTAGTGCGGGGAGAAGGAACAGGATGTACTGGGCTGTGGAGGCGTACTGGAGGTCTGGTGCGTGGTGTTGGCACTGGTGGTACTGGATAGACCGGACCGTGAAGACGCACTGGAGATCTCGAGCTAATGGCCTGCACAACTCGTCCTGGCTGGATGGTAACTCTAGCTCGGCACGTGCGGGGCGCAGGCACAGGACGCACTGGGCTGTGCAGACATACGGGAGACACAGTGCGCAACGCCGGCGCAGGATATCCTGGCCCGAGGAGACCCACTAGCTGTCTGGAGAGCAGAGCTGGCACCATCTTCCCTGGCTGGATCCTCACCCTAGCTCGGCAGATGCGGGGAGCTGGGATGTAGCGCACCGGGCTAAGCACGCGTACTGGAGACACCGTGCGTTCTACCGCATAACACGGTGCCTGACCAGTACAATGCTCTCTCTCTCTCCATAGTAAGCACGGGGAGTTGGCGCAGGTCTCCTACCTGGCTTCGCCACACTCCCTGTGTGCCTCCCCGTGTCCCTCCCCCCCAATACATTTTTGGGGCTGTCTCTCGGGCTTCCTACCGCGCCGCCGTGCTGCCTCCATTCGCCGGTATCCCTCCTCACATTGCTCCAGAGAATCCCAGGCGGGCTCCGGCACTCTCCCTGGGTCGACCGCCCACCTGTCTATCTCCTCCCAAGTATTAACACAGTCCAGATCACGCTCCCATGTCCAGAAATCCTGATATCGCTGCCGCTCCTGTTGCTGCTGCCTGTTACCACGCTGCTTGGTCCGGTTTTGGTGGGTGATTCTGTCACGGCTGTCTTCGTCCTCCTCATCTGACGAGGAGAGGCGAGAAGGATCGGAGGACCAATACGCAGTGAGGTAAGTGTTCGTCATTATTTAATGAAAGAAACTGAACACTACAAAAACAACAAAGTGACAACCGTGAAGCTAAATAACAATAGTGCTGACACAAACACTACACATAGACAATCACCCACAAACCCCAACAGAAAACAGGCTACCTAAATATGGTTCCCAATCAGAGACAATGAATGACAGCTGCCTCTGATTGAGAACCATATCAGGCCAAACGAGAAAACCCCACATAGAAACAGACAACATAGATAATACCCACCCAACTCACGTCCTGACCAACTAAATAAAGACTAAACAAAGGAAATAAGGTCAGAAACGTGACACCACTACCCACTGTACAGTACAGTGGATTCGGAAAGTATACAGACCCATTGACTTTTTCCACATTTTGTTACTTTACAGCCTTATTTTAAAATGGATTGAATTGTTTTCCCCCCCCTTATCACTCTACACACAGTACCCCATAATGACAAAGCAAAGTTTTTAGAAATTTTTGCAAATGTATACAAAAAAAACAACTGAGTCTTCTTGGGTATGTGTCAAGGTGTGTATGAAGGCGAAGTCAGGTGCAGGAGAGCAGAGTATGATAAATAAAGCGCACTTTATTATAGTTCCAAACCAGGAGCACAACAAAACAAACGCGCTCAAAAAAACGGAACAATAAAGTAAGGCGCTAAAGAACATCACTTGATATGAAAACAATTACACACAAAACATGATGGGAAACAGAGGGTTAAATACAAGTAGCTTGATTGGGAAATGAAAACCAGGTGTATATGAAAACAAGACAAGACAAATGGATATATGAAAAATGGAGCGGCGATGGCTAGAAAGCCGGTGACGTCGATCGCCGAACGCCGCCCGAACAAGGAGAGGAGCCGACTTTGGCGGAAGTCGTGACAGTATGACGTATCACATCCGGCTGTGATTGGGAGCTTGGCACACTTGTATTTGGGGAGTTTCTCCCATTCTTCTCTGCAGATCCTCTCAAGCTCTGTCAGGTTGGATGGAGAGCTGCTCCCGGGTGGCGCAGCGGACTAAGGCACTGCATCTCAGTGCAAGAGGTGTCACTACAGTCCCTGGTTCGAATCCAGGCTGTATCACATCCGGCTGTGATTGGAAGTCCCATAGGGCGGTGCACAATTGGCCCAGGTTTGGCCGGGGTAGGCCGTCATTGTAAATAAGAATTTGTTCTTAACTGACTTGCCTAGTTAAATAAAGGTTAAATAAAAAATGTATAAAAGAGTGTCACTGCACAGCTATTTTCAGGTCTCTCCAGAGATGTTTGATTGGGTTGAAGTCCGGATTCTGGCTGGGCCACTCAAGGACATTCAGAGACTTGTCCCGACGCCACACCTACGTTGTCTTGGCTGTGTACTTAGGGCCATTGTCGTGTTGGAAGGTGAACCTTTGCCCCAGTCTGAGGTCCTTTGCACTCTGGAGCAGGTTTTCATCAAGGATCTCTCTGTACTTTATTCCGTTCAACTTCAAATAAAATAAAATAAAATTGTATTTGTCACATACACATGGTTAGCAGATGGTAATGCGAGTGTAGCGAAATGCTTGTGCTTCTAGTTCCGACAATGTAGTAATAACCAACGAGTAATCTAACCTAACAATTCCACAACTACTACCTTATACACACAAGTGTAAAGGGATAAAGAATATGTACATAAAGATATATGAATGAGTGATGGTACAGAACGGCATAGGCAAGATGCAGTAGATGGTATAGTGTACAGTCTATACATATGAGATGAGTAATGTAGGGTATGTAAACATAAAGCGGCATAGTTTAAAGTGGCTAGTGATACATGTATTACATAAAGATGGCAAGATGCAGTAGATGATATAGAGTACAGTATATTCATATACATATGAGATGAGTAATGTAGGGTATGTAAACATTATATTAAGTGGCATTGTTTAAAGTGGCTAGTGATACATTTTTACATAAATTTCCATCAATTCCCATTATTAAAGTGGCTGGAGTTGAGTCAGTATGTTGGCAGCAGCCACTAAATGTTAGTTGTGGCTGTTTAACAGTCTGATGGCCTTGAGATAGAAGCTGTTTTTCAGTCTCTCGGTCCCTGCTTTGATGCAGCTGTACTGACCTCGCCTTCTGGATGATAGCGGGGTGAACTGGCAGTGGCTCGGGTGGTTGTTGTCCTTGATGATCTTTATGGCCTTCCTGTGACATCGGGTGGTGTAGGTGTCCTGGAGGGCAGGTAGTTTTCCCCCGGTGATGCGTTGTGCACACCTCACTACCCTCTGGAGAGCCTTACGGTTGTGGGCGGAGCAGTTGCCGTACCAGGCGGTGATACAGCCCGACAGGATGCTCTCGATTGTGCATCTGTAGAAGATTGTGAGTGCTTTTGGTGACAAGCCAAATTTTTTCAGCCTCCTGAGGTTGAAGAGGCGCTGCTGCGCCTTCTTCACCACGCTGTCTGTGTGGGTGGACCAATTCAGTTTGTCCGTGATGTGTACGCCGAGGAACTTGAAACTTACTACCCTCTTCACTACTGTCCCGTCGATGTGGATAGGGGGGTGCTCCCTCTGCTGTTTCCTGAAGTCCAGAATCATCTCCTTTGTTTTGTTGACGTTGAGTGTGAGGTTATTTTCCTGACACCACACTCCGAGGGCCCTCACCTCCTCCCTGTAGGCCGTCTCGTCGTGGTTGGTAATCAAGCCTACCACTGTAGTGTCGTCCGCAAACTTGATGATTGAGTTGGAGGCGTGCATGGCCACGCAGTCGTGGGTGAACAGGGAGTACAGGAGAGGGCTCAGAACGCACCCTTGTGGGGCCCCAGTGTTGAGGATCAGCGGGGTGGAGATGTTGTTACCTACCCTCACCACCTGGGGGCGGCCCGTCAGGAAGTCCAGTACCCAGTTGCACAGGGCGGGGTCGAGACCCAGGGTCTCGAGCTTGATGACGAGTTTGGAGGGTACTATGGTGTTAAATGCTGAGCTGTAGTCGATGAACAGCATTCTCACATAGGTATTCCTCTTGTCCAGATGGGTTAGGGCAGTGTGCAGTGTGGTTGCAATTGCGTCATCTGTGGACCTATTGGGTCGGTAAGCAAATTGGAGTGGGTCTAGGGTGTCAGGTAGGGTGGAGGTGATATGGTCCTTGACTAGTCTCTCAAAGCACTTCATGATGACGGAAGTGAGTGCTACGGGCGGTAGTCGTTTAGCTCAGTTACCTTAGCTTTCTTGGGAACAGGAACAATGGTTCCTGTTCCCAATCTTTCTCTCGATCCTGACTAGTCTCCCAGTCCCTGCCCCTGAAAACATCCCCACAGTATGATGCTGCCACCATCATGCTTCAATGTAAGGGAGGGTGCCAGGTTTCTTCCAGATGTGATGCTTGGCATTCAGGCCAAAGAGTTCAATCTTGGTTTCATCAGACCAGACAATCTTGTTTCTCATGGTCTGAGAGTCCTTTAGGTGCCTTTTGGCAAACTCCAAGTGGGCTGTCATGTGCCTTTGACTGAGGAGTGGCTTCAGTCTGGCCACTCTACCATAAAGGCCTGATTGAAGTGCTGCAGAGAGGGTTGTCCTTCTGGAAGGTTCTCCCATCTCCACAAAGGAACTCTGGAGCCCTGTCAGAGTGACCATCGGGTTCTTGGTCACCTCCCTGACCAAGGCCCTTCTCCCCCTGTTTCTCAGTTTGGCCAGGCGGCCAGCTCTAGAAAGAGTCTTGGTGGTTCCAAACTTTTTCCATTTAAGAATGATGGAGGCCACTGTGTTCTTGGGGGGCCTTCAATTCTACATAAATTGGTTTGATACCCTTCCCCAGATCTGTGCCTCGACACAATCCTGTCACGGAGCTCTAGGGTTAATTCCTTCGACCTCAGGCCTGTTTTTTGCTCTGACATCCACTGTCAACTGTGGGACCTTAAATAGTTAGGGGTGTGCCTTTCCAAATAATGTCCAATCAATTGAATTTACCACAGGTGGACTCCAATCAAGTTGTAGAAACATCTCAAGGATGATCCTGAGCTCAATTTCAAGTCTCATAGCAAATGGTCTGAATACTTATGTAAATAAGGTATTTCTGTTTTTCATTTATAATACATTTGCAAAAATGTCTAAAACCTGTGTAAAGTGAAACTTTGTCATTATTGGGTATTATGTGTAGATTGATGAGGACATGTATTTATTTAATCCATTTTAGAATAAGGCTGTAATGTAACTAAATGTGGAAAAAGTGAAGGGATCTGAATACTTTCCCGAATGCACTGTATGTCACTCTGGACAGCAACAAATTGTGCCATGGAAATATGCTCCTGTTTATTTTATCCCAGTAGGCTATTTCATGGAGTGTGGATGATGAACATGAACATGTGATGTGAGAAGGGGAAAAAACAACAACGGCTGAGCCAGCTGACTAAATGCAATAGCCAACAATTGGAAAGCATGACATATGAATCTATCAGTCGGTATCCAGCTGCCTTGTTGACCTAATTTATACATAAATTAAACATTATTACATATTTTCTCATTCTAGGAACAGGTAATATTACCAATGTGTTGGCGAAATGAAAAAAATAGACTTTAAAAATCATGAATGCATTGCAAACATCATCATTACATAATTATTGTACCTACCATCACAGCCTTCATATTGTAATTTGACAGCTCCGTCTTTCTGAATCCTCACATCCTGTGGTCCCTCAATCCTCTTCGCAGTATCCACCACTGATGCACCGGCAGCTGGGCCAGAATTCCTCCTATGTCCCTGAGCCAGGTTTATGCAGCATTGGTAACACACTGCCCAAGCCTGCTCTTCGTTTATCGGTTGGCTGTAGAGCATTAAAATCTCCTCTAAAGACAGTTCACTTCCCCCTCTTTCCTCCATTCCGTCCATTTTTGCCATCCCGGGATACGGCGTCGCATCTCGCTGGACCCCCGCAGCAGGGCCGATCAGCTCTCCGCTCTCCTTGTCCGCATCTCGCCGCTTGGCCATTCTTTCATTCTATCGACCGAGAAGGGCCGGTGATGACACGAATAAACCGGGAGCCGCAGATAAACAAACGATCCGGGCAGCCTGAAGACATCGGAAGAGATGCGGTTCCCTCTCCCTCGAAACAGCAGCACCACCACGGACAATGATTATTATTTCCCCCGCCTTGCAGTGTTTTCGTATGGGTACCAGTCATATGACGGATTGTTTGCATGGTCTGAACGCCTGTCAGGTTTCGGTCGACTTCAGAGGAATGCATACATAGGTGACAGGCGCAGCTAGAGGACTTTATTTCCCACTTTCCCTGTTATTTTGTGCCATCTGCTGTCCAATTTGATAGACTACAGCGTATGTGAATACATCTAGGCAATGTGTAGGCTACTCTGGCAATGATGTTATGCTCTCAAACAAATACTATTTCTCAATGATGGATTTGGGAGCACATTTCTATTCATATTTAATTCCTCATATTAATGTTTGAAGGCAGGGATTTCTTAAGGGTTATGTACATTCCTACTTCTCTATGGAGGAACTTCCTCTAACTACCCTGCCCTTAGTTCTGCAGAGGCCAAGCATGACTCACTCTCTTTCTCTCACACACATACAACTGTAAACGTGGAAGATTCCTGCCGGGCCATTCATTGTAATATGTTGTCAATATGTAATGTTTACAACCTTACCTACCAATATAGCCTACCAACACAGACAAACGCTAACCCCAATCACAGACAAAATACAGACCATTTTCTTCATATTGACTGTTTTATCTATTCATAGCATACATAATGCTTACACATACATATATATCTCTTTTAACATCAAATATACACAACATCAGATAACACACAAATATAGCATCTTTGTAACACTATTTGTTGCCAAGGTGAACCAATACCTCATGAACACGTACCAGATATGCTTGGATGTGCAGTTAAAAGAACAAATTGGTCACATATACAAGTATCTATGAATAGTACCACTCAAAGATGTAGCTATCAATATGCACAACACAGATGTGGAATGATTGAAAATGCATAAACTACCATAAATAGATATTTAGAGATCTTATCAGTTTCAGCACATAAAGGCCCAATGCAGCCGGTTTATTGCAACATCAAATTTCTGGGTAACTATTAAATACTGTGATTTTTTAAAATTAAAATGTTAAAAAAGTAACAGAAAATAGCGTTTTAGAAAGAGCAATTTCTCAAGCAAGAATATGACTAGGACTGTTTTGGATTGGAGATGGAAAAACTGAAAACTAGCTGTTATTGGCAGAGAGGTTTGGAACACTTTCATATTGGTTTATTGATTAATTTGTCACCAGTCAGGCCAAAACTCCATCCCACCAAAACAGGCTAAAATGGCCTTATTCCACAATATTGTTCCAACCTCAGTGTGGAAATATATATAAAACACAGGAAATCACAGTTTTGACTGCACTGGGCCTTTAAATACAGTGTACTTCGATTATGCTGTTTTCCAAAAAATCTGTAAACAAAACCAACAAAATAAACATCAAGCCATTGTTTGTCCTCAGTTTGTACAGATGGAGGGGGTCACTTTAAGTGCTTTAAACCACAAGGAATGAGCATGCACATCTGAGGAGAGCAAGGATAAACAGTATCACCCAGACATGAGGAGAGGAGGATTAGAGAGGAGAGGAGATAGCGGGGCAGAGAAAACAGCAAGACTGGGAGAAAGATTTACGGGAAAACAAGTTAGTCGGTACTCAGCATAAAGACAAGACAGAACAGAAGGGTCAGGTACAGTGAAAATCTATTTAAAGTCCAGCAGGTTGCAGTCTATCTTGTAGTAAACATAAGGGTAGTACTCCTGCTGGCTCAGGTTCAGACCAGGGATATCCATGGCAGACTACAAGGGAATAAAGAAACACAGACCATTAGCTTACGTGGAAAATAACATTAACACGACAGGGATAATGTGGTTGTCTAACAGGTCTGCTGAACCAGACGATATCAAATCTCATTTAGCTAATGTACCAGAATTTTTAATACACAACATGTGTTTGGCATCGCAATGCCCCATTACTACAAAGATAGAACAAGTATTCATCTGGACACAACGGGTATATATATCACGTCTAATTACTCACATCGATGACAGCTGCAGCGCTGCTGTCCAGGTGTTTGTATAGGTCATTGAGAACCTCCCTCAGTTTCTTCATGTTCTTCTTGTTGGGCTGGAGCAGCATGGCCTGGAAGTTCACAGGCAGCCCATATCTGTGGGAGCATGGGCAGAGCAGTTAAATCACTAACAGCAGGCACAGCACGCAGTCAGTTAGAATTTTTATTTGTATTCAGGTTGACTTCTTGTCACTACAAGCATCTTGTCGCTCACAACAAACATCTAACAATTGGATGACTGTTAGTACAGTGTGATTGTCATACCTTAAGACAGACTCCACAAAGACCCTCAGAGCCTTGATGTGAATCCATGCGATGAAGGCCTCACTGAAGTTCACTTTCAGCCATCGCACCAGTGGCCCCTGACAGAGGGAAAATAACACTTAGGGTTAGAGGCTCCATCCACCCCACTGTGTAGCTAGCACTGTCCAATAGTTTCACCCACCCAACCCATCCCAGAATGGTTGCAGGGATGTCCGAACACTAAGTGTACTTGTAATGAAACATTTCTTTATAGTGTAACATTTCGGTCACATATACCTTGGTCAGGCATCATATTCCCAGTCATATGACTTACAAACTGCTTCTTCTTGTCTGTGGAGAGACGTGTCATCTCCTCTTTGTCCGCATTCATCTCCTGCTCGTTGTACTGGAAGTCCCTGACTGTGTACCTGATAGAAACAGCAAGAGAATTACATACATAGAAGAGTGTGTGTGTGTGTATATTTGTGTCTTACTTGTTCTCTCTGGCCTTATGTCTGAAGTCATCAATGGCCTTCCTGAATAGGGTGACGCTGAACAGACCACTGTCATGGTCCTCAAACAGCAGGCTGTAATAATGGGACAAACAGAACACAGTCAAACAGGCATGATGGACTCACAATGAAATCACTTCCTGAGCAGAAAATACTAAAAGAGATATGAAAGATATGGATTGAAGAGACTATGTACTGAAGTAGTTATTTTAACATGCATTCACCATGGGCTCTGAATCTCCTATATACTTACTTAGTGGATCGGGGTACCACCATTTCAGACAACGTTTCATAGGTCTTCTGCCAGTCAGCATAACTCGTCCTAGAAGGATCCGGAATTGTTAGACAGCAAACAGGTGTTATAAAAAAAAGTTGAAATATGACACTGTTGTAAACTGGGAAAAAGTTGTACTTACTTTGGTACAACCACCAGCATAGTGATCAGATACTCAGAGTCAATCACAAAGTCCTCCTTCTTGACAATGTCAGCCAGACTCCTGGTCAGCAGGCTCCCCCTACAGACAACATGGTATTGTATGATATATTAATGATAATGTAAACAAATGTTGAAAGAAACAACTGAACAAAGCAAATATGCATTGGAAGACTTTTCCTCAACAACACTGGTTCAAAAATAATTCTCACTGAAGGCATAGATTAGAACAGGGGTAAATATAGTCAGGTCTTCCAGCAAAAAACTTGACTCACGCATTCTTCCTCTCCAGATTCTGCAGGTTCCCTTTCAGGTTGTTGTAGGCAGACGCTCTGGCCTTCAGGTCGTTGTCAATCTGGCTTACTTGCTGTAGAGAGGAAGAGGTCAAGTACTCAGAATACGACCCACGTAAAAACTGTGTACACAGTGTTTAACAACAGATTTACTCAAGAGGTAGTAAAAATACAGTTGATTGATACCATTGAAATATACTATCAAAATCATGACTACATGACAGTTATAAAAAGGGGTCTCCGTCTAGCTAATTATCAAGAGAATCAGATGAGGAGGGTAGGAGAAAGACTTGCCTTGGATATGATATCAGAGATGTTCTTCAGTGACTGCTTGATGGGGTACTTGGCCATGTCCCACTGAAACCGTGTGATGTAGGTCACCAGATCCACTAGAGGGAATCAAGGCATTGTTATTGAGGAAAGGACTGGTTAGAATGACGTTTTTACATTATGATGCATGGCTTTATGGGTAATTGCAAGATACTCTAATCAACCATTTCTAAATGTGCTGGTAATTCCTTAGTATTCAGTATTAACAACAGTTTATAAGGATAATTGCTTAGTCAATCAATGTGCACAGCAGAGGCAGAAGCACACTTCCTGGATTCATTGTTTTTCAGGAGTCCTTTGTATGTGATGATAACTAACTAGCTAATCTCCAATGTCCTCCATTGTTTTAATATGAGTAACTTGTATGAGATGATAATGATAGAAATAGAATGACTAACTTGAATGGGAATGGCTGTTCTAGTAATTATATTTCTGCGATAATAACTGCCTCCATTGTTTTCATACCAGTATCTTGTATGTGATAACTACCTGTATTGTTTTCATATGAGTAACTTGTATATGATGATAAGTACCTCCGTTGGCCAGCAGGTTCTCCTGGACTTTGTCTCGGCTGTCCTCCAAAACATCAGCCATGTACTGAGACACCTTCTTCACCACACTGTAAACAGCCAGGAGACATTCACACAATCAGGCTGCAGTCAGCAAGCCCTCACATCAAAATGGGATTATAAACCTGGTGGTTCGAGCCCTGAATGCTGATTGGATGACAGCCATGGTATATCAGACCGTATACCACGGGTATGACAAAACAGTTATTTTTACTGCTCTAATTACATTGATAAACAATTTATAATAGCAATAAGGCACCTCGGGGGTTTGTGATATATGGCCAATATACCATGGCTAAGGGCTATATCCAGGCACTCCGTGTTGCGTCGTGCATAAGAACAGCCCTTAGCCGTGGTATATTGGCTATATACCACACCTCCTCGGGCCTTATTGCTTAAATATACCATGCTTTCATATAGCACTCTGCTCAAAACATCAAAGTCTAAGCAGACTGTAATTGGTCAGGGTATGAGTGTTTATATACAGTGGGGGAAAAAAGTATTTAGTCAGCCACCAATTGTGCAAGTTCTCCCACTTAAAAAGATGAGAGGCCTGTAATTTTCATCATAGGTACACTTCAACTATGACAGACAAAATGAGAAAAGAAAATCCAGAAAATCACATTGTAGGATTTTTAATGAATTTATTTGCAAATTATGGTGGAAAATAAGTATTTGGTCACCTACAAACAAGCAAGATTTCTGGCTCTCACAGACCTGTAACTTCTTCTTTAAGAGGCTCCTCTGTCCTCCACTCGTTACCTGTATTAATGGCACCTGTTTGAACTTGTTATCAGTATAAAAGACACCTGTCCACAACCTCAAACAGTCACACTCCAAACTCCACTATGGCCAAGACCAAAGAGCTGTCAAAGGACACCAGAAACAAAATTGTAGACCTGCACCAGCCTGGGAAGACTGAATCTGCAATAGGTAAGCAGCTTGGTTTGAAGAAATCAGAGCAATTATTAGGAAATGGAAGACATACAAGACCACTGATAATCTCCCTCGATCTGGGGCTCCACGCAAGATCTCACCCCGTGGGGTCAAAATGATCACAAGAACGGTGAGCAAAAATCCCAGAACCACACGGGGGGACCTAGTGAATGACCTGCAGAGAGCTGGGACCAAAGTAACAAAGCCTACCATCAGTAACACACTACGCCGCCAGGGACTCAAATCCTGCAGTGCCAGACGTGTCCCCCTGCTTAAGCCAGTACATGTCCAGGCCCGTCTGAAGTTTGCTAGAGAGCATTTGGATGATCCAGAAGAAGATTGGGAGAATGTCATATGGTCAGATGAAACAAAAATATAACTTTTTGGTAAAAACTCAACTCGTCGTGTTTGGAGGACAAAGAATGCTGAGTTGCATCCAAAGAACACCATACCTACTGTGAAGCATGGGGGTGGAAACATCATGCTTTGGGGCTGTTTTTCTGCAAAGGGACCAGGACGACTGATCCGTGTAAAGGAAAGAATGAAAGGGGCCATGTATCGTGAGATTTTGAGTGAAAACCTCCTTCCATCAGCAAGGGCATTGAAGATGAAACGTGGCTGGGTCTTTCAGCATGACAATGATCCCAAACACACCGCCCGGGCAACGAAGGAGTGGCTTCGTAAGAAGCATTTCAAGGTCCTGGAGTGGCCTAGCCAGTCTCCAGATCTCAACCCCATAGAAAATCTTTGGAGGGAGTTGAAAGTCCGTGTTGCCCAGCAACAGCCCCAAAACATCACTGCTCTAGAGGAGATCTGCATGGAGGAATGGGCCAAAATACCAGCAACAGTGTGTGAAAACCTTGTGAAGACTTACAGAAAACGTTTGACCTCTGTCATTGACAACAAAGGGTATATAACAAAGTATTGAGATAAACTTTTGTTATTGACCAAATACTTATTTTCCACCATAATTTGAAAATAAATTCATTAAAAATCCTACAATGTGATTTTCTGGATTTTTTCTCCTCATTTTTTCTCATGTCATAGTTGAAGTGTACCTATGATGAAAATTACAGGCCTCTCTCATCTTTTTAAGTGGGAGAACTTGCACAATTGGTGGCTGACTAAATACTTTTTTGCCCCACTGTATCTATATATAATCTACAGCACCAGACTAACAACTGTGCACATTATACAGTATACTGATGAAAGACCTTTTAAATGGAAAATGGACCTGTAGGCCTACTAAGGATAATTGGTTATCAACCATTTCTTGATAACCAATTAATCAGTTGGTTAACTGATCATTAACAGTTAATTAACTGATCATTAATTAACTAACTATTTACAATCTGTTTCTCACACAACTATTTTTTTATATTTTTTTTAGCACTGTAGTTGCCTTCCCTGAACCAAAATTATGTGGATAATACTTGATATGATTACATTCCAATTGATGTGCGATCAGTGAATGATGGAGAAAAACTAAATTCCATGCAATGACAGTATGCTTGATGTCAATAAGACTCAGGCTTGTTTGTCTAGACAAATGACACCTAAAAACGCTTTCAGATTAAGAAAATCCAAAATCAGTCTGTAAAGGTGTTACTTTGGCTTTCTCATCTTCATATTTCCTACAGACGAGTTCCAAAACAAGGCTGATATTGCCCTATGAGAGGTAACTGGGTTGCTGATGTTGACATTTTTTGAGAGTCAATGTCTACAGAGGAAGCAGGGCTTGCTTAGTATGTGTGAATTTTTGGACTTCAAGGTTTTCCAAGGATTATAAATAACTTCAAACCAACAGTAGCACACAAGTCATGAGCGATAAATATGACTGAGTAAAGAGATGCTGGTGTGTCACCAAACTGTAAATTGCTAACTTTAGTCTGTGGGCCTGCTAGCCTCACGTTGGTGTGAAATTCCTTATTGTAGCAAGGTTAGGGCCACGGAGGGATTAGAGAATTGACTGGACTCCGAAGACATCACAGGTACTTTGACAAAAATAATATGTCTATCACAACACATTCACAATGGACAAGCTGTATACATAGTAATGAATTTGATATTTTGTACAGTAATCCTGAAGTGATACTTAATGTTGAAAGGGGAAATTGCAGTGTAGTAAAAAGCCTACCCTTCAATAAAGGAGTCCAGTTTGGCCAGGTCATCTGACAGCCCAACTAACACATCTAGCGTCCCCACCTGTTAATGCAAAAAGTACAAAAGGACAAACGTGTCAAAGCTTTGATTCGAACAGTATTTCCCCTACCATCATATACCCAGGGTGAGCCCATTTTATAGGTGGGGTGAGTGCATTGGTTTCATTGGCTTGATACCAGAGGCCTAAATGTTGCTTTGAGGGCCTTTGATCAAACGAGGGCCAACTCAAACTAGGTCAAAGACTGGATGAGAGTCCTGAGGTTAGCAGGTCTGGTTGTGCTGCCTGCCTGTGTTTTGTTTTCTCAGTGACATCTGAGAGTCAGTCACCCAGCAGTGACATTCAGGGGCCCGTGTGCTTTGGATGGCGGCGCTTTTGTCAGGACCCCTTCATGTGTTGCAAAATGTTCCGTCGCGTGCCATGTACCCCAAGTGGCAAAGGGGTCAGTAGGGTCACAGAGGATAACCATCAACCATCCTCTAGGAACTCTGGATACTTTCCCTGAAATGTGATGGCCATTGAATCATTTTGGATGGATGGCACTTCTGGAGTAATGAAAGGAGAAAGCTTTGACCCATAGCATTATTAACAGATCACTTCTTGGGAGAAGTGAGTGAACAATACTTATTTCTCTATCGTTGCTTTTGAAGTAATATGGGGAATATGATTTCATTTGCGAGTACACTATGGAAATGTTTCGTGGAAGCCTTGTTCCTTATAGGAATGTAGACGGGCTAGTAAGTATAATGAACAAAAATATTAACACAACATGCAACAATTTCAAAGATTTTATTGAGTTACAGTTCATATAAGAAAATCAGTCAATTGAAACAAATAAATTAGGCCCTAATCTATGTATTTCACATGACAGGGCAGGGGCACAGCCATGGGTGGGCCTGGGAGGGCGTCTCTATTGCACTCCACACTGCCCTTTCCCACCTGGACAAAAGGAACACCTATGTGAGAATGCTATTCATTGACTACAGCTCAGCGTTCAACACCATAGTACCCTCAAAGCTCATCACTAAGCTAAGAACCCTGGGACTAAACACCTCCCTCTGCAACTGGATCCTGGACTTCCTGGCGGGCTGCCCCCAGGTGGTAAGGGTAGGTAGCAACACATCCGCCACGCTGATCCTCAACACGGGGGCCCCTCAGGGGTGCGTTCTCAGTCCCCTCCTGTACTCCCTGTTCACTCATGACTGCACAGCCAGGCATGACTCCAACACCATCATTAAGTTTGCTGATGACACAACAGTGGTAGGCCTGATCACAGACAACGATGAGACAGCCTATAGGGAGGAGGTCAGAGACCTGACCATGTGGTGCAAGGACAACAACCACTCCGTCAACATGATCAAGACAAAGGAGATGATTGTGGACTACAGGAAAAGAAAGACCAAGCACGCCCCCATTCTCATCGACGGGGCTGTAGTGGAGCAGGTTGAGAGCTTCAAGTTCCTTGGCGTCCACATCACCAACAAACTAACATGGTCCAAGCACACCAAGACAGTCGTGAAGAGGGCACAACAAAACCTATTCCCCATCAGGAGACTGAAAAGATTGGGCATGGGTCCTCAGATCCTCAAAAGGTTCTACAGCTGCACCATCAAGAGCATCCTGACTGGTTCCATCACTGCCTGGTATGGCAACTGCTCGGCCTCTGACCGCAAGGCACTACAGAGGGTAGTGCGAACGGCCCAGTACATCACCGGGGCCAACTTTCCTGCCATCCAGGACCTCTATACCAGGCGGTGTCAGAGGAAAACCCTAAAAATTGTCAAAGACTCCAGCCACACTAGTTATAGACTGTTCTCTCTGCTACCGCACAACAAGCGGTACCGGTGCGCCAAGTCTAGGTCCAAGAGACTTTTAAACAGCTTCTACCCCCAAGCCATAAGACTCCTGAACAGCTAATCAAATGGCCACTCATACTATTTGCATTGCCCCCCCCCCCCTTCTATGCGGCTGCTACTCTCTGTTATTATTTATGTATAGTCACTTTAATAACTCTACCTACATATTACCTCGAAACTGGTGCCCCCGCACATTGACTCTGCACTGGTACCCCCTGTGTAACAGTTTAACTTTAGACCGTCCCCTCGCCCCGACACGGGCGCAAACCAGGGACCCTCTGCAAACATCAACAACAGTCACCCACGAAGCGTCGTTACCCATCGCTCCACAAAGGCCGCGTCATGGCACCAATGTAACAGTTTAACTTTAGACCGTCCCCTCGCCCCGACACGGGCGCGAACCAGGGACCCTCTGCATACATCAACAACAGTCACCCACGAAGCGTCGTTACCCATCGCTCCACAAAGGCCGCGGCCCTTGCAGAGCAAGGGGAACCACTACTTCAAGGTCTCAAAGCGAGTGACGTAACCGATTGAAACGCTATTAGCGCGCACCACAGCTAACTACCTAGCCATTTCACATCCGTTACACTTGTATATAGCCCCGCTATTGTTATTTACTGCTGCTCTTTAATGATTTGTTATTCTTATCTCTTACTTTTTTTAAAAGTATTTTCTTAAAACTGCATTGTTGGTTAAGGGCTTGTAAGTAAGCGTTTCACTGTTGTATTCGGCGCATGTGACAAATACGATTTGATATGCCACACCTGTCAGGTGGATGAATTATCTATGCCAGGGCGCAGTTGTAAATGAGAACTTGTTCTCAACTAGCCTACCTGGTTAAATAAAGGTGAAATAAAAAATAAAAAATCCTGGCAAAGGAGAAATTCTCAGTAACAGGAATGAGAGAAATAAGCTTTTTTGCATATGGAACATTTCTGGGAACTTTTATTTCAGCTCATGAAACATGGGACCAACACTTAACATGTTGCATTCATATTTTTGTTCAGTATAAGTTAATTGGGCGATATGGCCATTTTCATTCAATAATTTTCTAATTTTTGATGGTATGTCGGTTTTTGAGTAGTGCATGACTGTAGGATGGCAACAAGTGAATTCTAAGTGTTATTATTGGGCTTTCTCCATTGGGATTATTTTATACTCAACCAAACTCTGAGAAAACTAGTAACTTGTTATTTATTTAGCACTGTCAACATATTGTTATAGATGGTATTGTAAAAGTCTATACCGGTATGTGGCTCTGTACCGGTATTCACAATATATAAGTCGCTCTGGATAAGAGCGTCTGCTAAATGACTTAAATGTAAATGTAAATGTAATATATTGCCCAGCCCTACAAGTTAGTATGGTAATGTAGTAGCTACTATCTATGGCTACTACTGCAGGCTAACCTTGAGGTCTGGGATGTTGAACTTGTTGTTGGTGGACAGGTTGTTGTTGCGCGTGGTGGCCACCATCATCTGGTCCCATGTCTGCTGGCAGGTCTTCTCTCCAGGAGCTGAGATCAACCAGAACTCTGTCATGGTTACAGCTATACACTGATGACTACAGGCTCAAAACGAAATGCACAGAGATGGGTGCTGTAAGACAAGAAAAATTGTACTTGTTCAACAGGACTTAATTTGTAGCACAGTATTATCAATCCCAACGTTATTCTCTATTTCATGTTGATACATCAGTAGCTAAATGATAGCAAGACAACATTGACTGCTATTTAATCAATCTGTCTTCCCAAACCTGTCTTATCTACGTGCTGCTGATATATCTGGTTAGCTAGCATGCAAGATAAAGGATATTTGTCTTCTATTGCTTTACATCAAAAGTTGCTAACGTTAGCTAAACCTCACTAACGGTACTGCAAGTGACATTCTCAGTTGATTGAAACATGACCCATAGCTAGCTAGCTGGTATCACATGATATCGAGATTTACAGTAAAAAACAAAAGACAGTTTTCCCATTTCTTACCTGAGATCTAATGACAAAACTATTCGAACACTAATTAATTACTACCGTACAATTCCTATGGTTTAATATTCATAATTGCCAATCAAATCCTAATCCTAGAGGTCTTTCCAGCAGCATCACATTCAAGTCAGCTGATCAGATGAGGAACAGAAAGGCCTCTCGTGGGGGAGGGGAACTTTTTGGCGTCACGTCATTTGACAGGCGACCTCAGCTGGTTTGGAGGAGGTACTACAGCATGGACATTTCAAAACAGAGTAGGATGATTTTTTTTTACACAAATACTTTTACAATGAGTAATTTTAACCATTGAATTGGAATTGCATGATCCCCTCAAGAATGTACTGTACTTCTTGTGGGGCTACAGGTTGGAGAGGGAGAGGGAGGGAAGGGGAGAGAGGGAGAGAGGGAGAGGGAAGGGGGAGAGGGAGAGGGAGAGGGAAGGGGAGAGAGGACACAGACAATCTCAAATGTCCAGTCAGCTGTAATTTGGGGTGTAGACGTTCTCAATTTGGACAGGAGTCCAGCCGTTTCCTGACTCTGGGTGTCTCCCTGCTCAGAATTCAAGGAAAACCGTACAAAGGG
This sequence comes from Salvelinus namaycush, assembly GCF_016432855.1. Taxonomy (NCBI): domain Eukaryota; kingdom Metazoa; phylum Chordata; class Actinopteri; order Salmoniformes; family Salmonidae; genus Salvelinus; species Salvelinus namaycush. The sequence goes on from NC_052343.1 coordinate 19,340,666, forward strand.
ACATGTTTATAGTTCAGTAGGTCTGGGGTGCATTGTTTGGGATACAATGCCTGGTCTGGCTGGAGCCATCCGACCAGCCAACCCCTCAGATCAAACAACAGGCCAGGGACCAGGGTGGGCTGCCCACTGTTGGCCGCAGGCCAGTCTACAGGAACATGTCTGGGCACGTGCACTGTAATCACTGTCTCATTTGGGCTACAGACACACAGACTGGGTCTGGGTCATTGAGTGGGGATGATGATGTGAGGAGAGGTATTAAGTGTGTCCTCAACAAAAACTGCCTCTAATACAAGTTAGTCATACAGTGTGAGATTTCTGAAAAACCTATGGATGAAGGTCATTGCTGTAACTTTGTGTATTTCAAAGATGGATGTCAACATTCTCTAACATTCCCATTTCAGTTACATGGTTTAATACATCCAAAGCATTACACAAAAATAGAGCACCAAGTTTGTTGTTGAGTCCTATCAACAAAAACATGTGTCACATGCTCCCTCTAGTTCGAATGCCTTGTATACTGTGCTTAACTTTACATATCACATGTTTGAACTTTTACACATTAGTTTGAGTGACCATGACACTGACAATACATCTTACTACAAAAACATGACATGATTAAACTGTAAATTACAAAATAATATACAACTACACATTCCTTCTACTGTGTACAAACTTTCAAGATCCATGTAGTGTCCTCAGTTTCGTTCACTGTATTCAGGTTAGTTCTATTTCCCCAGCTAGTTATTCTGAGCCTTCTGAGGGATATTACAGTAAATCTAATCTAGTATGTCTGAATTATTATGGACTGCCTAGGGCAGAAAGTGGGTGGAAGGTTTTAAAGAGGGAAATTGTGTGAGATAAGCATTATTTTGTATTATTGTTTCAGTGGCAGATTGGGTCTATTTGTCGACCTCTCTGATACTAGTGTTACAAGGCCAACATGTCCAAGGCTCGAGTCCAGAATCAGACTAATTGACTTCAGGAAAATATTAGAGACTTGAGAAGAGAGGGATACCGGTGTGCTTTTACAGTTTCCTTTTGAATGTGTTTATTCAGAGTTCAGAGTAACCTGTAAAACACTTTTTATATATAGAATGAAATAGAATAGAATATTGGTATTTTATAGTAAATTAGCGGAATGCAGTAACTTTTATTTAATGTGGTCAAATTCTCTGACTGGATTTACACAGTTTGTATTTGACCCTGCTCAAAATTCAGCTTGGAGAAAAGGTCTGTGTAGAGGTAGTTTTACTTATCAACATTCTTTGGCAAATGCGTAAGGCTGAAACACCATGGTGCAACTCACAGCATTAGAAACAAGTACTAGATCAAGACCCATTGTATAATTCAGAGACTGATGATTGACTATATTCATTTAGATTTAGCCATTTCAACCTCCCCATACCTCTTCTACACAACAAAGAATGGAGTGATTCACTTGACCTACCAAAGGACATGCGCTTAGACAACCACTGTGATGCCAGTTATTCAATGAAGAATTTAGTTTTCCACCACGTTCACTAGTCTTGTGACATTGTGCTTTGTTGCAGTGTAACATAACACTATCTAAGAACTGTGAGGAATACCTTAATTTGTCCTCAAATGTCACTATTGTATTTTTGTTGGAGGTGTAGTGATTTGTAAAGGCAAATAGGATGGATACTAATTACACAAATAGGTTTCCCTTTTGTAGGAACAATAACATACATTGCTTATTGATTATTTTAAGTTCCACTATGATTTATTATCACAATCCATAGAGTCCTCTGATAAAAGAACATGGAGCTTTCATTGTGTGTAAAATATGTGGGTGTTTGCTCATGCAACAGTAATTGTGTTCATATCGATTGGCTGTTGGTCATACTAAATAACTCTGTGTAAATAATCTGGGCTTCAGTGGGGTGATATTTTGATGTAATCTGGCCCCGGTTTGCAAATGAGAATTCCAGTTGCACAATGCACGCCACTGGAGTGTTTTCAATCACTGTGGGCGGTACACACTACGACAGCAAGTGTGCTCAGTGTCCCGGGCTATTATGATCACAACAATGAAATTAAACATTATGTTTTTCTGGAAGCCACTTTAGATGCTATTTGTGATTATGATTAGACTCAATGCATACCCTCATCTACAGTCTTGGAGAACAGACACAAAGCTCGGAACAGATTCTTTTGTGTTGTGGTCCATATGATAAACTTTCACTTTCAAGTCTTGACAATTGGCCAAGAAACTTGTGTTTGAGCAAAACAAACATAACCATTGTGTATTTTTCCCTTACCAATACCCATAGCTCATCTGACATTATGAGTTCACACTCCTCTAACCACCGTCTATCTAAGATAAACAGGCCACATGTGTGGGTTTGGACTTTGCACATAAGCTATGTACCGGTGGCTATTCATAGGAGCTAAGTGCATGTCCTAAGCTTACTCCATCATTATATAATAAGGAATTTAAATCATATTTGGTCCTTTGCAGGCTAAAAGTGATCAGGGCCAATTGAGGATCATATGGGACCAATAATATTAGTATCATAATTGTTCTTAGCTATAAAAAAAATATGTACATTATTACAGTTTGAATTGCAATTTAATGTTTGAATTGTAATGCATAAACAGGCACAGTTATCCATATATTTAATTTCAACGCTCATTGTCTCTCTCCCCCCCCCCCCCCCCCCCATGCCTCCAATGTTGACCAATGAAACATCTACTGTGGACATCTACTGTGGTTGCTGAAAATGGACATTGACCACAAAACAAGACAGCTGATATGGATTCTTGTAAGACAGTTGTATGAAAATAAGAAAGGGTACAATAACAGTAGCATGTTTTTATATATTCTAAATATAATATTTTAAAAACAGTTCCCAGAATATACAATTTCATTAAGTGCTATTTTCATTCTCACATGCATTTAGCCTATCAACTGATAAACACCACTTGTGAAACCCGTTATGTGTGGTATGCTGGTGGTGTGTCTAAGCCTTAGGAACCATGACTAACTTCTAAAGGTGATCATAGCCCATACCACAATGTAAACGCATACAATCTCTGTACGCAGAGAGCAGCATAGGTTTGTGGCTGCAGGAGACACAAGTTTTAGGATAGTCTGGCTGGCTGTTCAGACAGATCCCTGATGACTACACTAATTACTCTATTAATCCATTGTCTGTAAAAAAATAAAAATACATCACAACAAAATGTAATATTACCTACATAACCAAGTTGTCAATGATACAACAGTCAACGGGGGAATAAAAAAAAAACTGTCAAATGAATCAATTTGCAGGTACCCAGTCCCCCTGGCTGAAATTAAATTAATTTAGTTTTTCCAATTTGGAATAGACCTCCTTCTCCACCAATTGGCAAGAAGGGTGACGTGTAAATTCGTCTGTGGGAAATATACCCCTTTGCGTCTTCAGAGGGAAGCAAAACTTCACAAACTCTCCGCAGACAAGGCAACGTGAACGTCGAGGAAATCAAGAGGCAACGTGAACGTCGTGGAAATCAAGAGGCTGAGTTTGTTTAAAAAAAAAAACACACATGCAACCTGATTTCACGCTGTTGAACTTGAAGCATGTGTTTCCAGAATACAAGAGAGGAGTACCAGTGACAATTTGTGGACGACATTTTACAGTTATCGTGGTGCCATGGGAAAAAGCATGAAGACGTAACCAAGGTAACAATACTATCTGATTGAGACGTTACATTCTCAGAACCCTAGTAGTATATTCTGGCAATAGTTTAATATAATATTAAAGGGGCAATCTGCGTTTCAAACAATAATAATCCACCTATCCCGCCACTGTTTTGGTAAATAGCTGAGGAATGGGGCTGGAGAAATCAAATTCATAGACAGAGTTATGGATGAAATGGTCTGACCATTTGAGGCTATACAGTGTTTGTTTACAGTTACATTGTTTACAAAAAATGTGGTCGACAAGCTTATATTTGGGGTTATGATAGGATACGGCAGTTGAACTAAGCTCATGAGGCATTTATGAGTTATTTTCAATAATCGATGGGTAGAGATCGTTCATTTAATTTAAAAAAAAAAGTTTTTTATAAATAATATGAGTTTGATTAAACATAATTCTCAGCATATCAATAGCATAGGTATAATTGTAAATAATTTGATCACCACAACTAGATATCACACATGAGGAAAAGACAATAACGCTTAGAATTAAAATACAAGCCAGACAACCTATCAGTCGCATTTGCTTTGACAGCTCGAAAACCCCGCCTATCTGACGTCATCCCCCTTTTTTCCAAAGATTTTTATAAGCAAACCAAGATAGACCACGGCCTATCGTTTCCAACAGGAACAAATGAGTCATAGTAGGCAGAACAAGCAAGGAGGTGGGCAGAGCCAAGCACGAGCTAGCGAGATCCTATTTGCCTGTTCTAACATCTGCATATTTCCGTTAGGGAACGCCTACTGTGTGAAGTGCGTGAATGGAATAACTCAACTCGCATTTGCGCTCCTTATAAACAACGCGATTTAAAAAAAACTTTGACAAAGGGCAAAGTCTACAAAACTTAGTCTACAAAACAGATTTTAGTTTTGGGAACAGAAACATGTATTGGGATCAAATGTTAATCGATAAGAACTTTTGCAGAATTTCGACCAAGATCCATTTCTTTCCATCTTCTCCCACTGCTGGCCACTGGGCTTCCTCTCACTACCAAATTTGGTAGTGAGTGGAAACGCCAAGCGAACGCTTCACATTTATACCTCCAGTGAAATATCTGTCTCATTGTTCTATCTGTGTTCTTTCTCGCTCTCGACTTCGGCAGTTTTGTTCGCTGCGTAGCTACGAAAGGGTTCGATTTAGCTTCAAATTTCGATCTGCACCTCGGCTTTGATGGCATTTTTTCTTTCCTATAGTGCCCCCGCCACTCTTTGAAAATTCCACCTAAAAGGAAAAAACGATCCACCCCAAATATTGGGTCTTATTCTCGCGTAAGTACCTACTAGCTAGCTAGCTTGCTTGCTAGGTAAGTGGTTAACGTTAACTGTTTAAGGAGGGAAAGTAGCTGGAGTTAGCCGCAGCTAGCTACGTTAGCTAGTTAGGCAATGAACGAACTAGCTAACGACTGACTGTCATTATTGTCGTCATTCATCAAAGTTATTTAGCTAGCTATTTTAGTTTACTAGAAATTATCATAACTAGCTAGCTAGCCAACTGTGCTAGCTAGATAATTAACATTAGCTACGATTACTTTAACGTTATCAGTGTTTCTAGCACTCGGGAGTCTTATTTACAGCCATTTATCACACAGGGTTAGCTAATGTTCGCCTGCTGAGTTGGCATGTAATGTAAGTTAGCTGGCTAGCTAGCTATGGACGGTTTGTTTTGAAATTTCAGTGTTGTTATTTTGGAAACACAACAGTGGTACAATCAATAGCTATTTAGTTGAGGTTGGAATTTAGTTAACATTTAACATATTCGACAACATAAGGTACAACGTGGCACTTGCATTCATTCAAAATTGAGAAATAATGATTTTAGATGACAACCATAACAACCTGAAGAGAATTTCACACCTGTTATAGCTATGAAAACCACCAGTCCCTAACAATCAATTAACCTATGTCTTCCTTTTTCATTCAATATTTAATTTGATCTCATCGAATCCTCAGAGCCAGCTTTGCCTCTCTTTCCTCTTGACTCAACTGTATCTTGTCTTCTGTGCAGGTGTACAATTACTACCCAGAGGGCTTAGGGGCGGCTCTCCGCCGAGAGCCGTTCGACTTCAACGCCGAGCCACCTTGGGATCCTAGCTGATAGCGGGGGAGCTCCATCTCCTAACTCGTCCATGTGAGTAGACATCAGGTCGCGTAGGAGAAGTAATGATCTCGGTTCAGTTTAGCCTCTTAGATCATAATAAATATAAAATACTATGGACAGGTTGTCCATGTCCTTGTGGTGACTGTTGTAATAACAATAGCATAGTGTTGGGCTACTTTTATCTGATGCTCTCTGTCCCTGTTTTTACTGGTGACTGGTTAGATCCAGTAACAGAGAGGAGGGGCCACTCAGCTATGAGTCATAGTTGTAACACAATGTTTCCCGTCTTCACCTGTAACCTAAATATTATGATTTCTTTGTGTATGTCATGTTGTAAGCCTACTGTTAGATTTGTGATATGCTTTTATTTCCTCCCAGGTCTTTGCCCCAGTGAAGTTGGTGGTCTGTAGAGTTAAGCATTTTTCAAAGTTGCACAAACGTTTTTGTCCATCAACCAAAAAGAGACCATAATTTGTGACCTTTGATCTTTTGTGTTAATTGTAGTGGGTTGCTGTCAGTGTTTTCAGACTGCTGAGATGTTGTTTTATTCATGCCACAGCTGGCCTGTTTCTTAGAGCTGTTCCAGCTTGCTATCATGAAGCTGTCTCTGTGTTTTTGAACTGCCAATACGAGGCTCCCAGCCACAGAACAGAGACAGGGAGACACACAGCACCCTTATGATCACAATAGTCCAACCTGGCTGTGCGACACTGCACCCCTCTGATCACAGACAGTGTTCTGGTCCAGTCCAGCCGTCAGACATTGCAGTCTGAGGCCAACCAACCAGACATTGTGTCACCGCACACACACAGTGCACATCTGGGCCAGACCCAGGCCCACAATGCTCTACAGACTGACGTGTTATGTAACATTATTGAATGCAGAGATCTGACATCCCATGCCGCTGGTAGTGTACGCAGATAATGCCATCAAAAGAAACCTTTATGGGTCACTGCGAATGGGATTAATCCTAATTCTCGGGAGTAATTGATGGTAAGGTAAACAAACTCCATGCCCCAGAGATCTTGTTTTCACAGTGGCTGTCCAGACACCCAGGGCTTCCCATACACAGCCCCATAACATGATTTCCACCGAGACCTCTGATTGGCTGCCCTCACAAATATCTTGGTTCAACAGCCGGAAAACATCCTAAAGGCTTAACTGGTCAAACTAAGTGTAACATTTAGAGAAAAGTAGAACAACTGCTTTTGCCTTTTTCTGTCAAATAATTACCTATTTCTTTCCCCCCATTTTTGTAATGATTAGATGGATCTAATTTTCCCCATCCACTTCAATAGTTAGGGCTATATTTCACGCTGCCTCTCTTCCTGTGTTTTCCAGTTTGCTGCATACTATCTAAGGGCTCAGAGAGCGACCACTTCACCCAGGGGCTCAGAGAGCGACCACTTCACCCAGGGGCTCAGAGAGCGACCACTTCACCCAGGGGCTCAGAGAGAGACCACTTCACCCAGGCATAATTCTTTATGACTGGCAGATTAGCGGACAACAGTTGAGATGAAGGGACTAGCTGACGAACCAAACTACTCCGTCGCCCTGCTGGAGGGAGCCACGGCCCTCAGCGACGTGGTTGAGAATCATATTTATGAACAAACATTGGTAAGTACTGTATAGAGACATTCTCTGTACATTAAAATACCTGCTACTTTATAGCGTATCGAAGTTGTGCCCATGGAAATGAGATTAGTTGATTGCCTAATCCAGAAATAGATTGATAAATTCTAGCAATCAGCACATAAATAAATTGATTGAGGATGTGACAAATACAATGTTGCTTTGTAAAACTGTGTGCCAGTCTCTTCTCACTTGGTTGAAGTGACCGGTTAATGAGTCATTGCGCCCGGTGACCACGCTCTATATGCTTTCAATTCACACCAGTGGAAAAATGAGGTTGCGGATCGCTCTTATGTAATTGTATGGTGTTGGATGACAGTAAGAATAATCAGTCATTGTGTACTTGACAGATACAGGTGAATGACATCATAGCATGCCAAACAGCCAGTAAACCTGTCGTGTCATGTTTTTCCTCCCTCAGGCTGAGAAGAATGCGTTCTTCGTGGCAGACTTGGGGGTCCTTATGAGGCAACATGTTCGCTGGCGAACCCACATGCCCCAGATGCGTCCCTTCTACGCTGTCCAAGCCAACAGCAGCCTGGCTGTCATTGAGATCCTAGCTGCTCTCGGCACTGGCTTCATCTGCACCAGCAAGGTGCCTGCAGCGCTCTCTCCCACTACTACTGTTATAACACTGTAATAGCATAACAAACAACCTGTCCAGATCAAATTGCATTTTAGTGTAGATTAATTCACGGCTCCTTTTCCACAGTTTTAGGATGTGTTTTTCAGTTAAATACATTTTATAGATTCATGGCTTACATAAGTTGCAGCTTCTCACAGCTCTGTTTAGGATCGTTTTGTTGGGCCAATTACTGCTTTATAACTGCTTCATAATTCGACTGGCCTCTACTCACAGAAAATAGGAAGGAGTGCCATCTAGTGGAGAAATGTCTCGCCACAGATCATGGCTCCTTCACTACTTAGAGCTGTAATATCAACGTTGTTGGTTTTGTGTCTTTTCAGTATGAGTTGGAGCTTGTGCAGGGCTATGGCGTTCCCTCTGAAGACATTATCTACAGCGGTGTGTGTAAGCAGCTCTCCCAGATCAAGTACGCAGCTAAGAACGGCATCGACTTCCTGGTGTGTGACAACGAGGTCGAGCTACGCAAGATCGCTCGCTGCCATCCCCGTGCCAAGTAGGTGTCCATGTAACTGTTATTAAACCGTTATTTTAAAAGTCTATATTTCATACTCTCTACAATACAACTACAATGGCTATAGATATGAAATCCCTAAAAACGATAATCTCCCTCGTCTCTGCTCAGACTGCTGCTGGAGGTGGCCACAGAGGCTTCCAGCGAGGGTGAGGAGATGGGCATGACGTTTGGCTCCAAGCTGAAGGACTGTAGGCACCTGCTGGAGAGCGCCAAGGAACTGGGCCTGCAGGTGGTGGGGGTCAGGTGAGTCCTTCTGCAACGCCACCCTTCCTCTCCAGTCAGAGTTCATTATTATATTCTAGGTTTTTCTCTTTTGTCTTTTAATAATGTGCTAATAAATTAAACTGTATGTGTGCAGCAGAATTGTGTGCCTGTTTGTCCAATACTATTTTCACCCTGAGGAGAAAATAGTTTACTGTATCATTGGGGATTGACCATTGGGCAATTCAGCAGTATTTTTTTGTTTGCCTGAATAATATAGTCACTTGCCCGAAAATGTGAAAATAGTTGTTTACACTCAAATTGCCGTAACTTGTTGGTCACTTAACAATAGGGAGGAAGTAGAAAAATGTGTTTTACGGGCCTGCTACATTGGACGTATAACTTCCGCAGAGTGTGAGACACTCGTATTAATTTCAACAGAACCCTGGGTGTAAGCGTTCTGGCTCCCCAAGAGGTTTGAGCTGAACTACGTTCTGGTTCTATTTTCCAGATTTCAACGTGCAGCTCACAGCCGAGATCAATAGGACATAGTGGCTAGCGCTCTGCTCGCTGACCACACGTTAAGCTTCCAGTTAAGCAGGCTACTGAAATTCAGTTTAAAAAATAAATAATAGGCTGCCTAATGAAGCTGCCCGGCTGCCATAAATTGGCCGTCTTTCACTTAAACAATGGAGATGAACCAGACAGATAAGTTTTAAATTAAGTTATTAAATGTTTTATTACTTTGGGTGACCTCAGAGCAGGCTCAACTTGCCTCAGTTTATGTTCCTCAGTCAATCCCTGATTATCTGGTATTCTCATGACGTCATCATTATCCCCATGATGCAGGTTCCACATTCCCAGCTCCTGTGACGACCCTCAGGCCTACAGCCATGCAGTGTCTGACGCTCGCTGTGTCTTTGACATGGGGGTGAGTTAGCTAGTGCTTACGTTATGGGACTTTGAATGTTTATAATATGTGAAGGAGACAGCCCGAAATATGAACCACCCTCCTATTATATTTTGTTTTGAAGTTTACAAGTATTTTTCTTTAATGTTGTTTTCAGGAGGATATTGGCTTCAGTATGACAATCCTGGATATTGGAGGTGGATTCAACGGCTCAGAGACTCAGCTGAAACAGGTCATTATTGTAGAATAGTTAGCTCGTTACATAATACTGATTTAGATGGATTACTTCAGCTGAATTAATACGTGACTCAGTCAGTCAATGGTCACAAACCACTTCACCCTCTTTCTGACGTCAGGCCTGTACTAGTAATGTATTTTTAAGAAAAGCCTTCACACAGCTTTCCTTTTTGAATTTGAACAAACACACTATTGAATGCCTGTTAGGCAGGTGCTGACTTTTTTTTTTCCCTCTGGTAACAGATTAACAGTGCAGTCAGGCCGTTGTTGGACCTGTACTTCCCTGCGTTGTCTGGCGTCTCCATCATGGCAGAGCCTGGCAGTTACTACGTGTCGTCCTCCTTCACCCTGGCTGTCAACATCATCGCTAAGGAAGTAGGCGCCCGGGATCTTCATGGCAATCACGGTCAGTGGCAGTACCTTCTCAATACCTAGCATATGAAGTCAAATGCACTTCCATGGTGTGGTGGGCTGGTCAAAATCAGTGCTATAGTAAACGTGGTTCAGCAGACCTAGATGCTCCAGTAGACCAGCACATACCTTTTCTACTATTTTTGTCTCATGACTCTTGACTGCCATACCTCTTTACAGATGAACTGTCTCCCAACGATGAGCCAGAGTTCCTGTACTACATGAATGATGGGGTGTACGGCTCGTTCACTAGCAAGCTAGCAGACAATGTGATTCCAGCCCCGGCTCTGCCCAAGGTGAGTTTGGCTTCAGGGCTTAGTAAACTAAATCTAAATAAACAAAATGACTAATGAAATGCATGAAATGGCAATGATTCTGCATTTTCATGACTTTGCATCACTACAAAAAGTTCAGTTCAATTCAATTTCCTGTCTCAAGCACCCTGGAGTGAATATTAGGCTACATCCCAAATGGAAACCCTATTCCCTATTTACTCATAACCATGGCCCATAAGTCTCTCTAAATGACTCTCTCTGTGTCCCTGGATGTTCCAGAGCGGTGTGTCCGAGGAACCGGTGTTTGCCAGCAGTCTATGGGGTCCGTCGGGTGATGAGCTGGACCAGGTGGTTGATCAGTGTCTGCTGCCAGAGCTCAGTGTGGGAGACTGGCTGATCTTCAACAACGCTGGGGCCTATTGTCTGGGCCCTCCGTCTACTTTCACAGATTCACCCAGACCCCCCGTCTACTACACCATCTCTACTGGAGACTGGTAAGAGACAGACGAATGTCAGGGTCAGGCTGGCACTGTCACTGTTTGAAATGGGGAGCTGTTGAGGATTTGATTTGATTTATTGTTTGAGGTGAGTTTCCCCCATTTAATGTATGTAAAGTGCTTTCACCATCTGGAAAAGTGTTATTAAATTACATCAGTTCATTTATTTGGGACCTACTGATTTTTTTTTAACAGTTGTGTGCTGCCATTGACTTAGTTTTTTCTATATTGTTTTGGTAGTCTTTGAAGTGAAGATGAGTTATTTTCAATAAGTTTTGTTTTTTGTTGTTGACAGGTTTGAGATGCAGGACGCTGGTATCACCCAGGACATCAGCATGAAGAACTTTTCTCTGGTCCCCTACTTCCTCCACTCCGGCCAATCAGATGAAGCCCTGTCGGTCCCAGCTTAGGCTAGCTGAGCCAATCTCATGTCTCTGCTGTGCTGACCTCATCTGGTCAACATTCCAATGGGAGGAAAGACTGAATGGTGCTTGCTGGCTAAAAGCTTTTTATTATTCATTTCATAAGGAATTTAGCTTTTTTGGGGGGGGGGGGGGTCAAGCCCTATACAGTATGTTGTTGGTTCTCTCAAGGAATAGCATAGATGTTCCTTCCTTTTCCACATGCAATAAAATGGATGAGTCTGTAGGGATGGAACTCCCACCTGTGTGGGTATCCTATGTGGTTACAGTTTACATACAGTAAATGGAATTTAAAAGTTAATATTTGAAACATGTATTATATTGCCTATATGTCTCCCATTGCCAGTCTTGTAAATTCAATTGTCTACCTACTCAAAGTGGAGCAGTTGCTTATTTTAACAAAACCTGATGTTTTAAAGCCATTTTTGGATGCTTCGCTAAAACTTATTTATGTTTTTTTTTTTTTTTTTTTTGTGCTATGAATATCTGATCCCCTGGCACTTATGATCAGTCAGTATTTAAAAGGCGGCATACAGTAGCCAATGATGCATCCCAAATGGCACCCTATTCCCTATTTAGTGCACTACTTTTAAACAGGGCCCATAGTGCACTACTTTTAAACAGGGCCCATAGTGCACTACTTTTGACCAGATCCCTATCTAGGGAATAGTGTCATTTGGGATGCATATAACAGTACAGTTCCTCAGATGAAGGGGAACTCTATTTGATTCAAGCAATATGACTACAGAATATCATTCATCAAACATCTCATTGATAGGGAGCTTGTGCTCACACTCTAAATATAGACCGTCTTGAGACTATTATCATAATGCAACATTGATGTTTCATTTGTTTTTTAAATCCCTCTTACAAGTCTCTGTGGAAAGAATTGTCCAACGTCTGTGAATTGGTCTCCAGTTTTGCCTAAAGTAAATTAATATAAAAGCTCTGAATCATAATGTGTATATGTTGTTCTTGCTGGTAAAACATACATTTTCACCCACTGCTTATTAACAGCACTGTTATACTGGTAACATGAGCCACTATACCCAAACATACTCAGGGGAACAGTTTATTAGGTACACCCATCTAATACTGGGTCGGACCCCCCTTTGCTTCTAGAACAGCCCGAATTCTTTGGGGCATGGAAACATTGATCAATTGATATCAAAATAAAATGCTTTTGGTCACATACGCATAGCTCCAACAGTGTAGTAGTATCTCACAATACACACATCTAAAAGTAAAAGAATGGCATGAAGAAATATATAAATATTAGATTGAGCAATGTCGGAATGGCATTGACTAAAATACAGAATAGAATACAGTATATACATATGAGATGAGTAAAGCAGTATGTAAACATTCAAGTGACTAGTGTTCCATTATTGAAGTGGCCAGTGATTCCAAGTCTATGTGTATAGGGCAGCAGCCTCAAAGGTGCAGGGTTGCATAACCGGGTGGAAGTTGGTTAGTGATGGCTATTTAACAGTCTGATGGCCTTGAGATAGCTGTTCTTCAGGCTCTCGGTCCCAGCTTATATGCACCTGTACTGACTTCGCCTTCATGATGATAGCGGGGTGAACAGGCAGTGGCTCGGGTGGTTGTTGTCATTGATGATCTTTTTGGCCTTCCTGTGACATCGGGTGCTCTAGGTGTCCTGGAGGGCAGGTAGTTTGCCTCCGGTGATGTGTTGGGCAGACCGTTGCGGGCGTAGCAGTTGCCGTACCAGGCGGTGATACAGCCCGACATGATGCTCTCAATTGTGCATCTGTAAAAGTTTGTGAGGGTTTTAGGGGCCAAGACAAATTTCTTCAGCCTCCTGAGGTTGAAGAGACGCTGTTACGCCTTCTTCACCACACTGTTTGTGTGGGTGGACCATTTCAGGTCGTCAGTGATGAGTACACCAAGGAACTTGGAGCTTTCCACCTTCTCCACTGCGGTCCCATCGATGTGGATAGGGGCGTGCTCCCTCTGCTGTTTCATGAAGTCCATGATCAGCTCCTTGGTTTTGTTGATGTTGAGTGAGAGGTTATTTTCCTGGCACCACTCTCCCAGGGCCCTCACCTCCTCCCTGTAGGCTGTCATGTCATTGTTGGTAATCAGGCCTACTAATGTTGTGTCGTCTGCAAACTTGATTGAGTTGGAGGCGTACGTGGCCACGCAGTCATTGGTGAACAGGGAGTACAGGAGGGGGCTGAGCACGCACCCTTGTGGGGCCCCAGTGTTGAGGATCAGCAAAGTGGAGGTGTTGTTTCGAAGTCCAGGACCCAGTTGCACAGGGCGGGGTTCAGACCTAGGGCCCGAACTTAATGATGAGCTTGGAGGGTACTATGGTGTTGAATGCTGAGCTGTAGTCAATGAACAGCATTCTTACATAGGTATTCCTCTTGTCCAGATGGGATAGGGCAGTGCGATGGCGATTGCATCGTCTGTGGACCTATTGGGGCGGTAAGCAAATTGAAGTGGGTCTTAGTGTAAGGTAGAGGTGATATGATCCTTAACTAGCCTCTCAAAGCACTTAATGGAACAATGGTGGACATCTTGAAGCAAGTGGGGACAGCAGATAGGGATAGGGAGAGATTGAATATGCCTAAACACCAGTCAGCTGGTCTGCACATGCTCTGAGGACGCGGCTAGGGATGCCGTCTGGGCGGGCAGCCTTGCGAGGGTTAACACGCTTAAATGTCTTACTCACTTCGGCCACGGAGAAGGAGGGCCCACAGTCCTTGGTAGCGGACCGTGTCGGTGGCACTGTGTTATCCTCAAAGTGGGTGAAGAAGGTGTTTAGCTTGTCCGGAAGCAAGGTCAAGAGACCTAACGTGTGCCAGGAAAACATTCCCCACTCCATTCCGCCACCAGCCTGTACCATTTACACCAGGCAGGATAGAGCCATACTCGTGCTGCTTACTCGAAATCCTGACTCTGCCATAAGCATGACGCAACAGGAACCGGGATTTGTCAGACCAGGCAAAGTTTTTCCACTCCTCAATCGTCCAGTGTTGGTGATCGTATGCCCAGTGGAGCCGCTTCTTCTTGTTTTTAGCTGATAGGAGTGGAACCCGGTGTTGTCGTCTACTGCAATAGCCCAGTCATGACAAGGACCGACGAGTTGTGCGTTCCGAGATGCCGTCCTGCACACCACTGTTGTATGCCGTTATTTGCCTGTTTGCCTTTTAGCTTGCACGATTCTTGCCATTCTAGTTCGACCTCTTATCAACAAGCAAGTTTTCGCCCATATGACTGCCACTGACTGGATGTTTTTTGTTTGTCGCACCATTCTCGGTAAACCCTATACACTGTCGTGCGTGAAAAGCCTAGGAGGGCAGCTGTTTCTGAGATACTGGCACCGACGATCATAACACGTTCAAAGTCGCTTAGGTCACTCGTTTTGCCCATTCTAACATTCAATTGAACAGTAACTGGATGCCTGTCTGCCTGCTTTATATAGCAGGCCACACGAATCAGTCTCTGTAGGAGCAAACCATATTCGGGAAAATGTGCTGGTGTACCTAATAAATTGTATATTATATTGTATATTAGAACAGGGTGTGTTGTCTATTTTCGACTGAGGATAACAATGCTGAGTAACTGGTTTTATGTTCACGCTACACAGAAAGTGAATGCCTCTCAATGGAAGGAAACTCCGGTGACCTCTCACCTACTATTCAGTCACAACACCGCCTTGAACTGACACAGATAGGTGCCCAGAAAGAGAGGTATACTACAAAGCAGGATCAATGATCTTTGGACAGCTAACTTTAATAAACAACCAGAAATAACAGTTGATTTTCTGGTTCATTAAGAAAGCTAAACATAGATACACTATATATACAAAAGTATGTGGACACCCCTTGAAATTAGTGGATTCGGCTATTTCAGCCACACCCGTTTCTGACAGGTGTATAAAATCGAGCACACAGTTATGCAATCTCCATAGACAAACATTGGCAGTAGAATGCCCTTACTGAAGAGCTCAGTGACTTTCAATGTGGCACAGTCATAGGATGCCATCTTTCCAACAAGTCAGTTTGTGAAATTTCTGCCCTGCTAAAGCTACCCTGGTCAACTGTAAGTGCTGTTATTGTGAAGTGAAAATGTCTAGGAGCAACAACGGTTCAGTAGCGAAGTGGTAGGCCACGCAAGCTCACAGAACAGGACAGCCGAGTGCTGAAGCGAGTAGCGAGTAAAAAAATGATCTATCCTCGGTTGCAACACTCCCTATCGAGATCCAAAAAACATCAGCCAAGAACTGTTTGTCGGGAGCTTCATGAAATGGGTTTCCATGGCCAAGCAGCCTCACCCAAGCCTAAGATCACCATGCGCAATGCCAAGCGTCGGCTGGAGTGGTGTAAAGCTCGCTGCCATTGAACTCAAGCAGTAGAAACACGTTCTCTGTAGTGATGAATCACTCTTCACCATCTGGCAGTATAACGGACAAATCTAGGTTTGGCGGATGCAGGAGAACACTACCTGCCCCAATGCATATTGTCGACTGTAAAGTTTTGTGGAGGAGGAATAATGGTCTGGGGCTGTTTTTCATGGTTCGGGCTAAATCTTAGCGCTACAGCATACAATGACATTCTTGACAATTCTGTGCTTCCAACTTTGTGGCAACAGTTTGGGGAAGGCCCTTTCCTGTTTCAGAATGACAATGCCCCCGTGCACAAAGTGAGGTCCATACAGAAATGGTTTGTCGAGATCATTGTGGAAGTACTTGACTGGCCTGCACAGAGCCCTGACTTCAACCTCATTGAACACTTTTGGGATGAATTGGAACGCTGACTGCGAGCCAGGCCTAATCGCGCAACATCAATGCCCGACCTCACTAATGCTCGTGGCTGAATGAAATCAAGTCCCCGCAGCAATGTTCCAACATCTAGTGCATTGGTATTCAACTCTTACTCTATGAGGTCCACAGCCTGCTGGTTTTGTTTTACCTAATAATTAATTGCACACACCTGGTGTCTCAGATCTAAATAAGTTCCTGATTAGAGGGGAACAATGAAAAGAAACCAGTGGAGTGGCTGCGAGGTCGAGAGTTGAGTTTTAGGGATCTATTGGAAAGCCTTCCCAGAAGAGTGGAGGCTGTTTTAGCAGCAAAGGGGGGACCAACTCCATATTAATGCCCATGATTTTGGAATGAGATGCTCGACAAGCAGGTGCCCACATTCTTTTGGTCATGTAGTGTATGTGTTATTGGTTGTTGAGTCAATTAGACCATGCACATTTCAAGTTTATCTTTCTAGCTGGCTAACTCATTTATCTTGCTTTGTAGTATACCCTTCAGTTCAGCAACGCAACACATATCCGCTCACAGTGTGGTGCCAGGACAACAAGCTCTCTCTCTCAACGTGAGCAAGACAAAGGAGATGATCGTGGACTAAAGGAAAAGGAGGGCCGAACGCCCCCATTCACATTGACGGGGCTGTAGTATAGCGGGTCGAGAGTTTCAAGTTCCTTGGTGTCCACATCCCCAACAAACTAACATGGTCCAAACACACCAAGAAAGTCATGAAGAGGGCACAACAACTTCTTTTCCCCCTCAGGAGACTGAAAAGATTTGGCATGGGTCCCCAGATCCTCAAAAAGTTCTACAGCTGCACCATCGAGAGCATCCTGACCGGTTGCATCACCACCTGGTTTGGCAACTGTTCGGCATCTGACTGTAAGGCGCTACATTGTGTACAGCCCAGTACATCACTGGGGCCAAGCTTCCTGCCATCCAGGACCTATATACTAAGTCATAGACTGTTCTCTCTGCTACCGCATGGCAAGATGTACCCGGAGCGCCAAGTCTAGGTCCAAAAGACTCCTTCACAGCTTCTACCCCCAACCCATAAGACTGCTGAACAATTAATAAATGCCCGAGGTTGATCTCGTCTTGTCAGTAGTTCAAAGCACAGTTGTAAACAATAATATTTGTATAATCTTCAACAAGTAAGCTGATCAAACTTAATGTAAAGGAGTAAAACCCTGCTATCATTCATCACACATTAAACTGCCAATAACAACATAATATCTCAAGTGGACCTGAATGAAATATGAAATTAAAAGTCAAGAAACTTTAAACATGTCTAACAACTTTAGTTTTTTAAGAATTCAACATGTAATTAATTGCATTGAAGTCTTCAGTGAACAGTATCACAGTGAATGAGTTCCTTCCCATCTAATGAAGAAACAGCTTATTCTACAGTGTCTTTAAGGCAAGAGTTTATTCCGGGCAGAGGACGAAGGAACGGTGCTGAAAACACTGCATGTGTAACATCAACGCTGTGACAGACTCCCATCTGCCAACAGGGCTTCTTGTTGGTGTCCAGGTGTCGACGGGCGTGCTTGGCCAGGTGATCGCTACGCATGAAGCGGCTGTGGCACATGGGGCAGGCGAAGCGCTTCTCTCCCGTGTGGGTTCTACGGTGGCGTGATAGCTCATCGGATCGGGCGAAGCGTCTCTCACAGCCTTCCCACCTACATTTGAAAGGTTTCTCACCTGAACAGAACACATAGAGGAAAGACTAGTGTTACAGCAGGAGACACACACAGTCAGCCATACAGGCTAAGAGGGTGATTACCTGATCTTGTTGTTACGGCATGTAAGGAGGTCTTTGAACGTTGTGACTTTAGTGCAATTACAGCACCAATAAGGTAGCAAGAGGAAGCCAAAGAAAATAATACTAACTAATACTAACTAAAAATCTGAGATAAGCTCTGTTGTTATTCCTACAATATGTAATGCTTGTGTTACTTGTAAACAAAAAGGCCACTACCTGAATTTGTAACATTTAAACCTGACTCCCCACCAACCCTGTCTTACCTGTGTGAGTCCTCATGTGAGCCTTGAGGTGGGAGCTCTTAAAGTAGGTCTTGCCACAGTCCTCGTGGGGGCAGATATGGCTGCGGACTCTGGACACCTCAGCGGGCTGCGGGCTACTCCGCTGGACCACTGAGGTGAAGCCTGGCGCTGGGGCGATGGCTGGCAGCTTGGTGCCACCAGGTGTCAGCACTGACTGCTGGATCCCGACAACTGGCCAGGGAACCAAGAAGATGATAGGGCCCTTTGTCACCTGGTCGCCCATGAAGAAGACTGAAGGAGGACCAACTGCTGCTGACTGTTGTTGGTGACTGGTCTCTACCATTGGAATATGACTGTTCGCTGCAATGGGCACAGCAGGTAGTATCTGGCAGTAAACCGGAACAGGAGAAACCCCACAGTTGACAGGGGACACCGATGTAGGTTGGTGGAATTTACCAACAGAGGCTGGCAGAGTCACAGTAACCGGAGCCTGGGTGGCAGCCAGTTCAGCAGAGGAGTCAAGGGGTGTCATGTTCCCTTTGGAGTCCTTGCCAGATAGCCTATCTGCCAGGGGGTAGATGCCGTCTGGGCTTGGCTGGGGCTGGGGAGGCAGGGGTTGGGTTAGTCTGTGCTCCAGGGGAGCGGCTGGACAGATGCTCCAGCTGCAGTGCTGTGCGTCTGCAGTGTGACGGATCACACTGGTGGCCTGTGATCGGGGCTGGCTGACCATCTGTGGCTGTGTCAAGCCCTGCTGTGCTGGCTGTGGGCTATGTCTCTGGCACCAGGAGGTCTGTACTGTCTCTGGAGCAGGATGACTGTGAATGGCCTCAAAGTTTGGCGGGCTGTATGGCGGGGTCATACACTGAGACGGAGGGTAAAAAAAAACAAGGAAGTGGTTATGAAACGATATATTCTCTACATTGTGTGAGGTTATATTTATTAAATTTCACTTAGTATGGAGGATTATCACAGTGAATGTATGTGACAGAACTTGAGAGAACACACACAAGTAACACAGGAAATTTACCAGAGACTCATGAACCTCAGCCAGGTCAAGTGAGAGACGAGAGTCATCCTCTGAGAAGTCAGAGGAAGGGGTCAGAGGTCGGAACTGTCTATGCTTGAAGCTCTTGGAAGTCCTGGCTTTCCAGTGGGTGTTCATGAACATAAGAGCCTCCACGTCTCCCACGGCCATAGGGTGACACTGGGACTCTTCATGGTTCTGACTGCCAGGATAGTACAGCTCATCAACTTCCATTGTGCCACTCTGTTAAGAGATAAAGAAATATACACTGAGTGTACAAAACATTAAGAACACCTGCTCTTTCCATGATATTGACTGACCAAGTCCAAATGAAAGCTATGATTCCTTATTAATGTCACTTGTTAAATCCACTTTAATCAGTGTAGATGAAGGGGAGGAGACAGGTTAAATAAGGATTTTTAAGCCTTGAGACAATTGAGACATGGCTTGTTCATATGTGCCATTCAGAGGGTAAGACAAAATATTTCAGTGCCAGGCGCACCGGTTTGTTTCAAGAAATACAACACTGCTGGGTTTTTCACACTCAACAGTTTTCCGTGCGTATCAAGAATGGTCCACCACCCAATAGACATCCAGCCAACTTGACACAATTATGGGAAGCATTGGAGGCAACTTGGGCCAGCATCCCTGATACTGGACTATTAAGGCCCAGTGCACTACTTCTGTGGGAATATATATATATATATATATATATACACACACTACTGTATAAAGTTCTTGTTTTTTTAAAAGAAAAGCAAAAAAAAAAGTCCATTAAAATAACATAAAATTGATCAGAAATACAGTGGACATTGTTAATGTTGTAAATGACTATTGCAGCTGGAAACGGCTGATTTTTAATGGAATATCTACATAGGCGTACAGAGGCCCGTTATCAGCAACCATCACTCTTGTGTTCTAATGGCACGTTGTGTTAGCTAATCCGTTTATAATTTTAAAAGGCTAATTGATCATTAGAAAACCCTTTTGCAATTATGTTAGCACAGCTGAAAACTGTTGTCTGATTGAAGAAGCAATAAAACTGTCCTTCTTTAGACTAGTTGAGTATCTGGAGCATCAGCATTTGTGGGTTCAATTACAGGCTCAAAATGGCCAGAAACAAAGGACTTTCTTCTGAAACTTGTCAGTCTATTCTTGTTCTGAGAAATGATGGCTATTCCATGCGAGAAATTGCCAAGAAACTGAAGATCTCATACAATGCTGTGTACTACTCCCTTCACAGAACAGCGCAAACTGGCTCTAACCAGAATAGAAAGAGGAGTGGGAGGCCCCGGTGCACAACTGAGCAAGAGGACAAGTACATTAGAGTGTCTAGTTTGAGAAACAGACACCTCACAAGTCCTCAACTGGCAGCTTCATTAAATAGTACCCGCAAAACACCAGTCTCAACAGTGAAGAGGCGACTCCAGGATGCTGGCCTAGGCAGAGTTGCAAAGAAAAAAAACACATCTCAGACTGGCCAATTAAAATAAAAGATTAAGATGGGCAAAAGAACACAGACACTGGACAGAGGAACTCTGCCTAGAAAGCCAGCATCCCGGAGTCGGCGGTGTGTTTTTATTTAACTGGGCAAGTCAGTTAAGAACAAATTCTTATTTGACAATGACGGTGACGCTGGGCCAATTGTGCACCACCCTATCGGCCTCCCGATCATGGCCGGTTGTGATACAGCCCAGGATCAAACCAGGGTCTGTAGTGATGCCTCTAGCACTGAGATGCAGTGCCTTTGACCGCTGTGCCACACAGGAGCCCCTATGTGCAATGGCAAAATGTATAGAATTGGTAAATTAACTTTAAAACAAAAAAATGTATCTCTGCTGTCAAGTAAACAAGTCAAATGTTTTGCTCACTTAAGGCCCCGAAAAGGCTAGGGCCAGCCCTGGCTACTGGTATAATACATTTACTATAGTTAAGAGAGTTCATGTCATTTAACTGCACAAATGAATTGACTGCACAAATCAGTTGACTGCATGTGTGGGTATGGGGATGTGGGTACGCAGACCCGCCAGCCACTGCGGCCCCTTGTGAGGAGTTCAGAATTTGTGCCCCCTATCAAAGTTCAGAATTTTGTGAACTGTGAGTGATCGGCTAGTGTTTCCCAGCACTTTGGCCTTTAACACAGTTACCCAGCAGATGCACCGGGCGTGCTGCTTATACAAACAGTCCCACGCCCCCTCCCACAGGCTACGCAGAGAGATGGGACTCAAATCTACTGTCCTACAAATTCAACTAAATCTCAACATCCACTTATTATTACTGAAAATATCTCAAAAAGTTATGTTTACTTCAAAACCTATTCCAAAGAGATATGCACTTTTTTTTAAACAAAATGTAATCATCCAACATCACTAACGTTAGTGGTTTCCTAAATACTTCAGTGAGAATGAGGATTGTAGCTACTTACATTGTTGTGGCGCTCGACAAAAGACGACATACATTTTCTCATATTCGGAGACAATGTATCGAATGTAACTTCACTGTGTTAATGAAGTGGTGTGTGACAGTCGGATTTGTGGTAAATGTTACAATAGATGTTTCCCTTCTCCTTTTTCTAGTTCCATTCGGCCATAATTTCAAATGCAGTGGATACAGAGGGGCCGGTCTCTACTTTCAGCCAATCAGACACAAAGGTGTGTTAGACAGGAACCAATAAGAGAAGAATCAACGCGTGATCAGGGGCTGATGTGGTCCGTGGAAACAGCGTGGTACACAACAGCATCAGCGTGTGAAAATATAGCTGCGAATCCCCCTTTCCCGAAACCCCTAATATGACGAATTGTCGAATTTTGAAAGATATCAGTTATTTTCCAGTCTACTGAACTACATCTGATGATACTTTAATTGTTATATTATATTACATTCTTTTACACACCTGATATTATTAGTACAAATAAAAAATAAACATTCATTTTTTTAAAAGTCAATAAGACTTGACTTAAAATATAAAATCCAATATTATATAGCAGACTGGTCTCATAGACTATACAATATAGTAAACGTAAATCCGGGAAACCAAATTTGTATCATATATTACGTTAGGTATGGTTGCAGCAGCAGGTCTGGGGGGTGTAAGTAAAGTTAAGTGGTAAGTGTCAGCTGTCTAGACATTCCTCCATGGGGCAGAGACTGGGAACAATGGGAGGCTGCAGACAGAGACAATAGTGAAACATACACACAGATTGCCTCCCAAATGGACCCCTGTTCACTTAACAATGTACTACTTTTGACCAGGGCCCATAGGGTAGTGCACTATATAGAAAATAGGGAGCTATTTGGTACGCAACCACAGCCTGGCAGCACGGCAGCTCCAGGCCTCTGGGTGGTGTTACTGTCTATCTGACATTGAATGATAATATTTAACATCTTACCTCCATTAAAATAACTGACTATAAATCAAATAAGAAAATATTTAATTCAGTCCAGTCAGTTGTGACTCACTGGACTCTTTCCATCAAGTACAGTGTTCCTTAAAAGAGTTAACTCCATTACTAGTTCACTGTATCACAATATCATGTAGTGTCAATGCACAGTCTCTAGACGGCCACCGGTCTCTAGCTCTGGGTGCCAAGCTTATGTACTGTACATCTCGGCCAAATAGTGTGTCCTAGATTCAAGTTGTAATGCAAATAGATGGGGTCGTATCTGGAGTGTTGGGCTAACTTTGAGGCTTGAGGCAACTGTGCCAGTACAGTATCTTGTGATCAGAATCTTACAGGCTATCTGAGCTGCTGCCGTTCATCTGAGATTATTGCTGGAATGGAGGTGTGGCAAGAGGGCCTGGGCACAGTCCCTGAATCCATCCCTTTTTCTCAGAAGAGACCAGGAAAAGCCCAGCAGTGTCCATCCCTCCCCCTTTCTCACATAAATGCCAGCAGTCACATTATGCTGAACTCTGAAGCTGGGTGGTTTATGAGATTGTAGTGCATGGGGGTGGAGGAGTGAGAGGTGGTTGCATGCATCTAGGCCTAGACAGACCCATATTAGATTACTAACATTTTTTATTTTAACCTTTATTTAACTAGGCAAGTCAGTTAAGAACAAATTCGTATTTTCAATGACGGCCTAGGAACAGTGGGTTAACTGCCTTGTTCAGGGGCAGAACAACAGATTTTTACCTTGTCAATTCAGGGATTCGATCGCGCAACCTTTCGGTTACTAGTCCAACGCTCTAACCACTAGGCTACCTGCCGCCCCATTAACATTAATAATAGACGTAGACTTATTCCAGTTTATCCCACACTGATCAGTCCTAAACTCAATCTTTTAAAAAAAGTCCCAGCTAGCAGTACAGAGGAGTTATTTTGAAGCTTCACTCCTCAGTGAGCTATCTTGTTACTGAGCTGGAAATAACTCATATTTCTTGTGCTGGCCTGAGTGACAGCCTGAGTGACGAGAGCTGGTGTCGTCCCAGCTGATGTGGGCCTGTTTAGTGGTGGTGAAATAGCAGTGGGGAGAGGCTCAGCGTTTGGTCTTCAGAGTGTACATTGGAAGATTGTAAAATGTAAATCTTAAATCCTGGAGACATTGGCACTGTTTACTGATGCCTAAGAGACTTCTCCCTGTGTGAATGGGTGAGACCTCGTTTCAAGTATTCTTTCAAATACTTTTGAGAATTTCAATTAGTCCACCTGGAACGCCAGATGGGTGACGTTTGTACTTTTGGGACTATTCTATTGTACAAGGCAAGCTCAATCAAGTGCAGCTTAAGTTTTTGTTGTCTATCATAGTAAACAAATATTATTTGAAACCAGGTGTGGTGTGGATTACTTTAAGTAAAGGACACCAGGGTTTTACTCCAAACACTCCCCCACACAATATGGCTCTAACTACAGTACTCCTCCACTTATTTACTTATCTAATGGGGCAGTGTTTTTCCCCCCCAAGATGGCGTAGCAGTCGGACGTGTGTTTGTCTTGTCCCGTATAAATAGTCATTTTCCTCGTTTTTTTCATATATATTTCGTATATATTTTACTCACTTTCCATCTACGGACTGAATATACTTTCCTGCAACCCGCCTCACCCAATGTGGTACGGATCTGCTATTTTTATACTTTAGAACCGGAACCCCCATCAGAAGCTAGCCAGCTAACTAGCTACTAGCTAGTAGTCAGTTAGCCACTGCTAGCGGTCTTCACCGTTAACTCGGACACCAGCCAGCTTCAGCTCGGTCAATACCTGCTAGTCTGCACAGCGCGATATCAACCCAGAGCATATCGGACTGCTTTTTCTCTACCGCATCACCGGATTCCTGCCGCAAGCTCTGGACCATTACACCGGATCATCACAGCTAGTTAGCTGCAACCGAGTGGCTACTGCTGGCTAACGCCTCTGTCTCGAAGCAAGCACCAGTTAGCCTTGAGCTAGCCTCGAGCTAGGCCCATCTCCCGGCTAGCCGAAGAGGTCTACCAGCTAATTCATATTTTGCCAATTAGCCTGGACCCTTTATTGCCGACACGGAGCCCCGCCGATCCATCACGACTGGTCTGCCGACCTAATCGTCTGAGGTGGTTTCAACAGGCTTTTCTGTTGCAAGGTCGCCGAAGACCCATCTGCTATCCCCGGCCCGCTAGCTTTCTGAATCGCCGTGTCTCCAGCTCGCCTAGCGTTGTAGCGACTACCGAACGGCTCCCTGACTCACCTATTGCTGCTCATTGATCACTCAGCTACACATGCCTCTCCCTAATGTCAATATGCCTTGTCTACTGCTGTGTCAGTTAGTTATTATTGTTTTATTTCACTGTAGAGCCCCCAGCCCCGCCTAACATGCCTTAGATAGCTCTTTTGTCCCACCCCCCACACATGCAGAGACCTCAACTGGCTTAACTGGTGCCTCCAGAGACCCAACCGCTCTCATCGTCACTCAATGTCTAGGTTTACCTCCACTATACTCACATCCTACCATACCCTTGTCTGTACATTATGCCCTGAACCTATTCTACCACGCCCAGAAATCTGCTCCTTTTATTCTCTGTTCCCAACGCACTAGACGACCAGTTCTTATAGCCTTTAGCTGTGCCCTTATCCTACTCCTGATCTGTTCTGTTGGTTCCATTTTTCTGTGCTCCGTTTTTTTACTAAAACAAATAAGGAATACTCAAAATGTGTACTTTGTCACGAACCGGCTCAAAGCCCGTAACAAAAGGGAGACAACATGGAGATAAGGAATAACAAAATATATTTATTAACTAAGGTAACCTAAATGCAATTAACAATGGTGTGTGTAATCAGTAATCAGTAGTGTGAGTGTTTTGCATGCATGAATGTGATAATGTAGGGTGTTGAAAGATGCCAAAGCAAACAACCAAAAAGCCACCAAGATTCACAACAAAATCTATGAAGGTGTCTGCATGGAGAGAGTCTCCTCCATGAATGGGGAAGTGGTGTATTTATCCTATGACACAGCGGGCCCAGGTGTTTCCCATGTAGCTGACGACCCTCCCAACTCCGCCCACCGGCATCCTAATAAGGAAACAAGAACAAAGAGAGAATACGGCAGACAGAGTGGGAGGGTCGTCACAACTTATAAATCATAACAATTTTGTTTGAAATACAGCTGTAGACAGAAGTCAAATATCAAAGATCACACATACAACTGATGTCTCCCCTGAGTTCTGCAAAATAGGAAAAGGTCCAAGTTATTTTATTATGCTTGCAGTCAACCCCTAGTGATGTCACCTTCTACGTCATTACCTTCTACTCATGAGCCCAAGCCCATGCATACACAACTATACAAATAATAGTTTCAGTGTTATCAGCAGTAAATGTCCACTCCCCAAGTTGATTTATAGTGGTATGTCTGACTAGTCTCTTATCTCTTTCACTCCCCTGCAGGGTTCTGTGTCTATGAATCTATTTTATCTTTGAGGCATTTTCTCACAGACCTCCTGTTTTGACTGCAATAACTCACACATCTCTCAGACCGTTTCTTTACAAGAGGCAGCGACTAGAAAAGACTGTGGAACAATATTAAACCTTATAATGAATATATATATTGTTCATCTGTAGTCTAGGACCCTACACATGTGGAGGGGGAGGGGTCTTATAGCCCTTCCCCTTCTATTAATACAACATAAGCATAATCAATTATTATAATACATCAAACATTTGGTGCAGCCCCTATCATGACCCCAAGTTGACCCCATCAGTTCCTCTGGTGATGTAGAGGTTAACCCAGGCCCTGTAGCTCCCAGCACAACACCTATTCCCTAGGCGCTGTAACCGTGAAAAGCTTGGTTTCATGCATGTTAACATTAGAAGCCTCCTCCCTAAGTTTGTTTTATTCACTGCTTTAGCACACTCCGCCAACCCTGATGTTCTAGCCGTGTCTGAATCCTGGCTTAGGAAGACCACCAAAAATTCTCAAATGTCCATCCCCAACTACAACATTTTCCGACAAGTTAGAACTGCCAAAGGGGGCAGAGTTGCAATCTACTGCAGAGATAGCCTGCAGAGTTCTGTCATACTATCCAGGTCTGTGCCCAAACAATTCGAGCTTCTACTTTTAAAAATCCACCTTTCCAGAAATAAGTCTCTCACCGTTGCCGCTTGTTATAGACCCCCCTCAGCCCCCAGCTGTGCCCTGGACACCATATGTGAACTGATTGCCCCCCATCTATCTTCAGAGTTCGTACTGTTAGGTGACGTATACTGGGATATGTTTAACGCCCCGGCCGTCCTACAATCTAAGCTTGATGCCCTCATCCCGTCAGTAGAGGATGCCTGGTTGCTCTTTAAAAGTGCTTTCCTCACCATCTTAAATAAGCATGCCCCATTCAAAAAATGTAGAACTAAGAACAGATATAGCCCTTGGTTCACCCCAGACTTGACTGCCCTTGACCAGCACAAAACATCCTGTACCTTCTCCACTATGCAATCTGGTTTCCGAACTGGTCATGGGTGCACCTCAGCCATGCTTAGGTCCTAAACGATATCATAACCGTCATCGATAAAAGATAGTGCTGTGCAGCCGTCTTTATCGACCTGGCCAAGGCGTTCGACTCTGTCAATCACCGCATTCTTATCGTCAGACTCAATAGCCTTGGTTTCTCAAATGGCTGCCTCGCCTGGTTCACCAACTACTTCTCAGATAGAGTTCAGTGTGTCAAATCGGAGGGCCTGTTGTCCGGACCTCTGGCAGTCTCTATGGGGGTACCACAGGGTTCAATTCTTGGGCAGACTCTTTTCTCTGTATATATCAATGATGTCGCTCTTGCTGCGGGTGGTTCTCTGATCCACCTCTACGCAGACGACACAATTCTGTATACATCTGGCCCTTCTTTGGACACTGTGTTAACAAACCTCCAAACGAGCTTCAATGCCATACAACACTCCTTCCGTGGCCTCCAACTGCTTTTAAATGCTAGTAAATCTAAATGCATGCTCTTCAACCGATTGCTGCCCTCACCCGCCCGCCCGACTGGCATCACTACTCTGGACGGTTCTGACTTAGAATATGTAGACAACTACAAATACCTAGGTGTCTGGTTAGACTGTAAACTCTCCTTCCAGACTCACATTAAGTATCTCCAATCTAAAATTAAATCAAGAATCGGCAACCTATTTTGCAACAAAGCATCCTTCACTCATGCTGTCAAACATACCCTCGTAAAACTGACTATCCTACCGAACCTTGACTTTGGCGATGTCATTTACAAAATAGCCTCCAACACTCTACTCAGCAAATTGGATGTAGTCTATCACAGTGCCATCTGTTTTGTCACCAAAGCCCCATATACTACCCACCACTGCAACCTGTATGCTCTCATTGGCTGGCCCTCACTACATATTCTTCGCCAAACCCACTGGCTCCAGGTCATCTATAAGTCTTTGCTAGGCCTTATCTCAGCTCACTGGTCACCATAGCAACACCCACCCGTAGCATGCGCTCCAGCAGGTATATTTCACTGGTCATCCCCAAAGCCAACACCTCCTTTGGCCGCCTTCCCTTCCAGTTCTCTGCTGCCAATGATTGGAACGAATTGCAAAAATCACTGAAGCTGGAGACTTATATTACCCTCTCTAACTTTCAGAATCAGCTGTAAGAGCAGCTTACCGATCACTGTCTCTGTACACAGCCCATCTGTAAATAGCACACCCAACTACCTCCTCCCCATATTGTTATTTATGTATTTTTGCTCTTTTGCACCCCAGTATCTCTACTTGCACATCATCATCTGCACATCTATCACTCCAGTGTTAATGCTAAATTGTAATTATTTCGCCTCTAAGGCCTATTTATTGCCTTACCTCCCTAATCTTACTACATTTGCACACACTGTACATAGATTTTTCTATTGTGTTATTGACTGTACGTGTGTTTATCCCATATGTAACTCTGTTTTGTTGTTTTTGTAGGACAAATTGCTTTATCTTGGCCAGGTCGCAGTTGTAAATGAGAACCTGTTCTCAACTGGCCTATCTGGTTAAATAAAGGTGAAAATATAAAATAAATACAAAATTAAGCTTTTAAGTGGCTAGAAAATGGCAGAGGTTGTAATCTGATCTAAATTGTGTAACCAATGTGAATGTGAATATGTGAGGTGAAGGTTGAAGGATGTGCACTAGATTTCTGCATTGTATAATGCAGTGCACCCATTAGCAGTGACACAGCATGTTTCCTGCTGTTTGTTTTATTATCAGTATGTCCATATTGATCCCCATTTTAGGCCATTTGATAACACATTGACCCGTAATCTAAAAATAACAGTGATATTTCTATGTTCTTGTTTGACTTGGCTCTGATAAAGGGTTACATTTAGGCTTAGTGGCAACAGAGTGGTACTGGCATGGAGTTCAACCACCTCCGGATAGGAATACACAGAGGCACACAGTGGATTTCTGGAAATGCAATATGTTTTGGTGACAATTCCACCAGCTATACAATCTGTTTAACTCCTGGAAATGTTCTTGCAGGTGATATTTTTAGGGAAATGTCTTGTCAGACAGTTAGCAAGCATAATCTGCAAAATGTATTACATCATCTGAATAATCAGTGTTTGTTTTTCTCTGTCATCCAACTATTTTAACAACATCTTAACAATGCATTTCATCATGTAAACTAAGCACCCCCCCCCCCCTATATAACGTGGTTTGCCACTGACTATTCAGAATACAACAATGCAAAGTACCTGAAGTGTAAGTAAAAAACAAACTGTTAATATTTGTTATAAAACTGTTATAACCATAGACCACAGAGGTTATAACACAACATAAGAAACTAAAACATGGTCACCTCACATTTACTTATGTGTACGCCTAGTACCAGACCAATGGCCACATGAACCAGATTTGCCCTCATGTTTTTCTTTTTTTGTAGAAACATTTTGCAATACCGCTGAGAGAATTGTCAACCAGCTGTACCAAATCTAACTTTACTGAAGAAAGCAAGTGAGTGTGAAGCAGATCACAGCAGCTGGCTCTCTGGGAACTTTGCAGTTTATGTTGATTCTGAGGGAATGCGAGAGTCTCTCTGTCAGATGAAGGACTCTCTCCACTCATTCACCTCAGGGACAGGCAGAGAGAAGTGGAGCTCTCTATTCCCTTCTTTTCCACTCCTATACTCAAACGGGCTGTACAGTCATGAATTTCAGAGTATTAGTAATTTCTTCTACTGTATAGGCTGATGATGAAGAAGAAAGAGATGACGAACAGACAAACCTGTAGCATAATCTATGTGCCTCTCTTTGTCATTTAAATGAGCAGTTGTATACAGTTTAGATAATTTTATACCCTGAGAACACAGATGTATCCTTTTCCATTTGTGATGTTTTTTAACACAGAGCATATACTGTATCTTTTATTTTTGGAGAAATATAGAAATCTTTATTTTCTGTGTTAAATTCCTTCATAAATGAATTCTTCCTCTGATACTGTGATCATAAAATACAATATTTCTTGAAAAAGTATATATTTTTTAAATAAACAGTCAAATACTTGTGATTTGACAAAGAGTTATTGGGTATCATAAAGGGAGGATTAGGGCCCTGTCTCTGGGATACTCGATCAGCAGCCAACAACACACTTCTCAAAAAGTGAAAGACAAAGCCTGCCATCTGCTGGTATAAAAAACAAACTTAAAGTAACCCAGACAGACCATAGGTCTAAACTACTGAAGCTGTTTCTAGATGAGTAGGTACATGCAATCAATGCTTCTGCTACATAATAGAGTTATCTTAAAAACTGCACCAGGTCTATCAAAATGTTTTAATATTTTTTTTTCAAAAATATGTACTGTAACATATAATCCCACAACACTGGATGCGTAGCAAAAGCCAGCCAACATGTTTTTATTGCTGTGTGGAAATTTAAAAACAGGCTAAAATAATTATACCTTTGGTTCCTGCTGCCATGCTTCTTTTGGGGGTTCTGCCATAATTAGGCCAGCACAGCACTCATATCCAGAGCAATGTGAATCAAGCAGTGCAGGGGTGCCTTTTACTGTAGCTAGGCTGGCCTAAGTTTACTATGCTGTTCTATTGTCAATTTCCCTAATTTCCAATTATTTCAGGAAGAGGAATTGCATTTTTAATACTGTATTGCATTTTTAACCCACCATATCCAGTGTCCCTTTGGTTATTCTGGCTCTTTAATATATTACATTTTCATGTATAGATATTTAAATATTAGTAGAGCCGGATTACCGAACAGGCATGAAGGGCTCCGACCCCCAGGCCCCCCCCCCCACAACAAATTGGGTTGTGGATAATTTATGATAGCAAAATTTGTAGAATTGAAAACTTCAAAATGCTCTCTCAGCCTCATGGCAAAATGTGAGCAATAGCATGAGATGAGCTATAAAACAGCACATTTTTCTCTCTGACCCATAGAAAATGTGTAGACATTCAGGAAATTAGCTTTAAAACTGCAACATTTTCTCATAGCCTCCTGACAAAATGTCTAGAATAGCATTATAAAACAGCAAATTTTTTCAATGTGTTTAAATGGAGGAAGTAATAAATAAATGCATTAAAATAGAAAACACTTTTGAAAGAACGTAGGACACATGTATGATTTTGACAGTGCTTACTGAAGGTCTATAGACAAGTGCTATATCTGTGGACCTTTTTCATTACGCCACTATACCCACTGGGCAAAAACTGGTTGAATCAACATTGTTTCCACTTCATTTCAACAGACAATTTCTATTTGATTACGTTGAATCAATGTAGAAAACTGATTGGATTTGCAAAAAGTCATCAATATAAGAGAATTTCGTATTTTATTCACACAACTTTTAACTTAAATCCTATGATAGGGTATAATGTTGGTTGATTTCACGTTGAATTCATGTTAGTTGACAACTCAACCAAATGTAATTCAAAACTAGACATTTAATTGAAGTATGTAATTCCTCTCTTGAGCTGTGGGGATGTCAACCAGCAGAGGGAGCATGGGGATTATAAATGGAATGGGATACAATCATTGGTTAATATACACCTACACGAAAGTCATACTGGACAGTGATCCTCAATCTCCATGTTATAGTATCCACATACCAGTTTGCATAACGGAGAATGTTTATTTATCAGAAAAGTAATGACAGAGTGGAAAGGAAATGTCTGAATGTAAGACATGATTTTGTTTGCTCTATTGACCCAGTTTTGTCATTGTCATTGCCTGTTATCATTGTTTGCTAAATCCCCACAGAGCTCCAAATGTATTATGGATTATCTCAAACATCCTTGGATTTGTTGGCAGCATTCCTTTGTGCATCCTTATCGTGCACCTGGAGGCATTGTGTATAATCTTCCTTCTAGGAGAGGATACTGTCATAATTATCCTACCTCTTGTGTCAGGACCAATATAAAAAACAGTAGCAATTTCCTTTAAACTGTAGTCTACTAATCCTAGACATCATATATGAACACATTCTTGTCTATTGATGTTCTGTATTATGTTATTCTGTATTATGTTTCATGTTTGGTGTGGACCCCAGGAAGAGTAGCTGCTGCTTTCGCAACAGCTGATGGGGATCCTAATAAAATACCCAAATAAATAGATTTATCACAATCCAGTTAAATTGTTAAAATAGCACGAGTTAGACGTCTAGAATTGTTCATTTCCTTTCTCTTCATTGCCTTTCTTCTCTAAACCAATCCCGTTCCGTTTAACATATTCCCTGTTTCTGTTCAAGGTCCAACCAGCATCCAGTTTGCGTGTGTGCTAACGTTAATCAACATACAGAACGAAAAAGCTTGGTAGAGTTAAGATGGCGGCATGTGGGTGAGGAGGCTGTAGTTCTAAGCTCGGGATTTTTTGTCATAAAATATTTATATGAATCCTTACATATACAGATATCGAGAAAATAACATTTCCCAGACACATTTGTGTGTTCATTTGGATTGGATCCATGACATCCATACACTTCGTGGTTCACCCGTTGCCCGGGACTGAGGACCAGCTCAATGACAGGTATTTGTTGCGGGCGTGGAAAATAAGGGTTTAAATCAATTTATGTGTAGGGTGTGGCACCCGACGATTATGTATTTGTTTCGAAGCAATGTTCATATTGTCATGTGTATTTCAATCGAACAATTTTCGACCACATTACCGTTCTTGAAGTAAGGCCCGGAATCTTGAACAAGCCTCTTCAACGTAGCTAACGACGTTAGCTAGCCTGCTAGGCTAATAAGCTAGTTAGCCAGAGCTAGCAGCAGTTAACGGAGTTGTTTCGTTCGTTCTCTGACTCTGCCTGGAATGATTGGCCGATGGTCAGAGTTGAGATGGACAATGCGGCTTGGGGGATGGGGGGTACGTCGGTGATTATGGCATTGTAATGATCCGTCAATGTTTTTTTGCATTTGACATTGTGTATGTCATGTTAACTACCTTTTGGATATCTTATTGTCGACTATCCAGTTGGCCAGCTCAACGGAACCATTGAAGATGTAGCTAGCTAGTTAAGTGGCTAATAAGCTAGCTAATGTATTAGTCACTGCTAGATAACGTTAGCTAAGCTAGCCACACTTGTGGCAATATGTTTGCTTGCTAGTTAGGTACCGTTATCCAGCCAACCAATTGTAAGCTAACATTGGATTGCTTATTTGCTACTTGTTTATCTAGCCAACGACGTTAGTTAACTAACAAACGTTAGTCGACCAACTAATATTGTTCCTCGTGAACTTGCAACTTGTCTAGTTAAATTAAAAAAATTACATCAGCCCGTTTTCAACGTCATATTCATAATCTCCAGCATCAAACCAATACAGTATGTGAAAACAGCGCTTTTCTATGATATGTGGTTTAAAAAGATAAGGTACTAAAAAATGCTTCTCTGTGACATTGCAGGTAGGATTAAAAGTAAAACAATTATGACTTACAAAACCTGCAACGAGTTTCTAGGCCAAGGGTGTCTTTTCTTGGCCCCCATGTCACCGCGAATCTCACACTGTTTGAAAATCACTGTTGAAGATATAATTTGGTAGCAAGACCTTTATAACTTTGTATTCTTTTAAGTACAAAACAGAAATGCGCCGTTTTCACATATGCTGGACATAATAAAAATGAGGTTGAAAGTGGTGGAGTTGGCCTTTTTCAAATGACAATTTTTTAAAGGCATTAGCTTAAGAGAGACAAGGACCAGCTATGAACAGTTGACTGTCTGTCTTGTGACCTGCATTTTGCTCTGTAGGTGATTTATAGTAAACCTATTTATATCATCCATTGAGATTGAACTGATTAATGGGCCGTTCTACTTTAAGACAGAGATTGGGATGTTGGAAAAGCACACATTGAATGACCTTGAATTAAAAGCCAGGATATGACATATGAAGCTAGGATTTTGTACTTGTGTAGAATCCAGGTCTGTACCATTGGCCACCTGCTTGGGCCTAATTGACCAAGATGGTTCAGTTGACTTAACCTGGGCCTAATACAATCATGTTGGCTGATGTGGAATGACAATCATTCCCCAAGTAAGCCATATCTTTTACAAGCTGCTAGCACAGGCAATGGCATGCATTCACATTTACTATATGGTCACCATGTGCTAATATATCCCCCTACTGCTCAACTGTAGTTGTCTTACCAAAGAGGTGTTTATTACCATAGTTGTCAAGAGGCATACTTTTATCCCAAATAAATAGGATATTTGCTTATAGGTTGTGACTCACAAGCCAGTCTCATGGACTGCTCTTGCCTCGACTGTTCAGGATGTCTTTTCATGACCCAGATGAGTACACTAATTCTTCTCTGACTGGATCAAACAGTATTTTTGTACAGGTTAGGAGGAGAACATTAGGTTTAGAATACGCAAACACATTTCTTGCAGACTAAAAGAACCCTTCTGTCCTGTTGATGTTAGTTTTTAATGGCTCTGGGTGGTTTGCCTCATATATCAAGACAGTGTTGCTGGCTCATTGTTTATCTTCTGCTGACGGACTGGTTCCTGTCGCTGGACAACCGGCCGGGCCATGCCTTATAAGTCATTGCCATCCATTGGCTTGTCCACTGGGCTTGCTTGACAGGAAATGTCATTTGGCGTAGGCCTATTACTTAAACTTTCACCCCTTACAGCTTGCATTCTACTGTCTGATAGCCTTTCCCCGTTGCAACAATCTTTGACAAGATTTGTCCACTTTCTGCGGCTGACTTTTTGTATGATATCAGCCTTGGTGTATTGACTTGCTCCCTTGAGCATATGGATTAATTAAATGTTTGTTCTCTTCACCTGTTTCCTGTCAACATAACCATTGTTGTACTTAAACCATTAAATTGAGAATCAATGCTTTCAGTAGTGTAGCCTATAGCAGTTGAAGCTCTGTTTAAACAATTGTTGATCCTATTTGACCTGTCATTTCATAGCAAGCAAAAGGAGTAAGGAATGTGCCTGGTTCACTCGTTGAGAGAATAGATGCTAGAGCTGAAACAAAGTAAAGCTGTCAGCCTGCCATGTTTTACACGACATGGTTTTTAAACTTACTTAGAATCAAAGATTTTGCAGGTCTAAGATGGTGACAGTTAAGGTCTTGGAGTTGTACTAAATAATCACTCTGCTAAACTTGTACTAAAAAGAATGGTCACAATAGTACTGATGTACAGTTGAAGTCGGAAGTTTACGTACACGTAGGTTGGAGTCATTAAAACTAGTTTTACAACCACTCCACAAATTTCTTGTTTACAAACTATAGTTTTGGCAAGTCGGTTAGGACATCCACTTTGCATGACATTAGTAATTTTACAACAATTGTTTAGACAGATTTATTTAACTTATAATTCACTGTATCACAATTCCAGTGGGTCAGAAGTTTACGTTCACTAAGTTGACTGTGCCTTTAAACAGCTTGGAAAATTCTGAAAATGATGTCATGGCTTTAGAAGCTTCTGACAGGCTAATTGACATCATTTGAGTCAATTGGAGGTGTACCTGTGGATGTATTTCAAGGCCTACCTTCAAACTCAGTGCCTCTTTGCTTGACATCATAGGAAAATCAAAAGAAATCAGCCAAGACCTCAGAAAGAAAATTGTAGACTTCCACAAGTCTGGTTCATCCTTGGGAGCAATTTCCAAACACCTGAAGGTACCATGTTCATCTGTACAAACAATAATAGTACGCAAGTATAAACATCATGGGACCACGCAGCCATCATACCGCTCAGGAAGGAGACATGTTCTGTCTCCTAGAGATGAACGTACTTTGGTGAGAAAAGTGCTAATCAATCCCAGAACAACAGCAAAGAACCTTGTGAAGATGCTGGAGGAAATGGGTACAAAAGTATCTCTATCCACTGTAAAATGAGACCTATATCGACCTAACCTGAAAGGCCGCTTAGCAAGGAAGAAGCCACTGCTCCAAAACTGCCATAAAAAAGCCAGACTACGGTTTGCAACTGCACATGGGGACAAAGATCGTACTTTTTGGAGAAATGTCTTCTGGTCTGATGAAACAAAAATCGAACTGTTTGGCTATAATGACCATCGTTATGTTTGGAGGATAAAGGGGGAGGCTTGCAAGCCGAAGACCATCATCCCAACCGGGAAGCACAGGGGTGGCAGCATCATGTTGTGGGGGTGCTTTGCTGCTGGAGACACTGGTGCACTTCACAAAATAAATGGCATCACAAGGAAAGAGAATTGCGTGGATATATTGAAGCAATATTTCAAGACATCAGTCAGGAAGTTAAAGGTTGGTCGCAAATTGGTCTTCCAAATGGACTTTTGACCCCAAGCATACTTCCGAAGTTGTTGCAAGATGGCTAAAGGACAACAAATTCAAGGTATTGTAGTGGCCATCAAAGCCCTGACCTCAATCCTATAGAAAATGTGTGGGCAGAACAGAAAAAGTGTGTGCGAGCAAGGATGCCTATAAACCTGACTCAGTTACACCAGCTCTGTCAGGAGGAATGGGCCAAAATTCACCCAACTTATTGTGGGAAGCTTGTGGAAGGCTACTTGAAACGTTTGACCCAAGTTAAACAATTTAAAGGCAATGCTACCAAATACACTCAATTAGTATGTAAACTTCTGACCCACTGGGAATGTGATGAATGAAATAAAAGCTAAAATAAATCATTTTGACATTTCACATTCTTAAAATAAAGTGGTGATCCTAACTGACCTAAGACAGGGAATTTTTACTCTGATTAAATGTCAGGAATTGTGAAAAACTGAGTTTAAATGTATTTGGCT
Source organism: Salvelinus namaycush (assembly GCF_016432855.1). Taxonomy (NCBI): domain Eukaryota; kingdom Metazoa; phylum Chordata; class Actinopteri; order Salmoniformes; family Salmonidae; genus Salvelinus; species Salvelinus namaycush. Next base: position 19,377,675 of record NC_052343.1, read on the forward strand.
AAGGTGTATGTAAACTTCCGACTTCAACTGTAGCTCCGCACATTCCCTGTCTCTTGACTTTGGGAATGACCTGCCCGCTTGCATCCTGGGAGTGAAGGCAACAGTCCCAATGCAGTGCATATGGTTATACACACCATGCTAACTGTTTAGCTATACTGCTATTTAGATTTTTTTTTTAAATTTAAGCTGGTGAGCAATTTTGATACTATTGTCATCAGTATTTGAGATTCTCATCGGACTTCTTGTTAATGTCGTGCAAGCAGATGCCATGCTCCTTATAGTCTACACAGAGTACAGACTAGTAGAAATGTCCTCATTGGCCATGGATTTCCAGACTGTTAATTGCACAGATTCACACCGTGAACGGGAATGAACAATCTCACTAATGTCAATATTTTTTATTTAATTTTTATCCTTAACAGACTTCGTGAAGTGTCGGAGAAACTCAACAAATACAACTTTAACAGGTAAGACCTGAAAATGATGTATTTTATTTTAACTGTGGAATTATCAGCAAATGTATTATTCAGCCATGTCTTTCAGCAGGGACCACACTCCACAGATAAATATATAGCGGTTTCATAGCTTTTCTACATGTTAACATTCACTACATTGTCTGTCTCCAATGCAGTCATCCACACCTCAACCTGCTGGAGCAGGCCACCTTAAAACAGTGTGTAGTTGGACCAAACCATGCTGGCTTTCTGCTTGAGGTAACATTGAAGGATTTATGTATATTACAATCATTAACATTTGAGCTGTACTGCCTCTACATTTTGGATGGAGGTTGTGAATCCAAGTGGCACCATATTTCCTATACAGTGCACACTTGGACAGTGTCTGTTTTTGTAATAATAATAAGAGCACCATTTATTAATAAAACAAATATTTTAGTGTTTTGTGACATGCCATCACCTTTTCCTTTTTGATAATATGTAGTAATTTCTTTCTTTCCAGGATGGACGTGTGTGTCGGATCAGCTTTGCTGTCCAGCCTGATCGTCTGGAGCTTACCAAACCAGATGGCAACGATGGGTGAGACTGTTTACACTAGGAAAATAGTTTCATCCTAATGGAGTTTGGTAGAACTTTATATACCAGGGGTTGCATTAGCTTTCAGAAATTGGTGTTTTCAAAACATATACCATAAAAAAATCTGCGTTTTAAACCATTTCACCTGCGTTTTTATATTGAATTTTTGTTAGTTTTTTTGCTTCAGTTGAGTGATAAACTATATAGTTGCACGCCCCTTTTCTTCACTCAAAATACATTAGTGCAGCACATTCGGCAGAAAATAGTTTTCATCCGATGATAACAGAAGTGCAATGCTATTTGGCTAGTAAATTAGTTTGCAATGAAAAAGCAAGGTATTTTTTTGCAAAAACGATGGGTGGCCGTCATATTTGTAATGTTTGTCATCGAAAGAATGTAGCCAGCTACATTTCCTAATGTTTTGGCTGATGATAATCTTGCTTTGTAACTTGTTACTGTAAAAACTACACTGGAGGAAAGTACCAAACACATCATATCAGTCAGAGCGCTGTCTGGTGATCCTATGAGAGAACAGAGATTTCATCTGAGTGGAGAAGTGCAACTGAAGCATAAAAATGAGTCCTTTTACATTCTTGATTTAGAGCGAACCCTGACTGAAGCCGAGCAGAATTGACAATAAGAAGCGGTTTAGATCTGCATTTACAAAACGCAGCAAGATATTTTTTTTGCCTTGACTCCTGCATGCTGAAGCCTAGCAATGGTGAGTCCTGCGAGTTGAGTTCCAGAGTTCTTACTAAGTACTTAGGCCTACTAGTTGAATGGTTTCATTATGTTATTATTTAGTCACTTAAAACACTATGACAAATGAAAGACCAGAAAGTGACTGTGTTGAGGTGTTTTGCATCATGGACAATGTGTGTTTTATAGATAAGTAATTGGTATTTTATTCCATCTCTGCAATTTACTGTCCCAAACAAAAACTAGACAAAACAAAGCTCGCAATGGTATTTTAGCATTTAGGAAATCTAGGCTGCGTTCTGAAAGCCAATTGCATTTATGAATTTGCTTTTCTTAGTTTTATTTTGTATGAACAAGAATGCCTTTTTAGCTGTTGCTCGGGATTGTGTTGGTGGCCAGCATGCATTTGTGAGTTTCATTGATACCATATATGTCTTACCAGCAGAACAGCGTCAAACCGTGAACTAGGCCCTCTAGTTGCAAAGCATGCAAGTGAATCAGCCTGAGAAAGACTGGTGAATAATGCGACTGGTTTACTTTAAGTTTTTTGCAGAGCACATGTTTTGTTGCCTGGCACGGTGAAATAAGCTGAACTTTTCAAAAGAAAATGAGATGGTTTCAAATGGTAAAAGCTTTGCAGTCAGCTGCATTGTGGGTTACTGGAAAGCCTTACTGTGGAAAAAGCACTGCACATTTTCAATCAGTAACTTTGACAGCTGACTGAACAAAGCTTCCACTCAGAATAATATCCAGTCACACTCCTCACTATATTTGGCCAGGTCGCAATTGTAAATGAGAACGTGTTCTCAATTTGCCTACCTGGTTAAATAAAGGTGAAATAAAAAATAAAATAAATAAATTTCATTTTTTTAGTGTCATACTTGTGTAATAAATGATAAACAAATGTACATTTTTACAGGTTTGTTTTATTTCTGCAGAAGTCTGCACAATTCCTTTCATTGTTAGGCCTACTATACTCAGTTGCTAAATAAAACACTTCTATATTTTGTGTTTTGCTAAAATGCCTAATAGTAAAATGTATCTGCATTCTTTCATTGGGAAGCAATTCACAATATATTGAGATACTGTGTACAAAGGAGTCATGGGTTTGAATCTCAGAGGACAATGCTGTTATGGTCAGTCTCAGGCGTTGCTCATGATTTGGTGGCAAGTATGTAATGCAGTTGACTCAATTAAACGTAGACTGCAGCATATTCATACATCCATGTACAATAGACATCACATTTAACACAATACACTCCGATGATATCAAATTCTTATTTTAGGAGTTAGCAATCGCAGCCCTAAAAAATCCCAAGAACCTTTAAAAAGGAATAAGTCTTGAAGGCGGAACGAGTTGCAGCCAATTCTGATTCCTGAGGGTGTTGCCATGCTAGTCTCCATTTCCCCGGTAGTTTTTTTTAATTTTATTTTTTACCTTAAACATAAAAATGTAAAAGCCCTAAGACATGGGCCACAACCTGGGATTTCCACTCCCAGGTTGTCGTCTTAATCTTCGGTCCCATTATGTGGGACTACTAGGTATGTAGTAACTGATCTGATCTCCCGTCTTTTGTTTCCAGTTCAAAGTTGAGTGGCAGTGGTTCAGGGACAGGAAGGAGCTCCAGGCCAGGCAGGACTAGTGATCCTCCCTGGTTCCTGTCTGGCTCTGACACACTGGGCAGACTGGCAGGCAACACCCTTGGGTAAGTTCTGGCAGTAAGGGCCCTCAGGAAAAACCTCCCCTAGACGCACTCGGGTAAAGTCGTTATATGCTTCATGTGCATTAGCGCCACTTAGGCCTAGACAAAGACAGCTGCAGGAGGACTGCTGAAGGCATTATTACTATCCAGGATTCAGGTATTGTCCATGTAAAATGAGATGACGTGGTCAGAATCAGACCTTGTAGCACAGAGTTGTCCTGGAAATTGGGACCTTCAATCCAAAGCAGCAGCAGCTCTGAGGTTAAAGGCAATAACATAAAATACCTATTGAGCTTTGATAGAAATGTGCTGTGGGCTGATTGTGAATGACACTAGGTGAAAGCAATCTACCATCCTCCATAGTTTTTTCCACCTTGTTTTTTTTTCTTACTTTACTGGCCCCTTAATTATGAGATTTAATGTAGTCAAATTCATCTTTCAAAAATGACAAGACATTTGCTACCAAACAATTTCTTCCAAATTGCGGTATGCATAAATACCCTAGGACCTCTGCTCTCTCTGTGAAAGCCAGCTGTCCCACGGTTAATTGCTAATCCAGTGTGCAGGCAGACAGCCGTGTGTTGAGTTGAGAGTTTCTGCTGTGTGGCTGACTGCTGTGCCTGACCTTCGCCTTGTGCTATAACAGGAGTCGCTGGAGCTCCGGGGTGAATGGTGGATCAGGTGGAGGTGGCGGCGGCAGCAGCAGTGTAGGAGGTGCAGGGGGAGGAGGTGTAGGAGGAGCGGTCAGTGGAGGAGGTGGTGGAGGCTCCTCTGGGAGGTCGTCTACAGCTGCCAGGGACTCGAGACGTCAGACCAGGGTGATCCGCACAGGGAGGGACCGGGGCTCTGGTCTCCTGGGTAGCCAGCCCCAGCCTGTCATCCCTGCCTCGGTCATCCCAGAGGAACTCATCTCCCAGGTTAGACCCACTGTCTGTCCTCAACTACATTTATTTATATTCTGGAAGTGACCTCACCATATGACAATTTTATTGCTTGACCAGAGCCCCTCATTAATTTTATAAAGAGCCTCAACACATGGCCTTCACTTCTCTCTGGTGCTCAGTCACCACCGTCACATGGTTGATTTCTGGGTGGTGATCTTCATGTTGCCTCCCCTCTTCCCCAGGCTCAGGTGGTCCTCCAGGGGAAGTCTAGGAGTGTGATCATCCGGGAGCTCCAGAGGACCAATCTGGATGTCAACCTGGCCGTCAATAACCTACTGAGCAGAGACGATGAGGACGGTGACGATGGCGATGACACAGCCAGCGAGTCCTACCTCCCTGGAGGTACCACTTTATTTCACCTTGATGTGTATTCTACAGCTTTGTCTCATTAGGATGATAATCTATTGCAAGAAAGACTCAACATGGCAGCTTTGTATGAAGGAGCAGAGGGCTCTCAAACCGTTTGGTCTGGTATAAGGGGCTTATGTGAACGCTTTATGTAGATAGTTGGTATTTGCTACATTTGTGATTTGATACATTTGTGAAACCGAAGGAGTTTTCACAAAAATTCTAAATGCAAACGTCTTTATTAACCTATGGGTTTGACCCTTGCCTGATGGGACAGTAATAGTTATGTCATAAACATCCCTCTCTTTTGTGTTGACCTTACAGAGGACCTGATGTCCTTGCTGGACGCTGACATCCACTCAGCCCACCCCAGTGTCATCATCGATGCTGACGCCATGTTCTCTGAGGACATCAGCTACTTCGGCTACCCCTCCTTCAGACGCTCCTCCCTGTCCCGCCTGGGCTCCTCGCGAGGTAACTGACCACACGGCACTCAGAGCTGCTGCCTAGGGACCATCATCCTCCTCTGTAGTCGGGAGGTGGAGATTGAAATCATATTTATCTTCCTAAATAGTAGTAGTTGTAGTAACAAGTTACCTTATCCGTTACCTAAATGGATGTAAGATTACTTTTCACCATATATAGTATATGCTTTTAGTTCTCTGATAGTCGAGGTATATTGTTAAAGTCAATACTAGTCTTTCCTTTTCAACTTGTCGGCAAAGCCAATGTGGTGTTGTGAATGTGTGTTCAGTGTGCTGCATGGCCATAATGCCTGTTCTTCAGTGAGCCCTCTGAGAAAGGCCCGCTAGACCCTGTCATTACAGGCACCACTCTCTACTGCAGCCTTATGCTGTAGGATAAACCCTCTCCCTTGTAATGCATGTCTATCTCTACTCTATCCTGACCTGTCCTCCTACCTCACATTTCAACATGTGAGTGTGCAGACAGACACCACTATTAACTTTCCCCTTTTTACTGCCAAAACCCCCTTATTTGCATAATTCCAAAAACAAATCTCTTTAATTTGTTGATGGGTCTTCCCCAGAGAGTGGCTTACTTTTATCCCACTGGTGTGACCCCATTGCCATACCAGTTCTCCTTCTTCCCTTAGAGCGTGACTCAGAGCTGTTGCGTGAGCGTGAGTCTGTGTTGAGGTTGCGGGAGCGGAGGTGGCTGGATGGGGCCTCGTTTGACACAGAGAGGGGCTCCACCAGCCGCGAGGGGGAGCCCAGCCTGGACAAGAAGAACATCCCCGTCCAGAGCCCTGTCTCTCTGGGCGAGGAGCTGCAGTGGTGGCCTGACAAGGTGGGAGGATGAGGATATTGATCGATTGGTTGATGGAATAATTTGATTAAAGGGAAGGTCCACTCATTTTGGTGTTCATTGATGTGATGTCAATAAAGCTTGTTCAGGGAACATGACAGCATTAATTTATCACATTAATGGATTTCCCACTTGGTTTATTTCTATCAATATGTTTTAATAGTTTTCGCTAGGTCTATATCCTCAATATTGTTTTGGGTTAATATGCACAGATCAGATGAGCACATTTTTCTAAGTAATGTTTCTGTTGGCGTTTTGGTCCAGGATGGTGTGAAGTTTGTGAGCATCGGGTCCTTGTTCTCTGAGCTGGTGGCAGTGAGCTCTAAGGGGGAACTCTTCCAGTGGAAGTGGAGTGAACCAGAACCATACAGAAACACACAGGTAAACATCTATACTGTACAACAAGCCAACAGGACTGATTGCATGAACAGTGTCAAGGATTCAGCAGCAGCCTTTATCAAATACAATTCTAATGATTTATCAGAGACCAGTGCTGTACACTAACAACACCAACTCTCCTCCTGAGGACTACTTTGTAAATAGGTGTTTTCATTCAAATACACGTTTTATTAGCAAACCCACCCCATTAAAAAATATATATATCTAAAAAATGGACTCCTCCTCCAATCAGAACCCTTCTATCCGCCACCCCCGGGTGTCCTTCTTGGGCCTGACCAATGAGAAGATCACCCTGCTGTCTGCTAACAGCATCAGAGCCACCGTGGCCACGGAGACCAACAAGGTGGCGACCTGGATGGATGACACCCTGAGCAGCGTGGCATCCAAGCTGGAACACAGTGCCCAGGCCTACCCTGAGCTGCAGGGGGAGCGCATCGTGTCTCTGCACTGCTGTGCCCTCTACACCTGCGCCCAGCTGGAGAGCAACCTGTACTGGTGGTGAGTTACAGTAGTTAATCCTCACTGCCGAGAGGAGAGAGATTGGCGGGATTTGCACTGGGATTGTGCCAAGCAAGCTCAATCAAGTGCTGCTAAAGTATTTGAAAGATAACAATTACTAGTTGAACTCAGGCAGTGGCTGGCCAGAGGCCCTCGCTCTACTCAAATGTCCAGTGCAAATGTAGAACTCGGTCCTTGAGAGATCTATGCGTACAAGAAGGTTAAGCTGGATGTTAGTGGTTTATGTTTTGAAATGTTGTTTCCTCAGGGGTGTTGTGCCTTTTAGTCAACGGAAAAAGATGCTTGAAAAGGCTAGAGCCAAGAACAAGAAGCCAAAGTCCAGTGCCGGTATCTCCTCAATACCCAACATCACCGTGGGAACGCAGGTGACAAAACATAACATTAAAACATAACATAAAACCAAGACTGGGAGCATTAGAACCCTGTGTATAAATGTTCCTTTTTCCTGAAATGTTTTTGTTCTCTGCACCTGTGAATCCGGTTGGATGTCTGTTGCGTACACTCGTACACTGCTTTTGAACGAATGTGAACAGGTGTTTGTGTCCTCTCTCCAGGTGTGCCTGAGGAATAACCCCCTCTACCACGCCGGGGCCGTTGCCTTTTCTGTCAACGCTGGGATCCCCAAGGTGGGACTGCTCCTCGAGTCTGTCTGGAACATGAACGACAGCTGCAGGTTCCAGCTGCGATCACCAGAGAGCCTCAAGAACATGGACAAGACCACCAAGACACAGGAGATCAAGTGAGTTAACTTCCATTTCAGAGAGCAGCTGGTCTCAATTCGCTCCCTGCCCTTTTCCCTTGGCCCTAACCCTTCTATGTTTGCAAATATCAAAGGGTTAGGCCCACGGGAAGGAGTAGGGAGTGAATTGAGATCAGCTTGTTCCCTTCAAAGCCACTCCAAATCTAAATCAATGGCCCTCATCTCCAACACTCATGAACTCAGTCCTACCCATTCTCGCCTTAGAACGGAGAGCAAGCCGGAGTTGGTAAAGACTGAGATGGGGCCCCCTCCTTCCCCGGCCTCCACCTGCAGTGACACCTCCTCCATCGCTAGCAGTGCTTCGCTGCCCTACAGTACGTCACATTACTAGCTACTATACTAATCACCTCTCTCTCGCTCTAATATTGCCATGACTCATTTGCCTTAGAAACGGATGGTGTGGCAATTGCAGGTCTCAATTATAATTTTTTTGCTTGCAGTTTGAGTTTGTCTCTAGTTGTTGTATCTGATAATGAAATCTGCTGTAACTGCTTACGAGACCTGGGTTAAATACTTACGTCAAATGCTTGTGCTGCACTTGATTTAGCTTGCATGGTACAATGGAACCCAAATAGAATAGTCCTAAAAGTGCAAACCCCTGCCCACCTTGCACAGTGGACAAGCTAAATCAAGCACACCTTGAGTATTTTACATTTTTGTTAACCCTGGTCTGCTGTTGTATGAATATCCTAACATGTGTTCTCTGCCCTTACAGAACGAAGACGCTCGACCCCGGCTCCCAAAGAGGAGGAGAAGGTGAACGAGGAGCAGTGGCCTCTTCGGGAAGTGGTATTTGTGGAGGATGTTAAAAATGTCCCTGTGGGAAAGGTGGGTGTGGCTACAGGAAGGGACCAGACCCTAACACTCTCTGGCAGGCTGGGGGATAGACGCCATTGTTTTGTTTTTATTAACAACAAAATATTTAGATTTATCACATATTTGATAGTTATTTCTAAAACCTAGAGTAATTTTTTTATTTCCGTTTTCATTTACATGTAAAGAAATGCCTAAGAGCAGAACTCAAAGCCGTAGTAAAATGTTTTGTATCCTGTGTATTGTCTGTTCGTTGTTATTGTGGTGTCTTCATGACGGCCCTATTTGCAACAGCTCCGTCTTTTAACTTCAGGTGCTGAAAGTGGACGGTGCGTATGTAGCTGTGAAGTTTCCAGGGACATCAAGCAGCGTGAGCACACAGCCGAGTCAGACTAGTGCTCCAGCTCCCATCACTGACTCTGACCCCTCCTCACTGCTGCAGGACTGTAGGCTGCTCAGAATAGATGAGTTACAGGTACAACTATTGGACGCTCACTTACACTCACAAACTTATAAAACATTATAGTGTAATTATTACTCCCATACAAATGTGTGTTTTCAGTGATGGTTTAATGTTTGTGCAATTATTTAATCAATCTAAGCCCAATTTTACAATAAAACTATCTGTCATTGTAGTATTACATCTGTTGTATAAATGTTGTTTGTCTAAAAGCTGGTGCCTCTTTTTATCAACAGGTGGTGAAAACTGGTGGAACTCCTAAAGTTCCAGATTGCTTCCAGCGTACACCTAAAAAACTCTGCATCCCAGAGAAGGCTGAGATTCTGGCTGTGAATGTTGACTCCAAAGGTAAGACATCTGCATAACAATACAATGTAGTAATTAATGTTGGTGCCGAATGCCGATAATGTACTACTGAGTGTTTAAGTGTGGATATTAATAAATTCTATGTGTATTCTGACTTGCTCTGTTGGCTGCCCCTTCAGGAGTCCACGCAGTGCTGAAGACTGGTAACTGGGTGAGGTACTGTATCTTTGACCTGGCCACAGGCAAAGCAGAGCAGGAGAATAACTTCCCCACCAGTAACCTGGCCTTCCTGGGGCAGAGTGAACGCAATGTAGCAATCTTCACCGCAGGACAGGTCAGCACCTCTCCGCTACTCAATACCTTTTCAAATTTAGCCATGCTTCATGTATTGCGAGAAGGTTGTGTAGGCAATTGCATATCCAACAATTTCCTCATTTTCTAAGCACATTTTGACAATTTTATTTCCAGGACTCCCCAGTCATCCTTCGGGATGGAAATGGCACAATTTACCCAATGGCCAAAGACTGTATGGGCGGGATCCGAGACCCTGAGTGGCTGGACCTGCCGCCCATCGCCAGCCTGGGCATGGGGGTGCACTCCCTGGCCAACCTCCCCACCAACTCAACCATCAAGAAGAAAGCTGCTATTATCATATTGGCTGTGGAGGTTAGCAAAATGTGATATTATTTATAGCTCAAAGGGGATTATTTAGTTGATGGTCAAATTGTTACTGGGAGGATCATCATTTTTGCAGGTTTCCCTAGATTGAGCTTACTTCTGGACCAAAAAAACATGCTTAATATAAACTCAGCAAAAATAGAAACGTCCTCTCACTGTCAACAGTGTTTATTTTCAGCAAACTTAACATGTGTAAATATTTTTATAAACATAACAAGATTCAACAACTGAGACATAAACTGAACAAGTTCCGCAGACATGTGACTAACAGAAATTGAATAATGTGTCCCTGAACAAAGGGGGGGTCAAAATCAAAAGTAACAGTCGGTATCTGGTGTGGCCACCAGCTGCATTAAGTACTGCAGTGCATCTCCTCCTCATGGGCTGCACCAGATTTGCCAGTTCTTGCTGTGAGATGATACCCAACTCTTCCATCAAGGCACCTGCAAGTTTCCAGACATTTCTGGGGGGAATGGCCCTAGCCCTCACCCTCTGATCCAACAGGTCCCAGACGTGCTCAATGGGATTGAGATCCGGGCTCTTCGCTGGCCATGGCAGAATACTGACATTCCTGTCTTGCAGGAAATCACGCACAGAACGAGCAGTATGGCAGGTGGCATTGTCATGCTGGAGGGTCATGTCAGGATGAGCCTGCAGGAAGGGTACCACATGAGGGAGGAGGATGTCTTCCTTTGTAATGCACAGCGTTGAGATTGCCTGCAATGACAACAAGCTCAGTCCGATGATGCTGTGACACACCGCCCCAGACCATGACGGACCCTCCACCTCCAAATCAATCCCGCTCCAGAGTACAGGCCTCGGTGTAACGCTCATTCCTTCGTCGATAAACGCAAAACAGAGAAGAGCACTTTTTGCCAGTCCTGTGTGGTTCAGCGACGGTGGGTTTGTCCATAGGTGACGACGTTGCTGGTGATGTCTGGTGAGGACCTGCCTTACAACAGGCCTACAAGCCCGCAGTCCAGCCTCTCTCAGCCTATTGCGGACAGTCTGAGCACTGATGGAGGGATTGTGCGTTCCTTGTGTAACTCGGGCAGTTGTTGTTGCCATCCTGTGCAGGTGTTACACGTGATCTGCCACTGCGAGAATGATCAGCTGTCCGTCCTGTCTCCCTGTAGCGCTGTCTTAGGCATCTCACAGTACGGACATTGCAATTTATTGCCCTGGCCACATCTGCAGTCCTCATGTCTCCTTACAGCATGCCTAAAGCACGTTCACGCAGATGAGCAGGGACCCTGGCCATCTTTCTTTAGTGTTTTTCAGAGTCTGTAGAAAGGCCTCTTTTAAAGTCCTAAGTTTTCATAACCGTGACCTTAATTGCCTATCGTCTGTAAGCTGTTAGTGTCTTAGCGACCATTCCACAGGTGCATGTTCATTAATTGTTTATGGGATCATGAACAAACATGGGAAACAGTGTTTACAATGAACACTTTACAATGAAGATCTGAAGTTATTTGGATTTTTACGAATTATCTTTGAGAGACAGGGTCCTGAAAAAGGGACGTTTCTTTTTTTGCTGAGTTTAGACTCAGCAAAAATGGATGTGCTTTTTAGCCAAGGAAAAGTATGTTTTTAACCTAAAACCGTCCCTTATTGTATTCTGTTGATAAATGCTTTTGTATTTTGCATGTTTTTATTCCCGCTGTAAAGTATATTGAGATGCTGTGCTGATGCACTTTAAATAACTTTGTTCAACTTGTGTTTCCAGAAGCAGACGTTGATGCAGCACGTGCTGCGTTGTGACTTTGAGGCCTGTCGTCAGTACCTGGTCAACCTGGAGCAGGCTGTTCTCCTGGAGCAGAGTCCCCACGTTCTCCACTCCTTTCTGGGCCACCGCTGTGACGGCAACCGCAACATCCTCCACGCCTGTGTCTCAGTCTGCTTCCCCGTCAGCAACAAGGAGACCAAGGAGGAGGAAGGTAAACCACAGCTAGAGTGCTGGGTGGTGTATACAGCGAGATGAAACGTTGCAGATGGAAGTCAACTAATGGAGTTAACTGGATTCCCTGTTCTACCTGAAACACAAATCATATCTGTTCTACACAATATATTCCAATCTGAAATTTTTGTGAGGTTACACCAGCGTCAAGACTCCTGAAGTCTCCAAAGGCACAGTGTCAGTTTTGAGCCATCCTCTGTGTTATCTTTCCCATCTCCCGTTTGACTTACATTATTTCCTCATCTCCCTGTGTCTGTATATGTGTGGTAACTGTTGGGCTGGTGTTTTCCAGAAGCTGAACGGTCTGAGAGGAATACGTTTGCAGAGAGACTGTCAGCAGTGGAGGCCATCGCCAATGCTATCTCTGTGGTGTCTAGCAACAGCTCTGGGAACAGGACCGGCTCTTCTAGCAGCAGAGGGTAACTAACTTATACAAGTTTTTAGGTTGACTATTTTCTTTCAGGCTACATGTTCATGATGAAAAACACTGAAGAACTGGATTATACTAACTGATTGTTCCATAAAGCCCAATAAGTGAAATAAGTTTACTGAGCCTATTGGCTTTTTTTCCGTTCTTAGAAAACCTGTTAGGATGCCATTTAGGACACTTGAGACCAAGAACACTATCTTGGCGCCCATTTATGTCTACATGTCAGTCCCATTGTGTCTTTCCACCACTCATGTAACCTGTTAAGTGTGTTCTGTCTGGCGCAGGCTGCGTCTGAGGGAGATGATGAGGCGCTCTCTGAGAGCAGCTGGGCTTGGCCGTCACGAGTCCGGCCCCTCCTCCAGCGACCACCAGGACCCCGTGTCCCCACCCATCGCCCCTCCCAGCTGGGTGCCCGACCCCCCTCCCATGGACCCAGACGGTGACATAGACTTCATCCTGGCCCCTGCAGTGGGATCTCTCACCACAGCCTCAACAGGGACCAGCCAGGGCCCCAGCACATCCACTATACCAGGTCAGATACCTATCTAGAAAACGTATTCCTCAACATACAACCACACCTAGCTAGCTACTCAACCACTGTACCAGGTCAAATACCTAGCCTGTGTGGTACTAAATGTCACCGAATTCCCTGTTTAGAACACTACTTATGGCCAGAGCCTGTATATAAGGAATAGGGTTCCATTTGGAACCAACCAATGACTAGCTACTTCCTCACTATACCACCATACATGCTCAGATGTGGAGTTAGTTGGGGTTACCCTATTGTTCTCCAACTCTCCCCAATGTCTCTGACCTGTTCCATCCTCCTGCCACAGGCCCCTCTGAGCCTTCGGTGGTGGAGTCTAAAGACCGCAAGGCCAACGCCCACCTCATCCTCAAACTGATGTGTGACAGCATGGTTCTCAGGCCACACCTCTGCGAGCTGCTCTCTGCCAAGTAAAGACTCAGTTGTTTTTACATCTTTCTTTAAAAAACTGAAGGAGCGTTCCGATCTTTTGTATTTTTTTTATGATAGAGGCAGGTGTGATTGGGGGGGAGATTGAGAATTGAGATGGCCAATGGGTCTGGGCAAGCTTTTTAATTTTATAACACAGTAATGCCTTGTTTCATTAAAATACTGAACTGAACTATTGCTCTCATTATTATTGATGTTTGTCCCCCCCTCCTTTCTGTTGCTCTTCTAAAGTGTGTGTGTGTGTGTGTGTGTATTTGACAGGGATGCCCGTGGAATGACCCCGTTCATGCTGGCAGTAAGCGGGAGAGCTTACCCAGCTGCCATTACTGTTCTGGAGGCTGCGCAGAAAATGGCGAAGGGTACATCACTCACTACACTGTTTATTTGTCTTTGGTTGAGAAAGAGGAGACTTTGGCAGTGCTACTAATGGATATGAATGCTTACATGTTGATGTAAAGACATCATAAGTCATTAATTTATACATGAAGAAGTGATTATACATGTACTGTTTAATAAGGAGAGAACATAATTTTTTTAATGGGGATGACAACCTAAACTTAATAACCTAATAAAAATATATATTTTAATGTTCTGTTGCAAAACCTGTTGTGTAGTCGGAGACCCCGGCATGACTGAGAAGGTGGATGCAGACTCTGTGTTCATGGAGATGATTTGTCCCTCGGGGACCAACCCTGACGACTCTCCTCTCTACGTCCTCTGCTGCAACGACACCTGCAGCTTCACCTGGACAGGAGCTGAACACATCAACCAGGTGAGGGACACACACATACACACACACACACACACACACACCAGGTGGGTCACTTGGGAGGACAATGCAACACGCACAACAAATGAGTCAGCCGTTCACACTGGTTTACCTTTTCACAGATGGGAATCTTTGCTGACCATTTACTCTCTCTCCCATCTAGGATATCTTTGAGTGCCGGACCTGCGGCCTGTTGGAGTCTCTCTGCTGCTGCACTGAGTGCGCCAGGGTGTGTCACAAAGGACACGACTGCAAGTATGTACTTCACTCTTCATACTGGTGTTAGTGGATTTCATTACTTACATCCCGGTTTTATACTGTTGTAATGCATCACTGAATCTGATACAGGTGATTTGCACCAGGCCTTTAATGATAATGTCTTTCTCCCCAGACTCAAGAGGACCTCTCCCACTGCGTACTGTGACTGCTGGGAGAAGTGTAAGTGTAAGACGCTGATTGCTGGACAGAAAGCTGCTCGCCTGGACCTGCTGTACAGACTGCTCACCACCACTAACCTGGTCACCAGTCCAAACAGCCGGTAAACACACACACTGACTGACTGTAGGCTGTATTTTGTGTTCAGTGTTAACATGTATTTCTTTTAAATCCAATGTTGGTTCTCTTCATTCAATCTGTAAGGTGTTTTTTCAGGTGCTTTAGTAATGTGTTTTTCTTCCTCTGGCTGGTCAACAGGGGGGAGCATATCCTTCTGTTCCTGGTGCAGACTGTTGCTAGGCAGAGTGTGGAGCACTGCCAGTACCGACCCCCTCGCATCAGAGAGGACAGGAACCGCAAGGCTGCCAATGCTGAAGGTGGATGGAGGTTTACTACTGTTGTCAGGCCTGGTTTCACTTCAAGCAACACTGCAAATCTAGCATGATGGCTCAATGTTTATTTTCATTCACATCAATTCTCTATTCTAAGAGACAATTCTAATAGTTTTTTTAATGTTGTCCTCCCTGTGTGTCAGACTCTGACATGCCGGACCATGACCTGGAGCCTCCGCGCTTCGCCCAGCTGGCCCTGGAGAGGGTGCTGCAGGACTGGAATGCTCTCAAGTCCATGATAATGTTCGGATCCCAGGAGAATAAAGACCCGTGAGTTCTCTAGCCCTGCCTGCCTTCACCAGCTCAGTGTCACCTCTCAAACCTCTTTGTCCATTCCTCCAACCTCTTTTATCTTGCCATCCCTCCAACCTCTTTGTCCATCCCTCCAACCTCTGTATCCAATTTATACTTCCGTAACTATTTTAGACAGCTGAAGCAAGCACGCACATTTTCTTCCTGAAATGTACCTCATCGGATGAGCAGCTGTTTAACCAGTTACGAGTCCTCTTAATAGTGTCACCTTTATAACTCTGGCTTCCTGGTTGTGTGTTCTAGGTTGAGTGCCAGCAGCCGTATCGCCCATCTCCTTCCAGAGGAGCAGGTGTACCTGAACCAGCAGAGTGGCACCATCCGCCTGGACTGCTTCACACACTGCCTCATCGTCAAGTGTGCCCCTGACATTACAGTAAGTCGGGTCAGTCTCCCCCCCCCCCCCCCCCCCCCCTTAAATTACTCAGATCTTCTGGAGTCAGTCAACCACAGTTGTAACACCTAGAGGACGCACACCCATCTTCTGTTGCAAGTACTCTCTCTGGGTCGTGTTCTCAGACACAGATTAAGCCTAGTCCTGGACTAAACCTATTTCATTGGAGAATTTAATTTGGGTCAGAGTAACTTGCCCAGAGGGTACACCACCACCTATCTGTGGCAAGTGCAACATTATCCCTCTAGGTGTAACTATCAACCTTGAAGGTGGTCCGTGTGTGTTAGTTAACCATCTCTGAATCTTCTGTTGTCTCCTGTAGTTTATTGACACCCTGCTGGGGACCTTGGTGAAGGAGCTGCAGAACAAGTACACTCCTGGCCGGAGAGAGGAGGCCATCGTCGTCACCAGGAGGTTCCTGCGCTCCGTGGCCAGGGTGTTTGTCATCCTCAGCGTCGAGATGGCTTCATCCAAAAAGAAAAAGTATGAGTACCAAATCCAGATTGATCTCCATTTTGCTGTTGTACAGGGCTAGTCCTTTAGTTTAGGTGGTTTTAAAGGACTGGACTAGCCCTTTAGTGGATTTAAACAGGTTTTATTTGTCTTGTACTGCTCCCCACTCCTAGGTGAATATAAATATAGCAGCACGGACTGATTTGATACTTACAGTTGTTCACATCTAATCTCCTTTCTCGTTGTTTCTTCCAGTAACTTCATCCCCCAGCCCATTGGAAAGTGCAGGCGTGTGTTCCAGGCCCTGCTGCCCTATGCGGTGGAGGAGCTGTGCAACGTGGCGGAGTCTCTCATCGTGCCTGTAAGGATGGGCATCGCCCGGCCCACCGCTCCCTTCACCCTGGCCAGCACCAGCATCGACGCCGTGCAGGGCAGCGAGGAACTCTTCTCTGTGGAACCCTTGCCACCGAGACCCTCCCCAGACCAGTCCAGCAAGTGAGTGGTTTTACTCTGCATTCGCACAGACAGACATGTAGACTGTGTTCCCCAGCTCTGTTGATTTGGAGGTCTTTGTGACCTTCCTCTGGGAAAATATAATCTAGGGAAACACTTCTGCCATGTATATATTGGTTTAAAGTGGCTTGGATTTAGACATTGGCATTGTTAACTCAAATGGTCTTGTTTGTCTGTGTGTGTCAGTTCTAGTCAGACTGCATCGTCCTACATCATCAGGAACCCCCAGCCTCGCCGCAGCAGCCAGTCCCAGCCGGTCAGAGGGAGAGACGAGGAGCAGGATGACATTGTGTCTGCTGATGTTGAAGAGGTGAAGAGTCTCTCTAGAAAAGGAACATATCAATGTGGGGGGGGGGGGGGGGGGGGGGCAAAGATCAAAGTGTTGGTTGCTGTCAGTTTAATTAGAATTTCAGTTTACTTCTGAAATTGATTGAATTGAAATGGAATTGAACCCAACACTTGATGACATTTGCTTTCTCAGTACTGATTCCCAACTGTCTACATCTGTTGTGGCAGGTGGAGGTTGTCGAGGGCGTTGCCGGAGAGGAGGATCACCATGAAGACCAGGAGGAACAGGGAGAACAGGGAGAGGAGAACGCTGAGGCAGAGGGACAGCATGATGAACATGATGAGGATGGTGAGAACCTAGACTGGACTGACTCATCTTTTTTTTCCTACCACTAATGTGGTAGAATTTTACAATCTTTCTACAAATTATTGACTGTACTGATGCTGATTGTGGTTGAAGAGGGTTATGTCCTTTCCTCTCCAGGAAGCGACATGGAGTTGGATCTGCTGGCTGCCGCAGAGACTGAGAGTGACAGCGAGAGTAACCATAGCAACCAGGACAACGCCAGCGGGCGGAGGAGTGTTGTCACCGCAGCAACTGCTGGCTCCGAAGCAGGTATTATAATTCCCACCATTGTCTTTTGTATTCACATTGTAGTTTAAGTCCTTGTCATTTTAATTAAATTTAAATCTCTGGTTTATTTTCTTCTGTGATGTGGCTACTGGCCAGCCACCCGTCTAAAGACCTCATTTAACGATCCTACCTGAGTTCTTGAGACTACTAAATGGAAATCGCTTTCTGCCTCACCACCCTCTTCAATATTCAGTTGCTGTTCAGGCTGACTAATTATTTTTCTGTCTCATTATCACCAGTCTTGACTGGCTGTCACACCAGCCAGTAAAAGGGAAGAGGCCCAATTTTCTTTTCTTTTTTTTTCTTTTTTTTTTTTGTATCAAAAGTTCCTTTTAGGTCACATTGTTCTTACCACTGACATCATGGCTTAAGACTGCAGAGCAACTCGTCTACTACTAGGGTTCATTACTCAATGTATTTCATTTGCAGGATGTAGAATATCCCTGGCTTTTCAAAATGTTGGTATGGCCTCCTTTTTACTACAATGCATAATATGTCAGGGCTAGAGTGACATTTTTGAGGTGCACACACAGTTTATACGAAGGAGTTCACCCAGTATTGCCCTCCATCTCACATATCACCATGGTTCTCATCAACTAATAATATCTTACTCCCAAGTCTGTCTTGTTGGTGTTTCTCCCTGAATAACAAACTAATCACTATATCTTTAGACCTGCTAGCTGGTGTGGGGTTCCTCCCTTGTGTCCATCTACATTTTGCCTTTGATTCTTTGTTTGTGGTTGTAATTGCTTTTGATATGGCAAAGTCAGGAAAAATGTATAATTATGGTGTCTTTTTCCCGTCAGACACTACTAAGATCACTCAAAAATAAGACCAACAATAGAAATATAAACATGATGGTCCCATGTTTTCAGAGGGATCGATCTGGATTTAGCCCATCAGATAGGATTAAATGCATAGCTGGAAACAGAATGAATAGAACGGGAGTCCCCATTAAAGCCAATGATTAGTCTGTTCTATTTATTATATTTCTTTGTGTTTATTCCTATGCGATAGGCGAAATAACTTTCTAAAAACTGCACCCTGGTGAAACTGTGGTACTTTAGCCTAATTTGAACAACAAGAAGCAGCGTTGTTTAAGCTCTGTTGAGCCGCTCAATATAACATGGTAGCTAGCTAGCAGTCTTGTGGTGGTGTGGAACACTAACCTGCACTCCTGCTACCTGGCAAGGTGAGCAGTGCCACACACTCATCTCTCCTCTGTTTCCTCTTCCTCCTCTATTTCCCCATCCCGCTCTTATCCCCCTTCGTCTTCCCATCCCTCTCCACCAAGGTGCCAGCAGTGTCCCTGCCTTCTTTTCAGAGGACGACTCCCAGTCCAACGACTCAAGCGACTCGGACAGCAGCAGCAGCCAGAGCGACGACGTGGACCAGGAGACCTTTCTATTGGACGAGCCCTTGGAGAGGACCACCACCGCCTCCCACGTCAACAGTGCTGCCCAGGCGCCGCGCTCCATGCAGTGGGCTGTACGCAACACCCCCAGCCAGAGAGCCACGGGCAGCGCCCCCTCCAGCTCCTCCACCCCTGCTGGTCAGCACTAATACTACTACACGCACACAATCTGTGCCGTACACACCAGTACTCTCATATTGACACATCCAAGATGGACTGCATTTAGGACAGTCTTGTATTGATTTTTAAAAATATCTTTTGTCTGTCATTCTATCGCAAGAGCGTATTGGACTGAGTCAGTGGGAAGTTTTTTGGTGTTATGTTTTGCTGGGGACTATGTTGGTGAGGTCTGTCTGTGCTGACGCTCATGTCTCTGTGCCCAGCAGCGAGCTCCACAGGTCTGATCTACATCGACCCGTCCAACCTGCGGCGCAGCAGTGCCATCAGCACCAGCGCGGCCGCTGCGGCTGCAGCTCTGGAGGCCTCCAACTCGTCCAGCTACCTGACGTCAGCCTCCAGCTTAGCCCGGGCCTACAGCATCGTCATCAGACAGATCTCTGACCTGATGAGCCTCATCCCCAAGTACAACCACCTGGTCTACTCCCAGTACCCTGCTGCAGTCAAACTCACCTACCAGGACGCTGTCAACCTGCAGGTGACACAGACCCACACACAGATCACATTGCATTATGTTACCTACCAATGGTCACATGTTAGTGTCAACAAAGTGGTTCTGGAAGTATTTTATAGGATAATTATTCTGTTGTACCTATGGGATAAGAAGCAATAGACACCTTTCTGACTAAAGTGACTCCAACCGTTTTGTGGAGATGCAAATTTGATTGACTTTTACACTACACAAGTGTTATTGACGTTCTGACTGAATCAACCTTATCTGTGTGTTATACCACCAGAACTTTGTTGAGGAGAAGCTGATCCCTACGTGGAACTGGATGGTGTCCATCATGGACTCTACAGAGGCTCAGCTGCGTTACGGCTCGGCCCTGTCCTCAGCAGGCGACCCCGGACACCCATCCCACCCCCTCCACGCCTCGCAGCACTCCGCCCGCAGGGAGCGCATGACCGCCCGCGAGGAAGCCAGCCTCCGCACCTTGGAGGGACGGAGGTCTGGGTAAAATAAGTGTAACCCAAAATAGTAGAATGTGTTATTGGCAATCAGCAGTGTTTCATAGGCCCCCACTAGTTTGCAATTGTTTATGGATTATATTTCAAGTCGCTGATGTGTGTGTGTTCCTTCCTCCCAGGCGTGCGGCCACTCTACTGACAGTGCGTCAGGGGATGATGTCAGCGCGGGGAGACTTCCTGAACTATGCCCTCTCTCTGATGCGTTCCCATAATGACGAGCACTCTGACGTTCTGCCTGTGCTGGATGTGTGTTCTCTCAAACACGTGGCCTACGTCTTCCAGGCCCTCATCTACTGGATCAAAGCCATGAACCAGCAGACAACTCTGGACACAACACAGATGGACCGCAAGAGGTATTGACTCCCCTGGAATGGATGGACATGTTTACACTGACTCTTTCTCGACTGTTTTCTCCATTCCTCACCTCTGACCTTGGCTTCTTCTGCAATGCTTTTTGAGAAGGAAGTGAGGACGTGAGGAATCAAGGAAAGCCTTATTGAGAAGGAGCCACTGACTCCCCTTAGAAAATGACCCGCATGTCAAATGTTCAGTGTGATTTAACTCTATTAGTTTACCCCACAGGAGCCGTGAGATTCTGGAACTGGGACTGGACAATGAAGATTCTGAACATGAGAATGACGAGGACACCAATCAAAGTAAGTTAATCGATTTATGAATGATATGCTTTGATATTTGTGTGTTCTATTTGAAGTGTTCTCATACAGGTGTCTTAACCTATTATTTTTCACCTCAGTTTGATTGATAGACATTTTAAGAGTGAGTTACTAGTCCATTGATATGCGGAGCACTGTTAGGTTGTTTTCTGGTATTGGAAGGCAGACAAGCCAGAAGAAAGGCAGTTAGGCAGAAACGAGGAAAAAAGAAGAGGGCAGCTCCCAAAGGTACAGTTAAGTTCAGATTAGACAAACAGTTTTGCCCTTTTTGAGTCACTTAAATCTGACAAACGACACTTAAACTGTTTGCTCAATCAGCCAGCTTTAGTCACTGTTAGTGAAAAAGTATTTGCCCCTTTTCTAATTTTCTCTACTTCTGCATATTTTTGATACTGAATGTTATCAGATCTTCAACCAAAACCTAATATTAGATATGTGTTCACTCAGGTAACCTTTAACACAATTACATACTTATTTTATAAACAAGGTTATGCACAACCCAATGCCCCTGTTTGAAAAAGTAATTGCCCCTTACACTCAGTAACTGGTCGTGCCACCTTTAACTGTAATGACTCCAACCAAAAGCTTCTGTAGTTGTTGATCAGTCTCTCACGTCGATGTGGAGGACTTTTGGCCCACTCTTCCATGCAGAACTGCTTTAACTCGGTGATATTTGTGGGTTTTCAAGCATGAACTGCTTTTTTCAAGTCCTGCCGCAACAACTAAATTGGAATTAGGTCTGGACTTAGACTAGACCAGGTATTCCCAAACTGGGGTACGCGTAATGCCGTCAGGGGTGCGCCAATTAAAAGGGATTTCAAATTTTCTAACAGTGCATTTTATATTTTCCAATGGGGCTATACATCTGGCTGAGTTTTTTTTTTCCTTTCTTGCCTGAGTAGCATCGTTTCACTGCTAAAAATGGAATTAAACCGTCTAGTGTTCAGCGAAATAACAACACAATGTCAAATACAGGTAGCCTAGTCAAATAATTAACATCCAATCACATTAACTGTTACTCTCTCGCGGGAAACCTTCACTCTTGTGTAGACATTTAGAAATAAAACATGGCAATTAGAAAAATAAGCCACACGTTTTTTTGGGCCAGAATTAAGACAACTTTCGAGTAGTAAGACATGTATAAAAGCAACAGATACCATTAATAAGAAGGGGCTAGAAGCATTTTATATGGTGAGCTACCGAGTGGCTAGGACAGGCAAGCCCCATACTATTGTGGAGGACTTAATTCTTCCTGCTGCCGTGGATATGGCTGGGACAATGCTGGGGGAAAATGCCAAAAACTATACAGACAAAGCCTTCATCAAACACTGTCTCATGACGCATCGGTGAATTATATGCGTTACAGCTGGATGAGTCAACAGATGTGGTGGCACAGCTCCTGGTATATGTCCATTACGTTTATGGGGGGTCAATTAAGGAAAACCACTGGAAACCAGGACATGAGAGGGTATTTTTAAAGCAAGGCCCCTGAACTCTCGTGTAGTTTCTGCATTATGCAATGATATGGGCAGTGACCATGTAACGCGTTTACAACATACAGAATTGCGCTGGTTATCAAGGGGAAAAGTATTGACACGTTTAAAAAAATAAATATATAATAATAAATAAATAACAAGCTTAGTTTTATTTACTGACCATTTTCACTTGTCTGACCGCTTGCATGATGAGTTTCTCATACGACTGGCCTATCTGGGTGATGTTTTTTTCTCGCCTGAATGATTTGAATCTAGGATTACAGGGACTGTCCGCAACTATATTCAATGTGCAGAACAAAATTGAGGCTATGATTAAGAAGTTGGAGCTCTTTTCTGTCTACATTAACAAGGACAACACACAGGTCTTTCCATCATTGTATGATTTTTTTGTGTGCAAAAGAACTCAAGCTTACGGACAATGTCAAATGTGATATAGTGAAGCACTTGAGTGAGCTGGGTGCGCAATTACGCAGATACTTTCCGAAACGGACGACACAAACTGGAATCGTTATCCCTTTCATGCCCTGCCTCCAGTCCACTTACCCGATATCTGAACAAGAGAGCCTCATCGAAATTCCAACGATATTCTGAGAAAATGTAATTCAATCAAAGTCACTGCCAGGTTTCTGCAAAGGGCTGCGCTCAGAGTGTTTTCCTTTGACAAATCACTCTGTTAAAGACTGATGCCCTTTGCAACCACGTACCTATGTGAGAGTGGATACTCGGCCCTCACTAGCATGAAAACTAAATACAGGCACAGACTGTGTGGGAAATGATTTAAGACTGAGTCTCTCCAATACAACCCAACATTAGTTATGTGCATCCTTTCAAGCACATCCTTCTCATTAACCTGTGGTGAGTTATTCACAATTTGATTAATAAGATTTTATATGTAAGATGGTTAAATAAAGAGCTAAATTATTGATTATTATTTGTGCCCTGGTCCTATAAGAGCTCTTTGTCACTTCCCACAAGCCCGGTTGTAACAAACTGACTCATTCTTATGTTTAATGAATGTGTTGTATTGTGTGTGTGTGGCAGGCTTACAATGATGGCAAAACAACATTTGAATGCCCTGATCCTGGTGCTAGAGGGGGTACGCAGCTGGAGGTTGCATGTTTGAAGGGGTACGGGACTATTAAAAAGTTTGGGAACCACTGGACTAGAACATTCCAAAACTTAAAATGTGTTGCTTTTTTGCCACTTTCATGTAGACATGATTGTGTGTTTTGATCATTGTCTTGCTGCGTGACCCAGTTGCGCTTCAGCTCACAGACGGATGGCCTTACATTCTCCTGTAGAATTCTGGTACAGAGCAGAATTTATGGCTCCTTCTATTAAGGCAAGTCGTCCAGGTCCTGAGGCAGCAAAGCAGACCCAAACTAGCTTCTGAAGCTAAGCAGGGTTGATCCTGATATGTCCCTGGATGGGATTCCAGATGCTGCTGGGAGTGGTGTTTAAGGGCCAGTAGGAGGCACCCTTTCCTCTGGTCTAAAAAAATGTAATATCCAAATGCCCCAGGGCAGTGATTGGGGACATTGCCCTGTGTAGGGTGCTGTCTTTCGGGATGGGACGTTAAACGGGTGTCCTGACTCTGTGGTCACTAAAGATCCCATGGCACTTATCGTAAGAGTAGGGGTGTCATGTAGCAACAGCACGTCATCAGAACGCGACGTATGTTGTCGAACGCTGAAACCTGAACTAAAGACCTTGGTTTAAAAGCCGACAGTGTTTTTATATACTTTTATTTTGGAGCCTGCGGCTCTGTTGGGCTACATTTTTGTGAGCGCTGCCATCTCTCCCGGGATCCTGCCAGATTCCGTATAGGGTGAGTGACGCGAAGCCTAGCTGGCTCGGCGGACTCAAATGGAGGCCGCTATTGAAAGTTTCCAGCGTTGCAGGAGTTGTTTACTTTGCTTTGTTCCCGGGACAATGTGGACCGCACTGACTTTCAATGTAGCAACTGCTTGCTTGCGGAGGACTACAGGAGCGAAGTAGCTACTCTTAGCAAGCAAGTAGCAAACCTACATAAGCTACTGGGGAACCCACGGCCACCTACTTTTTCCTTCCACCCCAGTAGCTGGACGCCACTCTGGTCTGGTGGAAGTTTTGCCGCCGTGTCGGCTCTCCACAGCCGACTGGCTGGTGTTAGGCAGGGTTCCATCCCCGAAGGGGTCTCCCCCTTCCCTGGAGAACAGAGCTGATCTCAACCCAATCAACCAGCCATGGAGGTACGTCACTCGGCGTGGAAGTCGAAGGTGTCCTCTGGCAACGAGGGTCTCCATGGAGATGTTGAACCCGGAACTGACACGGACCAAAAACAGCTTTGCCGCCCTGGATCCAGAGGTTCCGGAGCCTTGGCCCTTGGTGGCTTCTCAATCAAGATCGAATCCGGAGGTACCTGCGTCTTCGTCCTCGGTTCTGTCTCCCTCTCCGGTGGCTTCTACCTCGGGTTCAGATCCTCGGAGCTCCCAACCTCACCAGACCGTGAGGCTGCCGTAGAGACCCGGGCCATTCAACATCACCAGCTGTCATCATAGGCAGCTCTATGGTGAGAAACATCTCGGTCCCCAAGGCAAAAACCCTGTGCTACCCAGGAGCACGAGTACAGGACATAAGGCTGCTTCCTTCTGTTCTACCACAGATGCCCGGAGCTGACACTGTCGTAGGCCATGTGGGGTCAAACGACATCAGGAGGGCTAGCTCTGAACATTTAAAAATGGATTTTAAAGAACTGAATTTAGCTTTAAAAGACTCCAAAAAAACAGCCAATAATTTCAGGTCCAGTACCATCGTTGGGCCGCAGGTGTGAAAGATTCAGCAGACTGCTGGCAATACACATCTGGCTAAAGACTACTGTAGCTCTGCTGGAGTCACTTTTATTGATAACTTTGACACCTTCTGGAAGCAGAAGACACTCTCAGGAATGACTGAGTCCATCCAAATCATCTTGGCTCCTGGACTCTGTCCACGCATTTCATGGCTGCATTAAAACAATAATAATAATAACAATAATAATGGCGGACGGAAGACAAGGAGGTGTGGCAGGTGCCGCTTCTCATACGAATGCTTTTATTTTATCTAAAACATCAGGTGTACGACAACCCCAGCTAAGTAACTCATGCAAAGAGTGTAAGTACAATTATGTGTTTTATCTCCAGTACTTTGCCATGATTGTCAGTTATGTAGCTGCTCTACTGATAATCTCAGTGTGTTCTTGCTGGGATGACACAATAAATCTACTGCCAGAGAATATCAACACCAAACACATTGGTTCACCGTTCCACGGGAGCGGACAGTACACAGCATACCATAATGTTCTGAATAATGGCCAAGTCTACCTCGCTCCCTATTCCGCTGAACCGCTTAGGCGTAACAAACACAAGTCCAACATTTATCGGAAACTGAAACTACCTGTTCACTACCCTCCTGCTCTCCGGGGATGTGCAACTTAATCCTGGGCCTAACATCACCGAGCCAGTGATACTCACCGGAGTGGAATTCAGTGGATGGCCTCGTCCACTGATCGTCGCCGCTGTGGAAGTGGGTGAGTGCTATGGTCCCGTGGTTTCTCTCTACTCACCCGACTCCAGGATAGATTTTGACTCTTCAAACATACCCAAGTCGCTATATGCGATCCCTAACTCTGCTTCTGGTACGCAAGCTGTTTTAGTTAGTTCCCCGCATCCAGTGCAGGCGGGAGGGATTGTTAATTGCGCTACCGAACTGCCCCTAATCAAAACGAAACAAAATGGCCTAAACCCAGCCGCCAGAAAACACAGAACATTTAACTTTTTTCAATGTGTCAATCACTCTCGAGTCATCTGGGACCCACGAGCTAAGCCCAAGGGACTACTAGGGGGGCACTTGAACATTCGTAGTGTCATTCCAAAAAGTGATCAAATTCAACATCTACTCACAGACTCCAACCTTGACTTCCTCTGCCTCTCAGAGACATGGCTCCATAAAAACTCTCCATATGCTTCTTTGATTGTGCCTGGCTACAATGTTTTCAGGAGAGACAGGATTGAAGGAAGAGGGGGTGTGATGATTTACATTAACCTCTCTTGGGTACGTGAGACGTTAGCGTCCCACCTTCAACAGCCAGTGAAACTGCTGGGCGCCAAATTCAAATACATAAATACTCATTATAAAAATTCAGAAAACAAAGGTTTAACCTCTCTACTGTTAGAAAGCCGGATCAACTAAGAATACCTAAGACTGAATTTAACTATTTTGAAAACGCAATTAAGGGAATTAACTGGAATGATCTCTTGTCCTATACAGACGTGGAAACTGATTGTCAGGTTTTTCTATCCACAATCCAGACTACAATAAATGGTTTCCTAAAGAAAATCAAATCCAAACCTGGCCAAAAGAGCACTCTTCCTTGGCTAAATGGAGACATCTGGAAATTGGTGAAAGAACGAGATTATGCTCTAAAAATAGCCCTAAAATCAAAATTAGAGCATGACAGATGTAGGTTTACCATGTTGAGAAATAAGGTGATGAAAGAAATCAGGCAGGCCAAGGCAAACTGTTTTATTAACATAATTGGTGAAGCCAAGGGAAATTCTAAATTGATCTGGTAGAATCTTAAAAAATTGTTTGACTACAGAGGTAGCAAAACTGTACTTCAAATCTATGATACTCCCCCACTTAACATACTGCTTGACTAGTTGGGCCCAAGCTTGCTGACAACATTAAAACCTATTCAGTCTGTCTACAAACAGGCTCTCAAAGTGCCTGATAGGAAGCCCAATAGCCATCATCACTGTTACATCCTCAGAAAGCATGAGCTCCTGAGTTGGGAAAATCTTGTGCAATACACTGACACATGTCTTGTATTCAAGATCCTAAATGGCCTGGCTCCCCCTCCACTCAGTATTTTTGTTAAACAGAAACCCAAACATATGGCAGCAGATCCACAAGGTCTGCCATGAGAGGTGACTGTATAGTTGCCTTAAGGAAAAGCACCTTTAGTAAATCTGCTTTCTCTGAGAGCTTCCCATGTCTGGAATACACTGCCATCAGACACACACAACTGCACCACATATCACATTTTCACAAAATTCATGAAGACATGGCTAAAGGTCAATCAGAGTTGTAAACATAATCCCTAGCTGTGTATTGCCGCTTTCCATGTTGTCTGTAGCTTGTGAGGTGTGGAAACACTTTGTTGCTTTTATGAATTTTGTCTTGCTTCTTTTTGTTCTATGTTGCTCTGTCTGTATGCTATGTCTTGCTTGTCCTATGTTGCTCTGAGTGTGCTCACTGCTCAATGATTGTCTATATTGTAATTGTTTTTAATAACCTGTCCAGGGACTGCGGTTGAAAATTAGCCGGCTGGCTAAAACTGGCACTTTTACTGAAACGTTGATTAATGTGCACTGTCCCTGTAAAAATAAAACAAACTAAACTCAACAACAAAAAAACAATGACTGGTAAATAATCCAAGACCAGCTCAGTTAATCCCTACCATTGTGACGAGTCGTCATAATGCTGCATCAAGTGTATATGATCTTAGGGGCATTGGCAAACACAATGTAAGTCATTTAATTTATGTACCCCTAATTGCACCAAATACGTCTATCTTACAGCTATTGTAAGCGGTAATCATGAGCTTGTAAACCAGAGTTACACTGTTAGCACTGAGGCGGTGTGCAATAATAGGAAGACCACTTTATGCAGCTCACCCTGCACTATCCGCTCCAATGTAAATAACATGAGTAAGTCTACCTCTAAGCTTCCCAGTAAAGCATTAAAAACAATCAAGCAACCCAGAAAAGTGCTAAAAATAGCCCATATTAACATATGTAGCCTAAGAAACTTGGTCCATGAAGTCAATGACTTGCTTGTAACAGATTACATTCATATTCTATCTCAAACTCACTTGGATAATACCTTTGATACAGTGTATTCATCACGTATTGCTACATACACGGTTATAGCATCTACCGAAAAGCCCACGGAGGCGGTGTTGCGATCTATATTCAGAACCACATTCCTGTAAAGCTTAGATCTAATGTTAAATACTATTGAAGTAATATGGCTACAGGTTCATCTGCCTCACCTAAAGCCCATTCTTGTAGGAAGCTTCTATAGCACACCAAGTGCTAACAGTCAGTATCTGGATAATATGTGTGAAATGCTTGATAATATATGTATCAACAGAGAAGTATATCTTCTGGGTGATTTTAAATATTGACTTGCTATCAAGCTGCCCACTCAGGAAAAAACCTTGAACTCTAACAAGTGCCTGCAACCTGGATCAGGTTGTCAGTCAACCTACCAGGGTAATTACAAACAGCACAGGAATTAAATCATCACGTATTGATCACCTCTTTACTAACGCTGCAGATATGTGCTTTAAAATAGTATCCAAATCCATATAATGTAGTGATCACAATATAATAGCAATATCTAGGAAAACCAAAGTTCCAAAGGCTGGGCCTAATATAGTGTATGAGGTCATACAATAAGTTTTGATGTAAAGAATATTTGCTGGTGTGTAATGAGGAGCAATCAGACGCTGCACTTGACACGTTTATGAAACTACTTATTCCAGTTACTAATAAGCACGCATCCATTAAGAATATTACTGTAAAAACTTTTAAATCCCCTTGGATTGATGAGGAATTGTATGGTTGAGAGGGATGAGGCTAAAGGTATGGCAATTAAGTCTGGCAGTCCAACTGATTGGCAAACATACTGCAAATTAAGAAAATGTGACTAAACTAAATAAAAATAAACTACACTATGAAACAAAGATAAAGAATAATAGTAAAATGCTTTAGGGCACCTTATGAACTTTTTGGGGAAAGAAGCTAACTAGCTCCTTCAGTCATTGAATCGGACGACTCCATCACAAAGCCCACTGATATTGCAAACTACTTTAATGACTTTTTCATTGGCAAGATAAGCAAACTTAGGGATGACATGCCAGCAATAAACACTGACACTACACAAGTATATCGGACCAAATTGTGAAAGACAATTGTTCTTTTGAATACCGTAAAGTCAGTGTGGAAGAGGTGAGAAAATTGTCTATCAACAATGACAAGCCACCAGGGTCTGACAATCTGGATGGAAAATTACTGAGGATATTGCCACTCCTACTTGACACATCTTTAATTTAAGCCTACTAAAGAGCGTGTTCCCTCAGGCCTGGAGAGAAGCTAAAGTCATTCCGCTACCCAAGAATAGCAAAGTACCCTTTACTGGCTCAAATAGCCAACGAATCAGCCTGTTACCAACCCTTAGTGAACTTCTGGGAAAAATGGGTTTTTGACCAGATACAATGCTATTTCACAGTAAACAAATTGACAACATAATTTCAGCATGCCTATAGGGAAGGACACTCAACAAGCACAGCACTTAAACAAATGATTGATTGGCTGAGAGAAATTGATAAAATGATTGTGGGGGCTGTCTTGTTAGACTTCAGTGCAGCTTTTGACATTATCGATCATAGTCTGCTGCCAGAAAAACTTGTATTATGGCTTTACACACCTTGCTATATTGTGGATAAAGAGTTACCAGTCAAACAGAACACAGTGTTCTTTTAATGGAAGCCTCTCAAATATAAACCAGTTAGAATCAGGAATTCCCCAGGGTAGCTGTTTAGGCCCTTTGTTTTTATTAAATTTTTACTAACGACATGCCACTGACTTTGAGTAAAGCCAGTGTGTCTATGGATCCAGATGACTCAACACTATACACGTCAGCTACTACAGCAACTGAAATGACTGCAACACTCAACAAAGAGCTGCAGTTAGTTTGAGTGGGTGGCAAGGAATAAGTTAGCCATAAATATTTCTAAAACTAAAAGCATTGTATTTAGAAAAAAACACTCACTAAACCCTAATCCTCAACTAAATCTTGTAGTAATGTGGAAATTGAGCAAGTTGAGATGACTAAACTGCTTGGAGTATCCCTAGATTGTAAACTGTCATGGTCAAAACATATTGATGCAGTAGTAGCTAAGATGGAGAGAAGTCTATCTATAATAGTGATGCTCTGCCTTAACAACACTAACAAGGCAGGTTCTACAGGCCCTAGTTTTGTCGGGTGCCACAAAAAAGGACTTAGGAAAATTGCAATTGGCTCAGAACAGGGCAGCACGGCTTGCCCTTGGATGTACACAGAGAGCTAATATTAATAGTATGCATATCAATCTCTCCTGGCTGAAAGTGGAGGAGAGATTTGACTTTATCACTACTTTTATTTATGAGCTCTCTGTCTAAACTACTGGCACAGAGCTCGGACACCCATGCATACCCCACAAGACATGCCACAAGAGGGCCCTTCACAGTCCAAGTCCAGAACAGACTATGGAAGGCACACAGTACTACATAGAGCCATGACTACATGGAACGCTATTCCACATCAGGTAACTGACGCAAGCAGTCAAATTAGATTTTTTTTAAAACTGATTAAAATAACACCTTATGGAACAGCGGAGACTGTGAAGCAACACAAACATTGGCACAGACACATGCATACACACACACGATAACATACTCACTATACATACACATGGATTTAGTACTGTAGATATGTTGTAGTGGTGGAGTAGGGGCCTGAGGGCACAGTGTGTTGTGAAATCTGAATGTATTGTATGTTTTTAAATTTGTTTAAACTGCCTTTAATTTTGCTGGACCCCAGGAGAGTAGCTGCTGCTTTGGCAGCTAATGGGGATCCATAATAAATACAAATCAGTGTCCTGGCTAATATCCCCAATCTGGCCGGTCACCTAATCATCCCCAGCTTACAATTGGCTCATTCATCCCCCTCTCCCCTGTAACTATTCCCCAGGTTGTTGCTGTAAATGAGAATGTGTTCTCAGTCAACTTACCTAGTAAAACAAGGATTCAATAAAAAAATAAACATGCTTGACCATTAAAGTTCTTACTGTGGAATACAGTGTTTGGTTTTCGGCAGGCATAATGGGACCCATGTCGTCTGACTCATCTGTCCATAGAAATGTAATTCTTCAGGTGCTTTTTGGCAAACTTGAGTCAAGTTTTTGGATGAGATGGGTCCCATTATGTCTGGTGAAAACTAAACACTGCATTCCACATTAAGAAACTCATACCAACGGTCAAGCATGGTGGTGGTAGTGTGACGGTTTGGGGATGCTTTGCTGCCTCAGGACCTGGATGACTTGCCTTAATAGAAGGAACCGTGAATTCTGCTCTGCATCAGAGAATTCTACAGGAGAATGTCAGGCCATCCGTCTGTGAGTTGAAGCTGAAGCGCATCTGGGTCATGCAGCAAGAAAATGATCCAAAATACACAATTCTACATGAAAATGGTTAAAGCGACAAATTTTAAGTTTTGGAATGGCATAGTCAAAGTCCAGACCTAATCCTAATTGAGACGACTTTGTGGTAGGACTTGAACTGAGCAGTTCGTGAAGCCAGAAATGTTGCCAAGCTAAAGCAGTTCTGCATGCAAGAATTGGCCAAAATTTCTTCACGGCGTTTAGCCACTCAACAACTACAGGAAGCATTTGGTTGCTGTCTTTGCAGCTAAAGGTGGCACAACCGGTTACTGAGTGTAAGGGGCAATTACTTTTTCACACAGGGGAATTGGGTGTTGCATCACTTTAATAATAACTCAAATGTATACTTATTTTATTTATTTAATTAACAAACTCAGGTTCCCTTTATCTAATATTAGGTTTTAGTTGAAGTTCTGATAAAATTCAGTAGCAAAAATAGAGAAAATCAGGAAGGGGGCAAATACTTTAACACGTCACTGTAGGTCATTGCTCTCCATACCTGTTCATGGAGAGCTACCCTCGTAGGTTTTCACTCCAACCCCAGTTTTAAGTAACTTGATTCAGATTATCAACCAGCTAATTATTAGAATCAGGTGCGTGTGATTACAGTTGCCGTGAATCTTCAGGACGGTAGCTCTCCAGGAACTGCTGGGTTGAAGAGCCCTGATGTAGGTGATAGGCAGTTTGAACTATGTACAGTTGTTTTTTGGCCAGTCTTTCCCAGTGGTCTTTTGTGGTGTGGAGAAATGTAGGGAAGCAGTGCTGACCTCTCTCTCTCTCTCTCTCAGGCTCCACGCTCCAGGATAAGGAGGATGACCCGGTCCCTTCTGAGACGGGACAGAACCACCCGTTCTTCCGGCGCTCTGACTCCATGACCTTCCTGGGCTGTATCCCCCCCAACCCCTTCGAGGTCCCCCTGGCTGAGGCCATCCCCCTGGCAGACCAGCCTCACCTCCTGCAGGTTAGTGCATTTCTTTCATTTGCACTGACCGGTATAGGTCGTTAACAATAAAACGTCACAATACAGTGCAGAGCGTTAGATTTTGGCTGCTGGGGGGCAAGGAGACCCCCAGCTCCACTAAAACCATTGACAAGTACATGCTGTTTTTAAGGGATTGTTAACTATTTGGTTTTAATATCATCACTTTGAAGAGCATAGTCAGAACTACACAGTTCGGATTATTCCACATTTAGCTCTATCATCAAAGTTATACAGCAAGTAACTGCATGTTTTTCATGATCAGTAAACATCAATTGATCATGTATTTTCAGATAAATGAGGGTAACCTATCATTTGGCATCTAGCTAGCTAAGCAAACTATGTCGCCTAGTTTGCTTCATCAGAGGTTAGGCATTTGGAAAGAGCTTGACATTGGCAAGTCCTCGTCAAATTGTCATTCGGACTACTGTCATCACCTCTATAGATGCCAAGCAAATTAAACAATATTTGGATATAGACTTCTAGTTATCCCCTGAAAGTTAGCTTGTTAACTAGCCGTATTGATGTTGTATTTTATTGGCTAGCCAATTTGACGTGGTCCATTAATCAGGTTTGTCAGTAGCAATTGCGATTTAAACACCAAGAAATGTTAAGGGTTTATGTTAGCTAACTTCACTAAGTAGGTCTATGTTGGTTGGAGAAAAAAAGTATATAAGGTCTACTTAGCACTATGTTTAGCCAACTGTACAACGTTTCTACCGGTAGCTTGCAAAGTAAACATTATCAGCTAACAATAGGCTTACATCAGCAAATGTGCCCTTCTGCTGCTTGACAAGCAGAGCCCACAAAGGATGGGGAAATGAACCTAAACCACTCATACTTATCAGGTATAGTTAGTTTACTTTTCACTCAAATATCTAACTAAAGGTTATTGAGAGACGTCAGGGTAGCCTCAACATATCTGAAATTACATGGCCAATTGATGTTTACTGATCATGACAAGCATGGATACTTGTTGTTTAACTCTGAGAGCTAAATATGGAATAATCTGAACTGTGTAGTTCTGACTATGCTCTTCATGAGGTTAAGATATTACAACCAAATAGTTTTAACATTTATTTAATAACCCCTTAAACAGATTTTAGTTGTCAATGGTTTTAGCGGCACTGAGGGTCTCCTTGCCCCCAGCAGGCAAATCTGAAACACTGCACTTTATTGTGAGATTTTATTGATAACTATCTATGAGGGAAATTGAATTAAAGTGACATGTGCAGGTGAAGTCCTAACGGGCTCCCAAAACAGCCTCTTTATAATCCTTAATGCAGTGTAATTGATGCCAGACAGTAGTTATGTTAAAACACAGTTATAGAGCTTATTTGCCTACTTATACCTTTATGGGGCAAGCAGTGCAATATACACTAGAAGTCAATAAATCCACCACTACCAATACGTTGTTAATCTGTTTTTAGTTTGTTACAATAATGACACTGCAACTTATTTTACATTTTTCTACCTCCCAGCCCAATGCAAGGAAGGAGGATCTGTTTGGCCGTCCTAGTCAGGGCCTGTACTCGTCCTCGTACACAGCAAGCAAAGGCCTGGCCGAGGCCACCCTGGACCGCAGCTGCATGGAGGTTAACATGGGCTCCTCTCAGGTATACATAACGCACTGCCCGCCCTGACAACACACCAGCCCTGCTCTAATACTCTTATCATGCATCCTTCCTTTATCCCTCATCTCTTCAATCAACATGCATCCTTCCCTCATCCCCCCCTTCTTGAAAGAATCACTGGTCTAACATGGCTGGATTGGTGAAAGCAATGCAATGGAAACTGGAAAGCTTGCTAACGCCAATCCATGTTAGATCAGTGATTAGTACTTCATGGAAGGAAAAAGAGGAAGGGAAGATGCATCAAATTATTGGAGCAGAGCCACAGTCTTCACAGTACATTTCCATCATTTAAAAAAAACATTCATTATAGCACCATTCACTACAACCACAGCTGTGTTGTGTCCTACAGATCCTACCCACCAAGATGTCCTACTCAGCCAACCTGAAGAACGTGATGAGTATGGAGACTAGTCAGCGCGGCAGAGAGGACCAGCCCATGGACCAGGAGCTAGTGGCTCCAAAGCCAGGCCCCTCACCCCACGACCTAGCTGCCCAGCTGAAGAGCAGCCTCCTGGCTGAAATAGGCCTCACTGAGAGCGATGGACCCCCGCTTCCTTCCTTTAGGTATGGTACACGTGTCTTAGTGGCTAGTAAATAAATGAAAATGCCATCTAGGTTTGCTTTCTCAGGTCGCTCTCTTTTTGCTTCAGTAAGGAAACAATGAATATAGTTAGGTTACATAAATAAATAGACATGTTCTCCCTCTTTGCGTCTTACAACTGCATATGTAAATGTTCCTTACACTCCCATCTTTGGTATTAACAAGGAAGTAACATCTCTGTGCCCTCTCCTGTGTTCTCCAGACCCCACTGTAATATTAACTAGGAAGTATATAATCTCTCTGTCCTCCTCTCCAGACCCCACTGTAGTTTCATGGGGATGGTGATCTCCCATGACATGCTGCTGGGCCGCTGGCGTCTGTCTCTGGAGCTGTTCGGACGCGTCTTCATGGAGGACGTTGGAGCAGAGCCTGGATCGGTATGCACACTCAGGGATTGGTGTTTAAACAATTATACTGTATTATATTTATAGTATTTCCCCTGCTCCAAACCATTAATACAATGAAATCCACAAAAATATACAGCTAGACATGGACAAAATAAATAAAAATACCTTTACCAAGATGATGGGCTAGAAAGTTTATGAATTGCCTGGCTGGGCTGTTGAACAGTAAATTGATGATTCAAATGGAACTGTTAACAGGCTTTACCTGTGGATTATCGTGAATAACTAACAGCTATCAACCAATCAGCATACCGGATCCAAATGTACGCTTTTAGAACGGTAGACAAGTCTCTACAGCTTTCTGTAACCAGATCTTGACAGACAAACATGTAATAAAGAAAAGTACAATTACCATGATGAGATCAGGACTAAAAAAAACATCTGTCAAACATTAAAAACAGTTGACGATCTAACCAGACATTTAATCCTGTCTGTCTGATCCCGTCCCCAGATCCTGACCGAGCTGGGGGGCTTTGAGGTGAAGGAGTCTAAGTTCCGCCGGGAGATGGAGAAACTCCGTAACCTCCAGTCTCGTGACCTGGCCCTGGAGGTGGACCGTGACCGTGACCAGCTGATCCAGCAGACCATGAGGCAGCTCAACACCCACTTTGGCCGGCGCTGCACCACCACACCCATGGCTGTGCACCGCGTCAAGGTCACCTTCAAGGACGAGCCGGGCGAGGGTAGTGGCGTGGCCCGTAGCTTCTACACGGCCATCGCCCTAGCCTTCCTGTCCAATGACAAGCTGCCCAACCTGGATTGTGTACAGAGCGTCAGCAAGGGCATGCAGGCCAGCAGTACGTGTCATCACGATTACAACTCAAGTATGACATTGAGTATGAAACTACTAGTGTCAATTTATTAATTACTTAACCCAAATGGCAGTTTAACATGGTGACTGTGACAACTTACTGCTACCACCACTCTGGGGGAAGCAAGAGGAATTTCAGAGGAGAACAGAGATATATATCTTTCCTAAAGTCTCCCTCTGTGTAGATCTGATGCAGCGGCTGAGGAACAGAGACCGGGAGAGGGAGCGGAGGAGTGGAGGGCTCCGAGCCGGCTCTAGGAGAGATCGAGACAGGTGAGAGACCAACCATCCTGCTCACCAACCCTGTGGTTGTAGTGTGTTATTAGGACATGTTACCTTTCAAAAAACATTTGACCTTCATGTGTTAGGCTGAAGTTACACAAAGCAACTTTCAAGCAAATTTAGTTGCAGTTAGAGGTTGCAAGTGACATCTCAAGCAACGTTGCTGATACACGAAGTAACTCAAACGTGATTGAAATTGCGTGCAACAGCCAATCAAATTGAAGCTGCTATTGTCATTATGGTTTGAGAAGTCGTACCTCACCTAATGTCATCTGCTGCATTACATCATGATTTTAATAATTGTTTATCCAACCGTATGGTTGTATAAGAATGGATTTGGACAAAATGCTGTCTGTACACTTTAGCTAGCTAGTGAAAATGACCATGGTAGCAATGAACTAAGCTAGCTAGTGCAGTTCATGTTGGTCAATTTCAGTTGAAACTGGTCTGAGAGGTCTGGGTTCACTTCAAAAATGACATTGACTACCAAACCATGTACATTAAGCATGACTTCCCATGATGCCAGTATTTATTTACAGCTCCTGTTTGGCTAATGTCTCTTCTACCAACCTTGATCACGGTTCCCACAGCACTGACAGCTGTGTTGACTTGACAACTGGGTCAGAGTTCCGAACCTTCAAATGGATCATGTGCGACGCATTCATTTTGATTGGCTGTTGCTTGCAACTAGTGCACAAAGTAGAATTTTGTGGAAATAGAAAGTAGAAAAGTAGAAAAAAAAATTGCAACTGGATGCAACCACGTTGTAGATTAATTGCTTTTTAGTTGCTGGTGGTGTTACACAAAGCAATCCAAATGCAACATAGTTTGAAAGTTGTAACTATAGCTTTATACATCTCTCTACTCAACTACACCGAAATAAAATTTTACACTGCTGAGCCGAGCCTAGCTGACCTGGTTACGCATCCACCATAGTTTCTGTCCTGCACTGCATTGTCTCACGTCGGATAACATGGCGGCCATCTGTACTGATCTGTCTGAACTCGCAGAAACTCATGGTAGCTAAAAAGAAGTCAGACTACAATATGCTGTCCTAACATTCAAAAATGTTACCACGGTGACATCATCCACTGAACCCCTGTTCATCCTCAAGCGTCAGTTAATCTTACCAAAAACGATGAACCTGTAGCTAATATTTTTTTTGAAGTAATGAGGATGTCTTCACCACCTAATTCTATATCTAGCTAAGGTGTTTTGTGGTGGTAGAATCCATATTCATGAAATTCTTTATGTACGAACATTCCAATCCATATGAAAACACCAGTTCACACACACAATGCTGAATACTCCCTCTAGCTATGCACATGAGTTTTCATATTTGTTCTGCTGTGATTAGTGCCCCGAGTTCTACAGCACAGCAGACTGCTCTCCAACGTTATCGCGTTGGCCAAATGTTACGAAGTAGCGAGGCACAATGGCAGCTGTCTGTTGCATACATGCTGATTTCTGAGAGCAGTCCCATAACTTTGGTTCTGTACAACTTAATCAACAAGCTGTTAAACTAGCTACCGTATGGCCATTCAAACAAGCTTATACTAGGCTGTTAGCTGGAGCATGGTTTGCTGTAGTAGCCAGAATTAGGAACTTGTGTTGAGCAAAATCTAGTTTTATAGATGTGTTCCACGTCCTACAAGACCGATTGGTTGAGGGACGAGCATTGATCTGGCGTAAGACAATGGCCTGCACTGGCCAGTTTTGTTCGGGTCGGCACGATGGTGTAGAATGTTTGAGGGCGCTAGCTAACCTTCCCTTCTGTGTGTGTTCCAGGGACTCAAGGAGACAGCTGTCCATTGACACCCGGCCCTTCAGGCCAGCCTCGGAGGGGAACCCCAGTGACGAACCTGATCCCCTACCTGCCCACAGACAGGCCCTGGGAGAGAGGCTATACCCCCGCGTCCACGCTATGCAGCCGGTACCTACCAGCTTTACAACAATCTAATTCTAATTAAAGTATCTTATCTATAAATGCAGTATCCATTCATTATCTAATCTATAATGCATAATATCTATATACAATCAAGGAATACTGTATGTGATGGGTGGTGAATAAGTGAAAACCTCAGGACTGTCTACAGAATGTGACTGACTGGTGTTGTTCCTTCCTCCCCAGGCATTTGCCAGTAAGATCACAGGGATGCTGCTGGAGCTCTCCCCAGCCCAGCTGCTGTTGCTCCTGGCCAGTGAGGACTCTCTCAGGGCCAGGGTGGAGGAGGCCATGGAGCTGCTCATTGCACATGGAAGGTATAGTACAATGTCCTATTCACCACTCTGTCATTTTGTTCTCAAAATAGCACCCTGCTCACAGTGCATTACTTTTGACCAGAGCCCCTTTATGCTATATAGGCAAAAAGGTGCCATTTGGGACACATCGTCACCATACACAATTTCAAGGATGCCCTCTTGACCAGGTCTCCCTTGTGAAAGTTTTTTTTGTTACCTCAATAGGACAACCTGGTTTGATAAAAATAAAGGATAACCTGACTAAAACCCCTCTCCCCTTCCACAGGGAAAATGGCGCCGACAGCATACTGGACCTGGGTCTCCTGGAGGCTCCTGAGAAAGCACAGGTAAGCTTCAGCTCTCCATCTCCGGTCCCAGCATGCCCCAGCTCTGTGGTCCAGGAACACAAGTCATTAGACATGCCTGAAAGATTGTTGTATGAAGAATAAAAGGAATGTGGCCTTCAGCCTCATGACATTAATTTACTGGTTAGAATTCTGACTGTGGCTGTTTTTAGAGGTTTACGATAACATAATAAAAATATTCACCTCATGATCACCCACTGATATTATGCTCTAATAGTAACAGGATATAGGGGACTGTTTGTCAACATTTCAGCTTTAGCAACCTTTCTCAAGACCAGTCACTTATATTTTACAGGGTGGCACTGATTTTAATTATTTTACGCCGTAATAACCAAAAATGTGTCAATTATTGTCAATTACGAATAAAGTTCCTCATTTTCCTGGTTGTAGCAGCAGGAGAACCGTAAGCGTCATGGCTCCACCCGCAGTGTGGTGGACATGGAGCTGGACGACCCTGAAGACGGAGATGACAACGCTCCCCTGTTTTACCAGCCCGGGAAGAGAGGCTTCTACTCTCCCCGGCCCGGCAAGAACACGGAGGCCAGGCTCAACTGCTTCAGGAACATCGGCAGGTAAGTCCTAGCATCCTATTCCCGTTATAGTGCAACCAGGACCCATAGGGAACAGGGGGCCATTTGGAGTGCAGCCACTATTTACTTATATTCAGGGATAAAACAACAAAATTACAATTATATGTAGCCTACCTCAAAGAATTTCCAAGTGTTTACGTTTTTTTTTGTTTTTTTTCTCTCCAGAATACTAGGGCTGTGTCTGCTGCAGAATGAGCTCTGTCCAATTACCTTGAACAGACATGTCATCAAGGTGCTGCTCGGCAGAAAGGTAATGATTTCCACTGGGCACTGTTGTACACTGCAATATGGAAACCGCTACATCTGGACTTGTACACGGATAGAGTTCTCATCAGTATGTGTGTCTGTGAGCAGGTGAATTGGCATGACTTTGCCTTCTTTGACCCGGTAATGTACGAGAGCCTGCGACAGTTGATCCGTCACTCTCAGGCTGGAGAGGCGGAGGCTGTGTTTGTAGCCATGGACCTGGCCTTCGCCATAGACCTGTGTAAGGAGGAAGGGGCTGGACAGGTAAAGAACTCACAGGGAGAATATTTCACATGCAGTCAACTCAATTTAGGAAGTGCACTTGGAATACATTTTCAGTCCCTATTTTTCATTTCGTTATATTTTTGCAATCGCCTGACTGCATCTCTGGTTTTAATGCACTCTGTCACAACTGGCATTTCACTACTTGTGCATGCAACATTAAACATTTGAAACGGCCAGGTTTTGCATTTATCAGAAGTTGACTTTTGAAAACCATTCTATTCTGCAGTCTAATTGTGACAGAGAATGTTATGAAACATCACATTACGTTATTAACATGACGTCTGCTGTCCATGGCTATATCAGGTGGAGCTGCTGTCAGGTGGGGTCAACATGCCTGTGACTCCTCTCAACGTTTACGAATACGTGAGAAAGTACGCCGAACACAGGATGCTGGTGGTTGCCGAGCAACCTCTTCATGTGAGTTGTACGCTGTCATGTGGCACTGTATACAAGTGAATTACCATTCACTATAATAAGGGGAACCAAGTGGGGCATTCTGTATTGAGTTAGGTCTAAAGTTAGCCTGGTCCCAGATCTGTTTTTGTTTTTGGCATGCCATAGGAGATTCCAAAACAGCAAATTGGACACCAGTCCAGTCTAAAGCTGGAGTAGGGATAAGCCTAGATGTGTACAGAGACAATATTGCAGTGTACATTTATGTGAGATTAATACCTTGTTCTCTCTCAGCTGATGAGAAGGGGATGGATGTGTACTGTATATAAAGATGTTGACATTTAATGTTAATACTGTTTTGTCTCTTTCAGGCGATGAGGAAGGGTCTGTTGGATGTCCTTCCTAAGAACGCCCTGGAGGACTTGACAGCGGAGGACTTCAGGCTGCTGGTCAACGGCTGTGGAGAGGTCAACGTGCAGATGCTCATCAGCTTCACTTCCTTCAATGATGAATCTGGTACAAAGACCTTGGCCCGTATTCACAAAGAATCTCAGAGTATGAGTGCTGATGTAGGATCAGTTTTGCCTTTTTGATCACAATGAATAAGATTATATGGATGGGGAGACATGATCCTAGAACTGTAAAACCTGGATGTAGTTAGTTTTCCTTTGGTTATTGATCCTCACCCTAACACTTTTAGCTATGCAGTTGGAAGTCTTGTAGCAAAAATACGTTTGTACTTTTACATGACTTAAATGTGTTTGAGTTTATGGTTTTTATTCCATGATTGAGTCACTTATTTTTGTTATCCCACTCTGAATCTCAACAGGGGAAAATGCTGATAAGTTGTTGCAGTTCAAACGCTGGTTTTGGTCCATCG
This sequence comes from Salvelinus namaycush, assembly GCF_016432855.1. NCBI lineage: Eukaryota > Metazoa > Chordata > Actinopteri > Salmoniformes > Salmonidae > Salvelinus > Salvelinus namaycush. The sequence continues at coordinate 19,418,938 of NC_052343.1, forward strand.
TGGAGAAGATGAGCATGACTGAGAGGCAAGATCTGGTAAGAAATTATTTTCACTACCTGATGCAGTCCCAGTTTGAAATTTTTATCTGCAGAAACTCAAATATAAATTCCAATACAATCTGATTCCTCTCCCTCCCTGCAGGTGTACTTCTGGACCTCCAGTCCGTCTCTGCCAGCCAGTGAGGAAGGCTTCCAGCCCATGCCCTCCATCACCATCAGGCCTCCGGACGACCAGCACCTGCCCACGGCCAACACCTGCATCTCACGCCTCTACGTGCCACTCTACTCCTCCAAACAGATTCTAAAACAGAAACTCTTACTAGCCATTAAGACCAAGAACTTTGGTTTTGTGTAGAGGTTGACAAACATGTTTACCTGTTGTGTAATATTTACCTAGTTACATTTTTGTAGATTTGTTTTTTTGTCTATACAATTTTATGGAATTTGAAGAAAATACAAAAAATGCTGTCACTCCCCCGGCGGTTATTTTGTTTGTGTTGTGAACACAGACGGCTTGTTATTTTAATTTTTTTTAGTTCTGAGGTAATATACATTCCTGCATTGGCTTTGTAAAGTTGAAGCCCTCTGCTCTATTGGCTTAAACCTTTACTTCCCAGGAATTTGGCTCGACAGCAAACTGTGCCGAAGCTCAGCCAAAGAGGACTGCAGTAGAAGTATTTAAAAAGTTAAAGTATAAAAAAAACACACTGTGATTATGATTTTGTTCCTTGCCCTAAACAGAATACTTACTATCACTGACAGTTCGCTGCTGCCTTGGTGGAAAGTCAATATTTTTCTTGTATAGGGGGAGTAGGGAATTTCAAAATAAACTTAGATGCAAATGATCATTTTAGTCTCTTGATTGATGTAGAATGTATTTCTGAATATGGTTTAAATCGATGACCTCACAATAAATGCTAGGCATGCTGATAACCTGGTTTTAGGAACTTTACGAAGACTGCAATTATTTAGATTGTGGGAATACACACAAGCGTACAATAAAACCGGCCACAAATTTTACTTGACGAGGTGGGCAGCAAAAGTTTGGTTCAAGATATGTGATTCATCATTGGGTATAGTTTTTAATAAAATATGCTGATGACTAACCCCAAATAATCTGTTCTAGTCCAGGACCACCATTCTTAATCTGTCTGGGGATATTCGTCACGATTTCAGAGGGACGCCTCCTTCCATGATGACGTTGCACCAATCGTAGAGCGGGATGCTGCTAAGCACCGCCTGTTTTTCTGTTGTTCCTCGAAATCAACCTTGCGTTATCAAATTGGTAAGAAACGGGTTCATCAGGCATACGAGCTGGACACAGCTAGCTATATGAGGGTAATTTATTTCGACACTCAAATGTTACATGATTGACAGCTAGCTAACGCGTTAGCAGCTAGGTGGATGACAAGCTAGCGATGATCGTGGTTTTATTGTTTGCCCTGTCAAAACCGTTATTTTTAGCCAGCTAACGTTAACTTTTGCATATTCTGTCAATCATCGAGATCAACCCAAATGGCAGGGAATTGGCAGGACGCGACCTGTCAACAGGCCAAGTTGATAGCAGGTCGCCTGAATGAGCTTCTTTCCACCGGCCTAGACCTCTTGCACTCAGAACTCGGGGTGGATTTTGGAGTGAAGCCCGAGATTCCGCCATGGTTGATCTTCTTAGCAGCGTGCATTGGGCTCGTGCTAATGGTGGCTATGTGGGCCTCCGCATGTCGCGGGCTCTTCAAAAAGCGACCGACCATAATTGAAGTTGAGACTGTTGAAAGCACTAACCCAGCTCCTATCAAGACGGCAAAAGCAGAGGAACCGAAGAAAAAGAAAAGGAAACCTACAGAAAAGGTAACGTTTCCAATGTTGGCTTACTAGCTAGTTATGCTATGCTAATTTTGACAGCTCTGTCACAGTAGCTAGCTAACGTTAGTAGCCTACATTAGCATGATTCGGCTAGCTAGATAAACCTGTCACGTGAGCCAAACTAATATTTGTTTTTAAATTAAGCCTTGTCTTCTCTTTTGCCCCACAGAAATCACAGCCAAATGGTAGTGCAGTTGCTGAGCTACAAGAGGAAGTCAGAGTGACTGAAGAAGACAACCTGCCAGTAGTGCCACATCATTCTCAAGTCAAGACAGAAAAGGCTTCTGAGGTAGGCCTAATGTTGCTTGTAGAGGCAAATTCTTGTATGCAAGCCTAGGAGACCAGTGAAACAGTTGAATTTGTTGTATACAAAACCAAGTCCGTTGTATGCAAAATAATTTCAGATATGCTTGGTTATAGCTAGCTACATAATATCCCCATTTCTGCACTAAACAAGCCTTGAAGATTGAGAACCGGCCTTATGGCGTTTGTAGTGGAGTTTTACTAGTGATGATGTGGCTTTTAGACTAGAGGCCTGCCTCCCTTAGGACTCCTCCTGTGATGTGCAGGGGCCAGATGGCAATGTCTGTTTCACAGATTTTAACTTGCAGATGCAGCAAATCCTAAAGGATGGGACCGATGGCTTCCTCACTTAGCTAGTGTCAAGTGTGGCTCCTCCATGTTCAAATACAGCTTTCAACCCAGTTGTCTGTCAATCAATGCTCTTTATAGTTGTTTTGGCATCAATCTGCATTGAGGGGCTGACACTTAAAATATAATACTTTATATTATGTTTATAGCGTTTGAGATTGTAAGGACCGTATAGCCTATAAATTACATGTCAAAAGGCTTTTGGTAGACAGATTTAGGGGAACAGGATGGTGTATGTGATTTGAGAGAGAGAGATATGTGTGTGTGTATATATATATATATATATATATATATATATACACACACACACACACACACACACACACACACACACACACACACACACACACACACACCCCTACCTAGTTTGACCGTGTTGACTTGATTGAGTGACTTTCATAACATGGGGTTTCTGTTCTAATGGTGCAGGGGGCGATGCTTCTGTATGTTACCACTTTCCCTTTCTTTGCCTTGTAGCATTAATCCAACATACATGTTGAAATCTATATATTTAGGTAAAGAACACCAAGAAGAAGCAGAAACAGGCAGTAAAGGAGGCTAAGACGGCTTCTTCTCATGGCAAGGAATTGGAGGAAGGTACGCAATACAATACCACCAACTGTTTGAATCAGTTGTGCCTAGCAAAGCGCGGTGGGGGCACACATTTACAGCTAATTATTACGTCCTTTCAGGGAAATTGAAATGAGTCATATTTTAATGTATTTTAATCATGCAATCTGACAAGGTTTGGGGGGGAGCACTGCTCTAGGATGAGCGTTCTCCCTTTCCAATCTTACCTTAACATTAGAATTATTCCACACGACTGACGACGGACCAGCTCCTAGAGAGATCACCTATGGTTACAAATATTGAGGCGGATTATTCTAATGCTTACCTTATAATAATGCACTAAATCCAGGTTGTGCAAATGTTACATCATGAAATATATTGAGGCAAAAATGTATCGGTAGCTTACAAATATCTAAATGAAACTCAATTGCATTAACATGAAATTGATTTCCATATCATTCAAATATATGTGTGTGTAGCCTATACGGTATTTGTCTTTTAATAGTCATCTCGGTTTTCATTTGAAGCGTCTTTGTTATGCAAAAAAATGGGCAACTTTGTTTTTGTAGTCAGTCTACAAACTTCTGAAGTTATCAGCAGTCACAGAAAGACGGATAAACATCTGTGTATAAAGTGACGCGGAAGGGCAAGAAACATCTAACCATGTACTTCGCTGTTCTACGAGTGGTCTGAGGCAGTCGTTAAATAATGAGCATTTTCAAGAGCAACTTTAGTAATGATGGTTTTGGGAAACAGCTCGGAGATGTAACGATGTTCCTAAGAAGGCTTTAACAATGAACGTAGTCTTGAGATGGTTTCGGGAAACTGGGCCCAGAGCCTGGACATTCTAACAGTGGATTTGAACATGAGATGTAGGCCTATTTAACTTCCTCCCACTAACCTTCCCCATGTCTCTATCAGTATCAGGCACCTGGGAGACCAAGATCAGTAACAAGGAGAAGCGTGAGCAGCGCCGTAAAGACAAGACCTCTGGTGACGGGTCAGGGAGCCCTGGAGGAGTGGATCCTCTGCCTAGTACTCCTCCCACAGAGTCAACCAAGGCCAGCCCCAAAGCTGCAGCCCCTGGGTCTGGCTCTGAGAAGAAAGAAAAGAAGAAGAAAGGTAAAGCTAGCTAGGTCTATCACCTTATGGTATACCTCTCTGCTGGCAAAAGGCAGCAGCTGAGCAGGTCTGATCATGGTTAAAGACACCTACACTTTCACAAACTTTCTGTAAACAGACTAATTTGGCATCCAGGGAGACAGCTACTCTCTGTCTTCTCCTGTTATTGAGTTCTGCTGGTCCCCTGTTGATCAGACCTGCTATAAATACAGACCCTGGAGGACTCCGAGCCCAGAGAGAGAGGTGTAGCTTCTGCTGCTTGTCAACTGCTCTGTTAGCTTGGAATCCAAACTGACATGCTCTGTTTCACCACTGAAACAATTGAAAAACTGAGCATATCAGTTTGCGTTCCAGGCTACTGCTCTTTGTGTGTTGTCCTGCTGTCCCTTTGCAAATAGGAAATATAAATGTATATGGAAATATTGCTACAGCCTTGCCTTTAAACATGACTGTTATTTCCCCAGGAGAATCCTCCAAAACCAAAGCAGAGAAAGCAGATGCCGTCGCTGCTGTTGCCGTAGTCAGACCTCAAGGTAAAAAATATACATATTGATTCAAATTAGGGTCTGATTAAGGCTTAGGGTGAAATCAAATCATGTCCCATTTTAAGAAAAACAGTTAGTTACATGCTCTTACTTGTACAGTACTTGGTTGGAGTCAATTTCTTAGGCACACTATTTAAAGTGGTGCCATTGTGTGGATGTTCTTGAAGGGTGTTAAATGTGTGTGTGTTGGTGTCAGCTATTAGCAGTGAGGAGGCTCCGGTAGTGACTGGAGAATGGACTGACCGGGCTGTGACGGCCCCAGCCCTTACCATTGTTCCTGATAAGGAGCACTGGACCACTTCTGAGAGCAACCAAGACACTGCTGTCTGGGGGCACGAGACTGAAAGTAATGATAGTAGTAATATTTCCCTGGAATATACTGCATATGTACATATTAATCAAATCAAACTTTTTGTCAAATGCAGGGAATACAGTACAATTACATTTTTACTGGCAGGAGTTTTCACTGAGGTTTTCTATTGCCATGTTGTGTTATTAGGAGGGTGGACTTATTAGGAGGCTCCCTGATAAGAGATAAAGGCTAAAGACCTGAATCTAGTCTCATTAATTAGACTAACAGTTGCCACTGCAGGTAATGAATGGGCTGACTGTTCTTTGTGGACTCCTGGTGTAGGATCACCTTTTGGCCTCTAGATGGCATGGTTTACAGTACAGACAAGTATACTGCCCTACAAAGGCAAAATTCATTAACTATGAATTTGGTCAAAAATATTTTATCTGTTGTAATGGCCAGGTATATTATCTGATACGTGTGGTATTTCGTTTCCTGACACAAGAACAAGCCAGTTAATCAGAATATATAATAACAAAAATTGCTCTCTGTCTAGACAGAAAAAGACTGAAGTCAGACTTTGCCGTAAAAACAATTACTTAGTTACTTTGTTTTGCCTTTGTAGGGCAGTATAGATATTTAATCAGATTGTATAATACAAATTTAAAAAATACTAAAGGATTAAAAAAAAATCATATGGCAATATTAGTTTGAGTATATTGGTGACAGTCTGCAATGAAGCCAAGTCGTTGTGTGTGTTCCAGCAGTGGAACCCCAGCTGCCGTGTCCCAGCCAGCCTGAGCCTCAAGTGGAAGACGAGTGGTCTGGTCTGAGTAAGTAAAACAAACCTTAACACTGGCAATAAAAGTCATTGTAGGGATTAGATCACAATGAGTAGCTATACGGGTTGCAAGGTGGTCTGTAGATCAGTGAATCTGCACAGTCCAACTGCATTGTAGTCAGGAGACTGCTCTAGGAGTGAAAATCATAATCTCTGTCTGTATCATGTGTTGTAAAGGTTGTGTATTTGTGAGGTGTTTTAACTAGAGCTTTCCTCCGAATGTGTTTTCAGATGGTGATGGGTCTGCTGCTACAGCGGACGGGTGCTCTGACTGGAATGCACCAGCGGAGGTGTGGGGGAACTATGAGGAACTCCCTGCTCCAGTAGTGGCTGCCCTCGAGGAGCCCCTGCCAGAGACTGTCAAGGTTAGTCGCCAGTTGTGATAACACGTTTTAGGTGCCCCTCACGAGAGGTTTCTAACATCAAGGGCCTGTTCCTGGTTAAATAAATAACATGCCTTATATTTAAATACTGTCAATATAATCTGGGGAAGTTGAGGAGAGAGAAAAACCATCTCCAGAGTTAAACAGAACATTTCATCATGGAGAGAGATGTCAGGGATTTAATTTAAATGTTGCATTTAAAAACCTCTAAATATAACCTTATGCATATGTGAGGACAGACTGACTGGTAGTGTGCACTACATCCTTGGAATATAACTAGTTTGACTGCAGTGCAACAGTTGCTTGTAAAGAGACCATGCTGTATCCTGTACAAGGTTCTGCACAGAGTAATAGTAGTGATTTGGGGATTGCTTCATTTTAAAAGCCTCTGTCAAACAAAACTGCACATTTTACATTTCAGAAGCCTTCTCATGTAAAAAAATATATATATATCTGCTGCTTACTGCAAGACATTGACACAAATTTGATATATTAAACCAAAGTTGACAAAAAAAAGACACTACATTTAAAAAATATATATTTCCCATCTTTGAATTAATACAACAAAAATGACCCCTTGTTATTATTTGGACTTTTTAAGCTCAAGTTGGGGAAAGGTTGTCAGGTTGTTGATTTAGGTTGAGCAGTCTAGATCTGTCAAATATTTGAATTAGTTTTGTACTTTGAATGTTGTTTCACAGCAGGTATCTGATGAAGAGAGAGAAAAGGCGGAGCCTGCGGCTGATGGAACTGGTAAATCTAAAAAGAAGAAAAAGAAGAAGAAGCCAGCTGAAGATGCTGTAGTTACTGGCCAGGTAACACCGTAGACTAAGCACTTACTGGATTCCTCCTTAACAACATCATTAAAATGTTACCGGGTGGCGCAGTGGTCTAGGGCACTGCATCGCAGTGCTAGCTGCGCCACCAGAGTCTCTGGGTTCGCGCCCAGGCTCTGTCGCAGCCGGCCGCAACCGGGAGGTCCGTGGGGCGACGCACAATTGGCATAGCGTCGTCCGGGTTAGGGAGGGTTTGGCCGGTAGGGATATCCTTGTCTCAGTATGTAATGTAAATGTAATAAAATGTATGCACTCTACTGTAAGTCGCTCTGGATAAGAGCGTCTGCTAAATTACTAAAATGTTTAAAAAAAAATGTAAAAAATGTTACTATAGTGATTAGTCTTATTACACAGGAATAGAGCAACTTAATTTAAACTGTTACCATCACTCATTAGAACTACATTGCGGAGTCCTTCATTGGGTCATTGCTACCTGTGGCCTTCCTGATTGGCTCATATTTGTTCTGTTTGTCTGTGATTGACAGGAGTCAGAGGAGCCAAGTAAAAAGTTTGTTGCTGAGGCCAAGGTGAAGAAGCAGCCAATCCAGGAGCCTGCTGTCAATATGGCTGCTGTGAAGGTTGGTGACACTGCTCTATAGACCTCAATGACTGTGTCAAATGGCACCCTATTCCCTAATAGTGTACTACTTTTGATTAGGGCTCGTAAGGACTATAAAGGAAATAGGGTGCCATTTCGTTTAGGGGACCCCTGTTGGCTCAAGAGCACCCCCAGTGGCAAAAGTTCTTTAGCCTCTTTAATCTCAAGGTTTCTTCTTCCTGCAGGCAAGAGTGGAGCAACCAGTGGTGGTTCAGAACACAGCCCCCATCACACAAGTGCCACCCCAACCCGCAGAGACAGAGCCTACTGCCAAGCAGAACAGTCTACCTGCTCCAACACATAGTAAGTCTATCAGAACTATATGTGAATCACACTGGAGTCTGGTCTAGTGGTAGTGCTGCAGACCCTGGACTACGTATCTCCGCCAGCAGCTGGGGTCCGATCCCTGCATACACCTTACTTCACTTTATACTTTCCTCTTCTATATCCCCACTCATTCCTTGCTATACTATGATCACAATAGAAACAAATTAATATTAAAGAAGGAATAGCTTTACCTTGCCCTCAAACCATTCAGATCTAGACAAATTAGTGGGCTGCTAGGTGTTGTTCCTGGGCAGGGCCGGCAAGTTGTTGCGTGATTGACTGGGCCACCAAGCTGCCTGCTCACCTTCTTCCTCTGAAGTGTAGCTCTTGATTTCTGGAGGTGTAGGAAGCAGCTAGGCCAGGTTATTACTACCAGATGTCCTTTCTCCATTCAGTTTGATTGGCTATCCCAGCTCTGAGCTAAAGCATCAGTCCTTCTCTTTAATGTATCAATCATACAGTTGCAAAATTTCGGTAACTTTCCTTAAATCCTATTTGGAAGATTCCTGGAATAAGGTTAGGAATAAGCAGGAAGTCCAGGAAAGTTACAGAAATGTTGCAACCCTAAAAAATCAAGACTGTATACAGGCAGGGCTGCAGTTCTCGCTCGGCCTCCTCTCAAACTTTTCTACTGCTGCACTGTTTCTAAATCCACTCCTGCAGGGGTGCACCTTTTTGTTTCAACCCAGCTAATATCCAAGCCATTGATTGGATGATTCAGGTGGTAGTACTGGGCGAGAACAAAAATGTTCACTCCCTGGTGATCATTCTGGAATGGATTCTACACACTTCCTGCTTCTAAAGTCTTCGTTTCTGTTTTCTATTTATGATTTTTTTTTTACAACCTGTCTTTTCTTACAAGGAGTCCCGTATTGTAAGACTATTCTCCCTGTGTGTTTTCCCCCATAGAAAAACCTGAAGAGAGCCAGCCTTCCAAACCAGTGATGAAGAAGAAGCGGGCAAGAAGAGAAACATGAGTTGGAGTCATGAACATGAAGTTATATGCAAAATACTTTGGATAAAACAGCTGTTTATGCAACATATAAATACTTGCCCTTTTTAAAAACGGAAATATCAAACTTCTAAGTTCTGACCGGCCAGCTTCATATCCAAAATGCAGCCTGGTCAAGATGAACTGTAAAGCTAAATTCTGCGATTCTGATCAATATCGTAATGTGGGCACACGTATGAAGACTGTTTTTCAATTCCAATGAATCTTTCGAACGATCATGTTTGATGATTAGACACCTAGAAAATGAATAATAAATCCTGATTTAATAGTGATTGGGATGTTATGGCTTTGAGATTAATATTATAGAGGAAGAGTCAGCCGAGTCACGTTACAGGCCTTTATTCTGCAGTCTTTGTTTGCTGTTTATATCGTTAACCATGTTGGTGCAGTGACTCCTGCTCAAAGGGTCAAGTCCAACACTATAGGGTCGTGTTCAATAGGGCACATGGTAGCAAACCGTTTTGAAAGGGAAAAACTAAATAAGCGATTGCTATCTGACAAGTCCAGGTAGTCCTCCCTGTTTCAGTAAATTTTGTACTGTTTGCTGTTTTATGAACACGACCCAACGGAATCATGTTTAGCATTTGGATGCAGGTGGTGTTAGTGGTATCTCTACTGTTCTGCTGTACATGGAAAAGAGACGTACTTTCAGTTACTTGCTGTTATTTTGATAATCAGTGTTGTGCTCAGACTGTGTAGTTGCTTCTACCATTGATGGCTGTTGTCCTGTCCACCCGTGGTTGATGATTCAAAAGTCCTCAACCTTTTGTAACCTCTTTGTAATAAAAACGCTTCAAGCCATATGTAAAAAATAATAAAGGCCCTTTTCTATATTTGATTTGTCTTTTATATTTCTATTGTTTTTCCTATTAATCAGTTACCTCTATTTTTCTCTTTTTTTCTTTTGAGCAACTAATTGGTGTGTAGTGAAAAGTAATGTTTAGTTCTGCTGTAGACAGGATGGTTTCAAACTGCTTTAATCAATGATGTACTTGTAAAGATGCAGTAATCAGGAATACAATTTGATGCCTTAGTTGGTTGGGTTAGGCATGTGCTCTACCAACCGTTTTAATGTGTTGATTGTGTCCTATGTTGGACCATGTTTATTCTGCACCCTGAATCTTTCTCCACTAGTCTTTCTTCCTCTGGAAATGTAACATGTGAATTGCTTCCATTTTTCCTGAGTGGGGAAAGTAATGTCTAGGTTGAATTATTTAAATTAATGTGTTTGATACTTGTCCTTTACCTCTGTCTTTATTGTCAGAATGTTCCAAATGCAATAGAATCAAATATGCCCTTTGTGTGAATTTCTACCATAAAGATCATAAAGGCACTATTGTGAAGCGTGAATATTCTTATTCAACATATCCCAATAAACATAGCAGGCAGCTACAGTGTAACTATTTAAATTTCCCGGCGTTGGTGAGGGATGATGGGAACACTATTCTCGAAACAACTAGTTACATCACCGGCTCTTGATCCTATCTAGCTCAGGTCACATGTTCCAATGTTTGCTATTTGCCTGAGTTGATCACTAGAGCCGCCGTGAGGCTTTTATCACGAATTGCCGACGACACCGCGCGCTCCGGAGAAGAAATTCACGTCGATCTATTTGGATTGTTTATCATTAACAGATATAGATATCTGTGAAGTGCCTCCTCGGATTGTACAATATGATTTCCCTGTGGGACCGATGGCATTCCACTAGATGCTGCCTGTGCTGTCATGTCCGTACGGGCACAGTTATCCTGGGGGTTTGGTATATGGTGAGCATCCACAGTCGCTATTATTCACATACCACTATTTAGATAGGCTCAACAAACAACAAAAACGGTATGTTATTATTTGTAGGACGTTTTTCCATGTTAAGTTATGTTTATCCAGCAGAAAGTAGTCTCATTGTGATTGGCTGCACGTGATAACATTTATTTAATGGATTGTTTTGTTAATTATGGATGAACAAGTTATTCCTCTAAAGTGTCAACGTAACCTAACATCATTGGGGATTAAACGTTCATACATTTTTCAGTACACGCAGCCCTTCAGGACAGGTTACAGGTCTTGTGTCAGGTAGAAAGAAGCCTTTAGGCTATGGCAATAATTAATTTTCCATTATGCACATAGGGCCTAGGCATATGTATAATTAATTTAAAAGTTAACGCACTATCTCTATCCTTGTGGAGTCTTTCCATCATGTTGACATTAAATTGAATGTCAGCCTACATTGCTGAGTTAAAGAGGTGGTTCACTCAAATTATACAATTACTGTTTCCTTACCTGGAACACAGCCAAATAGTTCCTAAGTAAGGAATCATATAATAAAGTAATTTGGGTGAATTAGTTATCCCATTTATAGAGGCTGAGCTATTAGTCTGTATCCTCCTGTCAGTCTGACTGGTCTTTATGTCTTTGAGATTAGCTGATTAATGCCATCAAATGCTTGTGGAGCCTTTCCGTCATGTTGTGGTTGAACCTTTCCCTAACGTTGATCTATTCATGTGTATCGTGTTCCTATCTTGTTTGTCAGTCAAAATGTCCTTATGTCCTTTAGCTGATCAATGCGGTGGTGTTGCTCATCCTTGTCACGGCCCTGGGTGATCCTGACCAGTACCATCTGACCAGCGCTGAGCTGGCTAACGACTTGGATGACATGGATGACGCCAGTAAGTAGCCTACAGCTTTATGTCTGGGATAGATGTGTGTGACGTTGCATAGGCCTGCCCACGCCTCCTTAGTAGCCTGACGGGCCAGTGTGTTTGTGCTCTAGCCAACTCCTCTCAGAGTGTATGTGATGACAATGATGGAAACTACTATGGCGTTACATATCAATGCCAAAACTACTGGTTTTATAAATCACTTTATATAATTGAAAGCAGCCAATAGTCAGTATTTCTCTCACTTCACAATAAAGCAAATCAAATCTCTGTCCGTGGGCATGCATGTCTAATGTTCAGCTGTGTTGTGTATTTTCACAAACTTGCTAGGTCTTGCCCAGGTTGGAAGTGAACTGTAGCGGCATATGCTGGCCAAATTGACATGTCTGCCACTGGCTGTCGGTACAGTAGTGTCTGATTGAAACTGACTGAGTTGACCCAGTTCCGGTCAGATTAAGCCATCATGTGATCCCTTTTGCCGTTGGTCCAGCTGGCCCTGCATTAGGCAGGCCATAGAAATATAATTACTAGAACGGCCATCCCTGTTCAAGTCAATGTGCCATGATAGGTGGAATGGCACATTTCTACGAGGCAGGCAGTGATTCAGTTCAGGCTAGTTACAGAACTAAAGCAGACTGGCTTTTGTTCTGTTCTGTTGGAGCAGACTACTGTGTTCTCTGGGCTGTGCACAGATGGACAGGATTACTGTGACGCTGACAGTTTGCAACATAGTATTTTTGTTTTCTGTGAAATCCACTCAATGTCATGGTATCAAGATCAGGTCACATCTACACAGAGCATTTTCACATAATCAGTGTCAAACTAGGAATGAGCTGAGTTTATTATAAACTTATAAATTACTGTGAGATTAATTCAATCACCATCCAAGGACAAAACACCAAGTGATTTTTTTCAACATTTGCTACGGTTATTAATTTATTTTAATGCAGACCTTGTATACAGTATGATTTCCCTTCTATTCCAGACATGTGTATTGCTTCAGCGATCTCGTTGCTGATGATACTAATTTCTGGGATGGCGACCTACGGTGCGTATAAGGTAAGCAAACGTCACGTCAAAAGCGTTCTGCTGTTGCTTGTACTGGTATACTATGTCTGCTCTCATAAGAATGAATACAGATTAAGACACTAGGAGGATCATCCAAATATCGTTTAAACTTTATTGTCCAAATGTAGTTAAAAAAACAACAACTTTCAAATCAAGATTTACAGACATGGTCTTGAATGGCTGGGTCCCACTGGAGTAAGTTCACCAATCCTCCCACCAGAAACACATTGATTTACGTTTAATGCATCGGTCAAAACATTTTGTTTGAATCTTCGTTTTTCAGATAGATATATTAGTCTTTCCTGCAGCTGCAGCTCTTCAGATGCTATTCCCTCATGACTAACATAAAACTGGTTTTCCTGTTTCAGCAACATGCTGCTTGGATCATCCCATTCTTCTGCTACCAAGTCTTTGACTGTGCACTGAACACCCTGGTGGCTGTTAGTATTGTGGTCTACCCCAACACCATACAAGATTACTTTCAACAGCTGGTAAGAAGGACTCCAAAGTCAAACTCTTATTCTAATAAAGTGCCTGACATGACACTCTATTGCCTGTATAATGCACTAGATGCACCATATAAGGAATTGGGTGCCATTTTGGATGTAGCCACCACACTCTTTACCCCCAATCTCACTGCAGCTGATTCTGTCTGTCTGACTGTCTGGTGTCACCCTCACAGCCTGAGAACTTCCCCTACAAAGAGGACATCATGGCCATGAGCAATGTGTGCCTGGTCTTCATCGTGCTCCTCTTCATCGGATGCATCCTCACCTTCAAAGTAACTGCTACTGAACTGACACACACATTGTATCATTTTCGTTACTTACTGTATGAGTGACAAAACAGTGCTTATGCTGTGTGAGAGAGGAAAATGGTGCTCATCTGAGGAAGGTATTCAGGTTATTTTTATGGCAGAACCCCTTGGGGACAGACAGAGGGTCCTGCAGTGGTTCAAATGTCTGGCAGGAGCCGTTTCACAAGGCTGTTGTTTTCATAACAGTATAATGGGAGCCATTGAGGCAGTACCCTTGTCAGTGTTGCTCTTGGCCCATTCAGATTAGAGAGCTTTCACATTAGCTCTGACAAACTGTCAGATGATGCCAACTGCCAACTTCCCACCACACTATACAACTCTGTTTCATGGCATTGTAAAAGCCCCTCTAAATGGCCCGCTAGTTCTATTAGGCTGCTGCTACAGAGCTCCATAGACCATCCAAAAGGAGGGAAACAGATTGAGAGAAAGAGGATGTGGTTTATTTTGATAGACTTCAGTAAGGCTTTGTGTCACCATGTAAAACTGTGGAGATGCCTTACTGAGGCCATCTTAATGCAAATATGCTATAATAATGAGGATGACCACACGTTTCTATTACTTCTGGTCCAATCCAAAAGGAAGGGTTGATACGTAGCTCAGCTGTCAGTGAGTGATAATTGTTCTGTATAGATGTTGCTACCTCTACCAGCATATCATCCACAGAGGATTGACGATTGTATATGAGTTTAGCACATTGAGTAATGTATTTTGGAATCACTTACAGAATGTCTATAGACAGTATATACCATATGGAGGTCTACAGTTTTTACTTTACATTGTTGAAGAGCCCGTAAAAGTGACAGAGGTGTCAATTCATTAAAGTGGTGTGTGCAGTGTGATATACAGTGCATTCGGAAAGTATGCAGACCCCTTCTCTTTTTCCACATTTTGTTACGTTACAGCCTTATTGTAAAATGTATTAAATAAAAAAAATTCATCAATGTACACACAATACCCCATAATGGCAAAGCAAAACGTTTTTTTTTTAATGTTTGCACATTTCTTAAAAATTAAAAACCAGAAATACCTTATTTACATAAGTATTCAGACTCTTTGCTATGAGACTCGAAATTGAGCTCAGCTGCATCCTGTTTCCATTGATCATCCTTGAGATGTTTCTACTATTTGATTGGAGTCCACCTGTGGTAAATTCAATTGATTGGACATGATTTGGAAGGGCACACACCTGTCTATAAAAGGTCCCACAGTTGACCGTGCATGTCAGAGCAAAAACCAAGCCATGAGGTCGAAGGAATTGTCCCCAGAGCTCTGAGACAGGATTGTGTCGAGGCACAGATCTGGGGAAGTGTACCAAAACATTTCTGCAGCATTGAAGGTTCCCAAGAACACAGTGGCATCCATCATTCTTAAATGGAAGAAGTTTGGAACCACTAAGACTCTTCCTAGAGCTGGATGCCCGGCCAAACTGAGCAATCGGGGGAGAAGGGCCTTGGTCAGGGAGGTGACCAAGAACCCGATGGTCACTCTGACAGAGCGCCAGAGTTTCTCTGTGGAGATGGGAGAACCTTCCAGAAGGAGAACCATCTCTGCAGCACTCCACCAATCAGGCCTTTATGGTAGAGTTGCCAGACGGAAACCACTCCTCAGTAAAAGGCACATGACAACACTTGGAGTTTGCCGAATGGAACCTAATGAACTCTGACCATGAGAAACAAGATTCTCAGGTCTGATGAAACCAAGATTGAACTCTTTGGCCTGAATGCCAAGTGTCACGTCTGGAGGAAACCTGGCACCATCGCTACGGTGAAGCATGGTGGTGGCAGCATCATGCTGTGAGGATGTTTTTAAGGGGCAGGGACTGGGCGACTAGTCAGGATCGAGGAAAAGATGAACGGAGCAAAGTACAGAGAGATCCTTGATGAAAACCTGCTCCAGAGCACTCAGGACCTCAGACTGGGACGAAGGTTCACCTTCCTACAGGTTAATGACTTAAGCACACAGGCAAGACAACGCAGGAGTGGCTTCGGGACAATTCTCTGAATGTCCTTGAGTGGCCCAGCCAGAGCCCAGACTTGAACCCGACCTGAAAATAGCTGTGCAGCGACTCTCCCCATCTAACCTGACAGAGCTTGAGAGAATCTGCAGAGCTTGTAGAATCATACCCAAGAAGACTCAAGGCTTTAAGTGCTGCCAAAGGTGCTTCAACACAGTACTGAGTAAAGGGTCTGAAAACGTATGTAAATGTTCTCGCTCTCTCTCTCTCTATATATATATATATATATATATATATATATATATATATATATATATATATATATATATATATATACAGTTGAAGTCAGAAGTTTACATACACTTAGGTTGGAGTCATTAAAACTCGTTTTACAACCACTCCACACATTTCTTGTTAACAAACTATACTTTCGGCAAGTCGGTTAGGACATCTACTTTGCATGACATAAGTAATTTTTCCAACAATTGTTTAGTGACAAATTTTTTCACTGAAATTCACTGTCACAATTCCAGTGGGTCAGAAGTTTACATACACTAAGTTGACTGTGCCTTTAAACCTCTTGGAAAAGTACAGAAAATGATGTCTTGGCTTTAGAACCCTCTGACAGGCTAATTGACATCATTTGAGTCAATTTGAGGTGTACCTGTGGATGTATTTCAAGGCCTACCTTCAAACTCAGTGCCTCTTTGCTTGACATCATGGGAAAATCAAAAGAAATCAGCTCTCAGGAAAAAAATTGTAGACCTCCACAAGTCTGCTTCATCCTTGGAGCAATTTCCAAACACCTGAAGGTACCACGTTCATCTGTACAAACAATAGTATGCAAGTATAAACACCATGGGACCACGCAGCCGTCATACCGCTCAGAAAGGAGACACGTTCTGTTTCCTAGAGATGAACATATTTTGGTGCGAAAAGTGCAAATCAATCCCAGAACAACAGCAAAGGACCTTGTGAAGATGCTGTTGGAAACAGGTAAAAAAGTATCTATATCCACAGTAAAACAAGTCCTATATCGACATAACCTGAAAGGCCGCTCAGCAAGGAAGAAGCCACTGCTCCAAAACCGCCATAAAAAATCCAGACTACGGTTTGCAACTGCACATGGGGACAAAGATCGTACTTTTTGGAGAAATGTCCTCTTGTCTGATGAAACAAAAATAGAACTGTTTGGCCATTATGTTTGGAGGAAAAAGGGGGAGGCTTGCAAGCCGAAGAACACCATCCCAACCGAGAAGCACGGGGGTGGCAGCATCATGTTGTGGGGGTGCTTTGCTGCAGGAGGGACTGGTGCACTTCACAAAATAGATGGCTTCATGAGGCAGGAAAATTATGTGGATATATTGAAGCAACATCTCAAGACATCAGTTAGGAAGTTAAAGCTTGGTCGCAAATGGGTCTTCCAAATGGACAATGACCCCAAGCATACTTCCAAAGTTGTTGCAAAACGGCTTAAGGACAAAAAAGTCAAGATATTGGAGTGGCCATCACAAAGCCCTGACTTCAATCCTATAGAAGATTTGTGGGCAGAATTGAAAAACCGTGGGCGAGCAAGAAGGCCTACAAACCTGACTCAGTTACACCAGCTCTGTCAGGAGGAATGTTCCAAAATTCACCCAATTTATTGTGGAAGGCTACCCGAAACATTTGACCCAAGTTAAACAATTTAAAGGCAATGCTACCAAATACTAATTGAGTGTATGTAAGCTTCTGACCCACTGGGAATGTGATGGATTAAATAAAAGCTGAAATAAATCATTCTCTCTACTATTATTCTGACATTTCACATTCTTAAAATAATGTGGTGATCCTAACTGACCTAAGATGGAATTTTTACTAGGATTAAATGTCAGGAATTGTGAAAAACTGAGTTTAAATGTATTCGGCTAAGGTGTATGTAAACTTCTGACTCCAACTATATATACGCACGCACGCACGCACGCACACACGTGTGTTTGTTATATGTATGTCAATGTGTGTGTGTGTATGTATATACATATATGTGTGTGTATATATATATACAATGGGGAGAACAAGTATTTGTTACACTGCCGATTTTGCAGGTTTTCCTACTTACAAAGCATGTAGAGGTCTGTAATTTTTATCATAGGTACACTTCAACTGTGAGAGACGGAATCTAAAACAAAAATCCAGAAAATCACATTGTATGATTTTTAAGTAATTCAATTGCATGACAAGTATTTGATACATCAGAAAAGCATTACTTAATATTTGGTACAGAAACCTTTGTTTGCAATTACAGAGATCATACGTTTCCTGTAGTTCTTGACCAGGTTTGCACACACTGCAGCAGGGATTTTGGCCCACTCCTCCAAACAGACCTTCTCCAGATCCTTCAGGTTTCGGGGCTGTCGCTGGGCAATACGGACTTTCAGCTCCCTCCAAAGATTTTCTATTGGGTTCAGGTCTGGAGACTGGCTAGGCCACTCCAGGACCTTGAGATGCTTCTTAAGGAGCCACTCCTTAGTTGCCCTGGCTGTGTGTTTCGGGTCGTTGTCATGCTGGAAGACCCAGCAACGACCCATCTTCAATGCTCTTACTGAGGGAAGGAGGTTGTTGGACAAGATCTCGCGATACATGGCCCCATCCATCCTCCCCTCAATACTGTGCAGTCGTCCTGTCCCCTTTGCAGAAAAGCATCCCCAAAGAATGATGTTTCCACCTCCATGCTTCATGGTTGGGATGGTGTTCTTGGGGTTGTACTCATCCTTCTTCTTCCTCCAAACACGGCGAGTGGAGTTTAGACCAAAAAGCTCTATTTTTGTCTCATCAGACCACATGACCTTCTCCCATTCCTCCTCTGGATCATCCAGATGGTCATTGGCAAACTTCAGACGGGCCTGGACATGCGCTGGCTTGAGCAGGGGGACCTTGCGTGCGCTGCAGGATTTTAATCCATGACGGCGTAGTGTGTTACTAATGGTTTTCTTTGAGACTGTGGTCCCAGCTCTCTTCAGGTCATTGACCAGGTCCTGCCGTGTAGTTCTGGGCTGATCCCTCACCTTCCTCATGATCATTGATGCCCCACGAGGTGAGATCTTGCATGGAGCCCCAGACCGAGGGTGATTGACCGTCATCTTGAACTTCTTCCATTTTCTAATAATTGCGCCAACAGTTGTTGCCGTCTCACCAAGCTGCTTGTCTATTGTCCTGTAGCCCATCCCAGCCTTGTGCAGGTCTACAATTGTATCCCTGATGTCCTTACACAGCTCTCTGGTCTTGGCCAGTGTGGAGAGGTTGGAGTCTGTTTGAGTGTGTGGACAGGTGTCTTTTATACAGGTAACGAGTTCAAACAGGTGCAGTTAATACAGGTAATGAGTGGAGAACAGGAGGACTTCTTAAAGAAAAACTAACAGGTCTGTGAGAGCCGGAATTCTTACTGGTTGGTAGGTGATCAAATACTTATGTCATGCAATAAAATGCAAATTAATTACTTAAAAATCATACAATGTGATTTTCTGGATTTTTGTTTTAGATTCCATCTCTCACAGTTGAAGTGTACCTATGATACAAATTACAGACCTCTACATGCTTTAGTAGGAAAACCTGCAAAATCGTCAGTGTATCAAATACTTGTTCTCCCCACTGTATATGTGTGTGTGTGCGCAAATTCTATAAACCTGTTTTTGCTTTGTCATTATGGGGTATTGTGTGTAGATTGATGAAGGGACACACACACAATTTAATCAATTTTAGAAAATGTGGAAAAAGTCAAGAGGTCTGAATACTTTCTGAATGCACTGTGTATATATACAGCTGAGCTCAGTCCCAGTCTGTCTTATAGGAGCCAACTGCTTTACCAGATGGTGTTGTTTGGCTGGACAGGACAGAACCCCCAGAAAGCTACTGTACTGCTCACTGAGCATGATGATGTCAGGGAACAATGAGAGCTTGTTTTTGTACCACTCTCCTGAATGAGCTGTACTATACCTTTCTGCAATGGACTGGACATTGAGTCTTGTAATTTTTTGAATGAATGAATCCCCTCTGCATTGGGCTGGAGATTGAGTCTTAACACT
Source organism: Salvelinus namaycush (assembly GCF_016432855.1). NCBI lineage: Eukaryota > Metazoa > Chordata > Actinopteri > Salmoniformes > Salmonidae > Salvelinus > Salvelinus namaycush. Next base: position 19,438,531 of record NC_052343.1, read on the forward strand.
TTCTGAATTAATTATACAGTACCCCTTTGGATTAAATTAAGCTTTTAACAGATACTGTACCTTTAAATCATGTCAGCTGTTGATAAAGTAATTTTCTTTCATGTCTTTGATAATGGTTTTCCCTTTGCAGGCATACCTGATAGTGTGTGTGTGGAACTGCTACCGGTATGTGCGTGCAAGAAGCACCACAGAAGTCCTGATATACGTCACTACTAATGACACCACGGTAAGTCACAGGATACAAGCATCTCTTTCAATTGCTGTACAGTACATGAATGACAAGTCCTACATTATGAGATGGTGGGTTCGTTTTTGTATTTTATACTAGTCTGCTGTAGTTACTACAGTGTAATGAAATTTCCTCTGTTCAGTTAGTTGGGTTTGAAGAAACTGACATATACTCCAGACAAACCACCTCTGTGAATGCTAGCTACCTTTTTGACAGTTATGTGTATCCACAAATATTGACATTGCTTTTACTCCTACAATAATATGTTGTAATTTCCAACTCAAACAGCAGCTGAAAATGTACTGTTTCTGTTATTCACTCTAACCCTTTGCTTGCAAAGTTGAAACAATCTAGACATTTACCAGTGCTGTACTATCATAATATATCTCTTTGTATTCATATGATACATTTTTATTTATTTATTTCACCTTTATTTAACCAGGTAGGCAAGTTGAGAACAAGTTCTCATTTGCAACTGCGACCTGGCCAAGATAAAGCAAAGCAGTTCGACACATACAACAACACAGAGTTACACATGGAGTAAAACAAACATACAGTCAATAATACAGTAGAAAAATAAGTCTATATACAATGTGAGCAAATGAGGTGAGATAAGGGAGGTAAAGGCAAAAAAAGGCCATGGTGGCGAAGTAAATACAATATAGCAAGTTAAACACTGGTAGATTTGCAGTGGAAGAATGTGCAAAGTAGAGATAGAAATAATGGGGTGCAAAATAAATAAATACAGTAGTGGGAGAGGTAGTTGTTTGGGCTAAATTATAGATGGGCTATGTACAGGTGCAGTAATCTGTGAGCTGCTCTGACAGCTGGTGCTTAAAGCTAGTGAGGGAGATAAGTGTTTCCAGTTTCAGAGATTTTTGTAGTTCATTCCAGTCATTGGCAGCAGAGAACTGGAAGGAGAGGGAAGAAGGAAGAATTGGTTTTGGGGGTGACCAGAGAAATATACCTGCTGGAGCGCGTGCTACAGGTGGGTGCTGCTATGGTGACCAGCGAGCTGAGATAAGGGGGGACTTTACCTAGCAGGGTCTTGTAGATGACCTGGAGCCAGTGGGTTTGGCGACGAGTATGAAGCGAGGGCCAGCCAACGAGAGCGTACAGGTCGCAGTGGTGGGTAGTATATGGGGCTTTGGTGACAAAACGGATGGCACTGTGATAGACTGCATCCAATTTATTGAGTAGGGTATTGGAGGCTATTTTGTAAATGACATCACCGAAGTCGAGGATCGGTAGGATGTTCAGTTTTACAAGGGTATGTTTGGCAGCATGAGTGAAGGATGCTTTGTTGTGAAATAGGAAGCCAATTCTAGATTTAACTTTGGATTGGAGATGTTTGATGTGAGTCTGGAAGGAGAGTTTACAGTCTAACCAGACACCTTGGTATTTGTAGTTGTCCACATATTCTAAGTCAGAACCGTCCAGAGTAGTGATGTAGTGACATCTCATCTATTCTATAATTACCTATCCCTCCCTTCTTCATTAACTCCCTCTGCTTTGTGCTTTGCATTCTGGAGAAAGTACAAATCATAAATCTATCATAAAGCATTTATCTTATCTTGGTGTGATACTATTGTGTGTTTACAAAGAAAACATAGAAACCTCACATCCAATGGAAAAAGGATTCACTTATTATAGGTCAATGATCAGGTTCATATTATGCGTAGGTTAGGTTCCCCTCAAGACGGTGAGGGAGAGTGCATTCCAACAGTAAAGCCATCATGTCAGAGTAGGAAGGGAGTATAAAGTTGTAGTAAGTTGGGCTGTAGTAAGAGGCTTTGCTTGGATGAGCCCGGAAAAAATTCCACACTGGCAAACTCATTAATATGGCTACAGTACATTGGCCACCTACTCAATGAAAAGCTCTCGGTCTGTCTCTCTCTCTCTCTCCTACTGGTATCATATAGCCCAAGCTTGGCCACCTGGCCGCTTATCCTCTGCTTCCGCTGCAGATATTACAACACGTTATCCAATGTTGAACAAGGGGAGGGGAGAAATGCAGCCTGAAAACATGGCGTTAGCGAGGGGAGGATCTGGTTTAGCTATCAGATCATTGCAGCACTGCTCATCCAGCTAGCCTGGGGGAAGAGGATTACTGTGTGATGTCACAATGCAGGTGTAGGAGAGGAGAGTGAGGGGTTGTCAACAGTGTTTGTACCTCTACGATGAGAGTCAGAACAATACCATTATCAGGACTTTTTGTTCTACCAGTATAATGTGTCACTATATAATGTTGCAATTGACAAGAGTCTGATATCCAAAAGGGATGAAGTAGGCTTATGTAAATTGGATATGTATGGATATGTGTCTTGCAAGTTGCAACTTGTGTCTTGCAAGTTTTCAAAGTTTTCTTTGTTCTGACCCCCAAAGGTTTTATCACCAGGAATTCAGCTTAAAATCTGTTCAAGTATTTCCACCCCCCCCCCCCCCCCCCCCCCAAATAGACATATGTGACACAATCTCTTATTGGGCTTAGTTGTGGTCAATTTGCAGCATACAAATTATTTTTATGTTCCGCCCCAGACCATCCCATCCTACCAAAAATCGGAATCTAGTTTTTGTACCATGTTGTGTTACTACCATGTTGTTGTCATGTTGTGTTGCTGCCATGTTGTGTTGTTGTCTTAGGTCTCTCTTTATGTAGTGGTGTCTCTTGTTGTGATGTATGTTTTGTCATACTTTATTTTTTTTTGTACCGTCCCCGCAGGAGGCCTTTTGCCTATTGGTAGGCCGTCATTGTAAATTAGAATTTGTACTTCATTGACTTGCCTATTTAAAGAAAAAAGAATTGCCTACCCCTGATGTAGAGGAATGACGTGATGTTTTGGTCTAGAGAAGCTGAGTCCCTTCTGGTGCTTCTTATGTGTAAAACACCTTAGCTATAAAGGGACTGGACGAGACTGCTCTTTTTAACCATTCAAATCATTAGTCAAATGTGCTAGAAAAACAACATTCTCCCTGTCATGCTTTCCGTAGGTCTAGGCTTTTCAATTAAGGTTTCCAGTGGGCAAGTGGTCAGAAAATATTCTGGTAGACCACCAGTCTACGGGAGTGTTCTGATTCCCTACTTCTCTCCTGAAGTGTACACTCACTCACTCCCCTCCTAAACTTAAATGCTGTGGATTAAGTGATTTACAGGGAGTTTCCTACACCAGTCCATTCCTTTCAAATCTATAGTGGGGATTGCCTGAGTGTACACTTCATGGATAAAGGTAGACTGCAGCCATCTGTGTATTATTGACAGGTTATTATGAACAGGGACACTGCGTTGCCTTCCGACAGGTGGTGTCACTCCTACACGACGCTAAGCCCTCGATCAGAGCAGATGGAGTCGCGCTATCTGACGTAAGACAATAATGGGGATAGCCTACTGTAGATGTGATGTCTTCCACATTAGGAAAGTCGGTATGTCTGAACTGAGCAGAGCCACCGAGGGGGCGGTTTTCCAGACACACATTGCTTTTTAGTCCAGGACTAGACCTAATCTGTGTCCGGGAAACCACCCCATGAAGTATAGCTTCAGGACATTAAGCACAATGTGTAGTGTTACATCACTGGTCTGAGATCAGAAAGGTCCACCATGACATGGACTCCAGTCTGGACTGTCATGCCATTATGCCCCTAACCAGTGCCTTACTGTTGTGTGTGAGGATGACAATGGCATACTCTAACCATATTTTACAGTATCCTCTGCCGGTGTTGTCCATTGAAAATGCATTGAATCATAGATGTTGCCTACAGTATGTCTCTGTGTTAGTAGGAAAACCAGGATGGGTTACATACATCTGAGATACACACACATGGCCAGCCATTTCCCATGATAGTATTTGGTTGGTTCCCCAGAGAGAGAGTGTAGTAGTCTGAAGAGGGAACATCTGAGACGGAGGTCTACTTTACCTCATCAAAGACATAGAGGAACTGGCTGACTGAACCTGACTCATGTCAGTTAGATATGATGTGAATGTGGTCTGCAGTGGACTTGCCTTGCTGCCTGAGAACCACAGTCACAGCCTGGAATCCAAACTGTTTCACTTCACTGATTTCAGTCTGGACCTGCTCCAATAGACTTGGATCGCATTCATTCATGGCCTTCTCTATAGATTTGGACTCTCAATAGACTTGTACCACATTCATTCACGGCCTCCCTTTCTCCCTCTTTAATCTTCTCTCATCTCTCTATTCTCCCATCCAGACTATTTTAAGATCATTACAGATCTGTTTTGAAATCCTCTGTCATCCTCTATATATGACCATCGTGTCACTTCCGGGAGCTCACACTATTTTCACTTTATCCTCAAGAGTATATTTGACCAACTGCTGTTTGGAATTAGACCAATACGCAGCCTATTATATTACTGCTTGTAGTCTTTGCCAGTGACAAAAACCAATATATTCGAAACCATGTCAACCAGTTAAATAGCACTTTGATGTCTGTGGTCAGTCACACATTAGAAGACTCTGGTTTTGATCACCCTTTATTCTGTATCCCCAGGTACTGTTACCCCCATACGATGACAACATGGCTATTCCATCATCCAAGAACGCTCCTCCCCCCTACGGGGCACCCTACATAGCATGAAGAACCTGGGACGCTGTTCTGCTGACGGACTGGACCCCCTTGTTACTACAGCAGCCAGACCTGGGCAACAAATATTATATGTTTTCTTTCCAATACGTTATGCATTTTATAGTTGGCATTTGATAACTGTCACACTGGGTGTGTAGTGTTAGCAGTATTTTAATAAAAATAAAAAAATGTTTTGTAATAATTTGACCCAGGCCCCAATACTACTGATTCTTTCTAGAGAATTTTACCTATACACATTTACTTACTACTTACCTGTTACTGTGATACTGTTTAACATTATAATGTTTGGAGTTATTTATTTTCACTGATCTACAGTTGAAACATCGAGCAGGAAAGAGTTAAAATATGAGAGCGCTAGTAGTGAGTGTAATAGAGGATATATATATTTTTTCTTGCATGTACTAAGCTGTACTTCTACATGTTCTCTACTGTCAGTCCTAGTTCAAAGGCCACCCACCAGAAACGTATTTTCATGGTCTAAGTACACATCCTCAGGGGTGTGTACTTAGTCCCCTCCTGTATTTCCTGTTCACCCACGACTGCGTGGCCAAACACAACTCCAACACCATCATTAAGTTTGCTGACGACACAACAGTGGAAGGCCTGATCACCGACAACGATGAGATGGCCTATAGGGAGGAGGTCAGAGAACTGGCAGTGTGGTGCCAGGACAACAACCTCTCCCTCAATGTGAGAAAGACAAAGGAGCTGATCGTGGACTACAGCAAAAGGCTGGCCGAACAGGTCCCCATTAACATCGACGGGGCTGTAGTGGAGCGGGTCAAGAGTTTCAAGTTCCTTGGTGTCCACATCACCAACGAACTATCATGGTCCAAACACACCAAGACAGTTGTGAAGAGGGCACGACAAAACCTTTTCCCCCTCAGGAGACTGAAAAGATTTGGCATAGGCCCCCAGATCCTCAAAAGGTTCTACAGCTGCACCATCGAGAGCATTCTGACCGGTTGCATCACCGCCTGGTATGGCAACTGCTCGGCATCTGGCCGTAAGGCACTACAGAGGGTAGTGCGAACGGCCCGGTACATCACTGGGGCCAAGCTTCCTGCCATTCAGGACCTATATAATAGGCGGTGTCAGAGGAAAGCCCATTAAAATTGTCAGACTCCAGTCACCCAAGTTATAGACTGTTTTCTCTGCTTCCGCACGGCAAGTGATACCGGAGCGCCAAGTCTAGGACCAAAAGCCTCCTCAACAGCTTCTACCCCCAAGCCATTAGACTGCTGAACAATTCATAAAAATTGCCACTGGACAATTTACATTGACCCCCCCCCACTGTACACTGCTGCTACTCGCTGTTTGTTTGTTACCTATGCATAGTCACTTCGCCTCCACCTACATGTACAGATTACCTCAATTAGCCTGAACTTCTGCACACTGACTTGGTACCAGTGCCCCTGTATATAGCCTCGTTATTGTTATTCTTATTGTGTTACTTTTTATTATTACTTTTTATTTTAGCCTACTTGGTAAATATTTACTTCTTCATGAACTGCACTGTTGCTTAGGGCTTGTAAGTAAGCATTTCACGGTAAAGTCTACACTTGTTGTATTCGGCGCATGTGGCAAATAATGTTTGATTTGATATGAAGCAAGTACTTGTGAGAGACCTACACAAATCAAATCAGGCACTGCAACCCCCCCCCCCCCCCCAAAAAAAAATATATAATTACTGCCCATGATTTAGGCTGGTCCCAGAGCTGTATGTGCATTGTCAGATTGCAGTCAGAGGAGTTGGCTAAAGCACATACAGATCTGGAAACAGGCAAATGAGGATTGTATCCTCGACTCAAAATATTTATTTGTTTGCCCATGATCACTGTTCGTTGTTGGATGGCCTTTACAAACAACTTCCTTTCTGATAGGGTGCACTGAGATATGTATGAAGTGTTGCTATGCACGGAAGGATTACAAAGATTCAAAGCACCTGCCTGTAATCTAACTGAGATGATCGAAGAGCAGAAGTCATATCACCAAGTTACTGGGTACGTTATAGTTGTGTGTATAGAAAACTGTCATTATCCTGAATTATTACAACAGGACTGTGTTGAGTTGACATTTCTTTATTTTTAAGGTTGAGTTTTATGACTTGTACATTTGATCTTATATCTGTGTTGTTTCCAATAAAGGAAAAAGTGGTGGTCTTGTTTTTTTAATTAAGCCAATGTAAGCAGACCAGTCTGCTCTGCCAGATGCAGTTAATGTCAAGCTGTTCCCCAAACGGGGGATGTCCTCTGAGGACTCAGTCACATTTAACCATCTGCTGCTGCAGCAGCATAAAAAGACACAGAAGTTATATTTATTTGTCTATTAAAAACACATTTCATTGATGGACAGGTCTTGTGTTTTTATTTTGGATTCATAAGTATGCTGTGTGTTGTATTTACTGTGCATCTCATTTTACTATGTTGTACACTTTATCACTTCTAAGGCAGGGGCTACGGTTCTGTTTTTCAAAAGGGGTTTGAGACAAATCCAGTATTGTATTATTGTGTTACATTACATCACTGATTGGTAGGCCTATGAGATGAAAACCAAAGGGAAAAGTCAAGGACTAAAAGGCCTCGTTTTTTCTTCGACTGGCACTAATTCTGTCATCCTTACCTCATAAACCTGAGTAATGGAAATTCTCTAGGAAACTTGGAAACTATTTGGCCATTGACTTTAAGAGCTGTTAGGGCCATAACGTTGTCATTGTAAGACAGGTAGCCTGTTTTCAGGATGATTGACGTTAAGAGCACTGAAAGCACTGCTTCAGACCCTTTTCCATAAACTGCTGCCTTACTGTTTCCTTCTGTTCATTGTGGAGAGTTCATCCAGATGCCTTCCAGGTACAGTAACCTCCTTACACTGTAGCTTGGACCGCCATTGGACCAGGACCACAGTACAATAGTTGAACTATCTGACCATTTGGCAAAACCAATATGCTTGTCATTTGGGGCGGCAGGGTAGCGGTTAGAGCGTTGGACTTGTAACCGAAAGGTACAAGGTTACAAGTTCAAATCCCCGAGCTGACAAGGTACAAATCTGTTGTTCTGCCCCTGAACAGGCAGTTAACCCACTGTTCCTAGGCCGTCATTGAAAGTAAGAATTTGTTCTTAACTGACTTGCCTAGTTAAATAAAGGTAAAATAAATAAATTTACTTTGAGAAATGTACAATACAGTTGAGTTGTAGACACACTTATCACCTTTTCACAATGATATTTGTCAGTTGTAAGAACAATAGATGGGATATCTGTTTGAATATCGATCACTATTTCTGATCAAAGATCATATTTATGGTTACCAAAATGCTTGGTCGGCTCAGTTGAAGATGTCTTGATTGTGAGTCACATACTGAAATGATAGTTTAAACTGATAACCTGCTGTATGAAAACATGAAGATTTGATTCATACACCAATTTTTTTCTCCACATAATGGCTCCAATAGGAGGCTTTCCTCCCCAGGTTAGAGCCAGACTGAGGTAAGGCAGCTAAGAGTAAATACAGAAACAGTCAGTCCCAGAGGAGAGGGAGCTAGTCTGCTGCACGTGCATATAGAGAGAGAGAACTAAAGGACATCTGCATATTCTCTGACTGACTGCACAACTACAACAGTCACCAGCTTGACTCACCAAGGTGGATTTCCTGCTTTACTTATTTTTTAAAAACACTTTAATTTAGATAACTGACAGATATTTTCACAAAACTTTATTTTGATATTAAGGTAAGGAGACTTTGATATTTTTATGTTATTTTCAATAGGTAGTGTTGTCACACTGCAGCATGAAAACCCATGACAGATGTAGTGTTTACCACACAGAATCTGAGCTTGAAGATGACATTTAAAAAAAAAATAGAAGTAAACATATAGTAAACATGATTCAGATTCCACAGACTGTTTGATTGAGATTCAACATTAGATGACAAGATACAATATGGCCATGACAAAAGGTTAAAAAATATTGTCGTTTGTAATTATGTTTTTTTAGGACTCCACTTATATATGGTCCATCTCCTTCATTTTCAATTACAGACTGAATGAGTAATAGCAACAACTGTTGTATCGATCTCTGGCATGTGCTGGCATTGTGTCTCTTGTTTTCGCTGGTTTTTCACTTACCAAATGCTTGTGCAGCTGTGGTAGTTGTACAGGAATTGATGTTCCATGAGTGTGTGACCCTGCTTGCTTCAGGTCACTAACAGTCATCATAAACATGTCTGGTACTCCTTTACATCTCAGACCTGTGAACAGACTAAGGAACAACTCAGTGTAATCAGCTCATCACTCAGGCTCCAGAGTGGTGAAGTGGTCTAAGGCACTGCCTCTCAGTGCTTGAGGTGTCACTACAGACACCCTGGTTCAAATCCAGGCTGTATCACAACCAGCCGTGATTGGGACTCAAGTAGGGCGGCGCACAATTGGCCCAGCGTCGTCCGGTGTAGGCCGTCATTGTAACTAAAAATTTGTTCTTAACTGACTTGCCTAGTTAAATAGAACATATGTGTTCTGGAATGGCTATTTCTTTTAAAGCCATGGTATGTCTTAAAGAATGGCCCGTACAGTCAACAGCTGTGTGTTGAGTGTAGCAGCAGGGTGTATGTAGGGGTCTATGGGAGGGATAACAGAGGAACAGTCTGCTGTGTATTATAGACCGCTTTAAATCACTGCAAACCACCTGGAGCACCTAAACATCTTAACTCAGAGTGGAGTTTAGTTCCATGTATTAATAACTCTGTGGGAAGACACCCAGGAGCAGCCAATGTTACATTTCAGTTCATAAACTGAAGGGAACTGGTGTATGTTTTTGTATTAGATTGTGGAACTCCCTCACTGGTAGCTCAGGTCTGGAATGTGTTGTATACATTGTAGCTGTAATTCCATCTTAATTGGCACCCTTTTCCCTATAAAGTGTACTACTTTTGACCATTATAGGCAATATGTGCCATTTGGGACACAACCCTAATCGTACTGTGCGGCTATGACATGGAAACCATTCTGGGTTAATGAGGTGAAATCTGGAGCTGTGGTTTCAGGCAGGCAGGAGGTGAAAGTGCTTCCTATTTATAATTCCTCTAGAGTCTGACTGACATCCCATCCCCAGTCTCCCTGTCAGTGACTGGCAGTGTTTGTGTTTGTTGATGTGCACTCATCCTCAGGACTGGAGGTTGAGTTGGTTGTCTCTGCAATTGTTTTACCAGCTGCTGTCTGTCCATCCATCCGTCTGTGGATCCCCCTGGTCAAGGATGAGGTCCCTGGCCCTCGGGCTCTTTGCCTGCTCTGCTGCGATGCAGTCCGAGTGGACCACAGAGACAGACGCCGTCCCAGACCATCCGTCCTGTCCAGAGGACGCAATGACTCGGCCGTCCAGTCCAACTCAGTGGGTAAGACCAGCAGAGATTACTGGTACTAAAGGAAATGTGGTGCTAGCTAAATACTGTGGTTTGTGTCACAATCAACACTATCAACAATGCAGGTCCTACAGGTTCTAGTTTTGTCACACCTGGACTACTGTTCAGTTGTGTGGTCAGGCGCCACAAAGAGGGACCTCGGAAAATTACAATTGTCTCAGAACAGGGCAGCACGGCTGGCCTGTAAATGCTAACATTAATAATATGCATGTAAATCTCTCATGGCTCAAAGCGGAAGAGAGATTGACTTCATCACTACTTGTTTTTGTAAGAAGTGTTGACATGCTGAATGTACCGAGCTGTCTGTTTAAACTACTAGCACACAGCTTGGACACCCATGCATACCCCACAAGACATGCCACCAGAGGTCCCTTCACAATCCCCAAGTCCAGAACAGACTATGGGAGGCGTACAATACTACATAGAGCCATGATTACATGGGACTCTATTCCACATCAATTAACTGCTGCAAGCAGTAGAATCAGATTTAAAAAACAGATAAAAATACACTGTGAAGAGACACACACACAGGCACAGACACACATGTACATGTACATGATAAGACATGCACTCTACACACACATACACATGGATGTTGTATTGTAAATATGTGATAGTGGACTAGTGGCCTGAGGGAACACACTAAATGTATTGGGTAAAGAGTTATGTAATGTCATGTAATATTTTTTATTGTATATAACTGCCGTAATGTTTTTGGACCCGAGGAAGAGTAATAAATACAAATACAATGGAAGATAGTGGAATGCATGGAATATAATGGGACATACAGTACAATATAATGGAATATACGGTGCATATAATGGGACATACAGTACAATATAATGGGACATACAGTACAATATGATGGAATATACAGACCATATGTGTGTGCACATGTACAGTATGTATATTCATAATAGGTCTGTATTTCCCCTCACAGTAAAGATCAAGTAAAATCAATGTCTGACCAGGGAAACTGGTCCTCTCTAGGGGAATATATGGAGCATGTAGAAGTTTTTCTTCTTGTCTTTTCCCAGGCTTAGTTTAGTGTTGACTGACCTACAGATTATTACTGGAGACTAGAAAACTCAGAATCTTTCCTCTGCTCTCAGACTGACTGACTGAGTACACAAAGTAATAGTTATTGTCCAAATTAAAAAAGAAAGAATCAACCAGATAGTGTCAGAATTATGTACTATAGTACTTTAAATAAGACCCGACTTCTGGTTTCTTCATACAGAGAGCCCATGTAAATATCCGTTATATACAGTATAGTAAGACTACTTCCAGTCAGAAGTATGTTCCTCAGAGAGCCCCTGTAAATACTATATTAGAGTTACAGTAAGCCTATATACAGTACAATACTTCCATTAAGGCTTTCTTTGTGTTCTCCCCCAGAGAGCCTGTGTAACTATAACATATAGTATGCCTGGCCTACTGTACCTCCAGTAATGCCTGTGTCTTTCCCCAGAGAGCCTGTGTAACTATCACATATAGTATGCCTGGCCTACTGTACCTCCAGTAATGCCTGTGTCTTTCCCCAGAGAGCCTGTGTAACTATCACATATAGTATGCCTGGCCTACTGTACCTCCAGTAATGCCTGTGTCTTTCCCCAGAGAGCCTGTGTAACTATCACATATAGTATGCCTGGCCTACTGTACCTCCAGTAATGCCTGTGTCTTTCCCCAGAGAGCCTGTGTAAAGGGAAGCCCCTGGATTTTGTGTTCATCATCGACAGCTCCCGCAGCGTGCGTCCCAGCGACTACGAGAAGGTCAAGATCTTCATCACCAACCTCCTGGCCTTCCTGGACGTGGGGCCGGAGGCGACGCGCGTCGGGCTGCTGCAGTACGGCAGCATGGTGCAGAACGAGTTCTCCCTCAACACCTACAGCAGCAAGGTAGTCTAGGCCCAAGGGAACAAGTTAACCCATAACATCTATCGCAGCAAGGGTAGCCTGGGGAACGAGTTCTTTGTCTCTCTCTCTCTCTGTGTCTCTCTGTGTCTCTCTGTGTCTCTCTCTCTCTCTGTGTCTCTCTGTGTCTCTCTCTCTCTCTGTGTCTCTCTCTCTGAGAGACTTTATTGACATGGCAAATTCATTATTACTTACATTGTCAAAGTCTACATATAGAACATTGAAAATTGTATTTATTTATATATATAAAATATATATATTTATATATAAATAAATTGTGGGACCAACAGCAATAATAATAGTAATAATAATAGTAGTAGTGGACATGGGATTACCATTAACAACAACTACAACAACAATATCATGGTATGAAAGACAAAACAAAACAAGATGGGAAATATTATCGACATTGCATTGCACCTCTCTCTCTCTCTCTCTCTCTCTCTCTCTCTCTCTCTCTCTCTCTCTCTCTCTCTCTCTCTCTCTCTCTCTCTCTCTCTCTCTCTCTACTGTATTATTTTTACAATATGTTTATTTGGTTTTCCTAGTACAGTTACACAGAAACAGTCTGTAACAAGAATCCCCAATAAACTAACCCACCCACATTAACAAACACAGAACTGTTGTATTCAAGGCAGATGTGGAGCGGGCGGTGAAGGCCATGGACCACCTGGCCACCGGCACCATGACCATGACCTGGCTATCCAGTACACCATGGAGACGGCCTTCACCGAGCCAGAGGGCGCCCGGCCCGCCGACATGCACATCCCCCGCATCGCCATGATCGTAACGGACGGGCGCCCCCAGGACACGGTGGAGGAGGTGGCGGCACAGGCCCGGCAGGCGGGCATCCAGATCTTCGCCATCGGAGTGGGAAGGGTGGATATGAACACGCTGCGGGCCATCAGGAGTGAGTCCCACTCGGAGTATGTGTACCTGGTGGCCAACTTCAGCCAGATAGAGACCCTCACCTCTGTCTTCCTGTCCAATCTGTGTGGAGGTGTTTTCTCTCTGTTCATCTGTTAATACACTCATGTGCTTTAATCATTATATTGATGGAGATTGTAAGGATGTATTATTTGTATGTATGTGTGTATGTATTAGGTACAGACCTGTGCTCTGTGACGGACCATCAGTGTGATCACCTCAGCCTCAGAGCACCCCAGCCTCCTACATGTGCCGGTGCAGAAGGGGTTACACCCTTAACTCCGATGGCAAGACCTGCCGGTGAGTGAACAGCAGCAGAAGCATAGGGGAAGGTTTAGGGTTAGGGTTAGCTACAGCAGTAGTATTCAATCCTGTCTTTGCCTATGTTGTGGTCCTCCTGGTTCTGTAGCGGAAGACCCGTGTGATGTGGTGGACCATGGCTGTGCCCATATCTGCTCCAACGTGCCAGGGGTACTCGGCTACGAGTGTCGCTGCCGGCTTGGGTATGAACTCAACGAGGACGAGAGGACGTGCCGAAGTGAGATTCTTAGTTTTTCTTCTTTCGTTCGTTCGTTCTTTCTATCTTTCTTTTTTGTGGTTATGACTAAAGTTAACATAGAACAAAAATAATGAATTTACCCTGAAAACAAGTAATTTATCTGCTTGTGAAGGTTAACCTGAATTCCAGATTTCCATGTCCTTTCATTGCTCAAATCTGATGGTCTATTATACTGAAAACAACAAATACTTTGTTTTGGGTTACATTTCAATCCATGGACTGGCTCAGTGATGCAACTATGCTTGACAATTGTAGTGTGCACAATCAGTTCTTTAAGCAGTTGAAGGGATGAATGTCCCAGATCAGTCCAACTCTAATACAGTATTTGGTCTATCTTGTTGCCAGACGGAGGTCCAAGTCCACCCACATTTGGACATGCCCCTAGTTCTCTAGTGGAACTTCAGACTCCAGAGTAGCATGGGGGAGATCTCCAAGAGGAAGTGTGCTTTTTGAATCATCTCACTGGCTGCTGACATATGGGGGAGTGTGTCCAGGGTGTCAGAATACTAAGAGATCATAACAGACAGCCAGGAATCCATCTGGTTTGATCTGTAGAAAGGGTTCTACATGGAACCAAAAGGGTTCTCCTATGGGGACAGCCGAACAAACCTTTTTGGTTCTAGATAGCACCTTTTTTCTAAGAGTGTATGTTCCGATGCAAATTGCACAATAAACATTTCAATTCACTTCAGAAAGCACACCTCTCGAGTGTATTACAATCCTAACACATTTTGGATATTGATTTCAGAGCCCTGTGTGTTAATCATAATCTGTAAGTGCTTAAAAAAAATAGGCAGAAACAACTGGTATTACAGGAAATAAAGAACATTTCAAATTAAAGGCACCTATTCTCTTGTTGACATCCTGAGAATAATGTATGAATTCAAGCCCATCTATGTGTGTCTCTACCTTTTCCCGTCAGGAATAGATTACTGTGACCTGGGGAACCATGGCTGTCAGCATGACTGTGTCAGCTCTCCTGAGTCCTACATCTGTTGATGCACGAGGGGCTATGTTCTCAACCGCGATGGCAAGACCTGCAGTAGTAAGTTCATCACTCCTCTGGTTATATGAACTGTGTTACTGTGCTATTAACAACACTGTACTCAACCTCCCCCTCCTGAGATGGAAGTGCCAGTACACCTCTAAAAATCGTTTAAAATATATTTAATCTAACAAATAAAGCAATCAGAAACTGTTAATTAAAAATATCAGTCCCTGGAGGACTCAGCAATAGGGTGCTGTGTTCACTGTGTGGGCAGTGTTGAGGAAAACATTTGTAATGTATTTATTTGTTGAATGTAGTGAATATGTGAGTCACTGTTATATTTCTATATAACAGTGTAGAAGTGTTAATTCCCTGAAAGAATATTAGTATGCATTGTCCCTTTCTCTCTCCTGCCTTGTTTCTATCTCTGTATCCGATGTGACTAACACCTCTCAGAGATTGACCACTGTGCTCTTGGTGACCACATGAGTGTGTGAACACTGAAGATTCATTTTTCTGTTTTTCTGTATCTCAGTCTCACCTAATACGCATAAATATCATTTGTTTTCAACATTTTACTTAGATTTCAACATACTAGCAGGTCTTGCTTATTGACCTCAACAACTGGGTCTGATCACTTTTACTTACTGCAGAGCTTGATCCATGTTCCCTTGGTAACCATGGGTGTGAGCATGACTGTGTGAACACTGAAGATTCATTTGTGTGTAGATGTCGAGAAGGCTACAAACTCAGACCTAATAACAGAACCTGCAAGAGTAAGTCCATGGCATGCTTCCATGTCTTACTGTCAGCTGTGCGGTAACAGATCTTTTGGACATTGCACAGTAATAAGAGGATCTTCTCTATGCATCATGCTGTTTTGGCCCAACGGATTCACATCCCTTTGAATTGATATGTTAGAATGAATGTTTCGTATTAATGCTTATGTGACTGAGGGAAGTTGGACTGCTTTCAAATATACACCTAACTGCCTCTTTTATAATGGGTCTGACTGTGACTGAGTGTTTTTCCATCCTGGTATTTATATGTTACATAATTTGTGAGTTGTGATTATGAGGTCATGGTTAGTCCTGATGCTCCCTCTAGTCCAGGGTGTTCTTTTCCTGGATTAAGAGGAATATTCTATACTGTTTGACAGTGACAGGCACATGTCATGAAGGAAGTAAGAGTAGTCCTCGATAGGTAGATAGATGGATATTCATGCACATTATTACCCAATGTTGCATTAAAATGACTATGTATTTGGTACCATGAAGCCTGGAGTAGAGTAGAGAACACACATTTCCATTATTAATGAGAATGATCCTTATTACTATTTCAATATGACCTGCACCAGGGGTGCAACTTTCACTGGGGACGGGGGGACTTGTCCCCCCCACATTCTGAAATTGCATTTTTGTCCCCCCCAGTTTTATCATTGGAATGTGATACAAAACGATGCAAAGGTGTGCTTTAGGACCATGTGGACGCCTCCAAGCGGTCAGGTAGGCTGTTTGGAGTGTTTATCCGACTGGATAAAAATAATAATATGTCCCCCCACTCAGGTCTTCATAATGTTGGTCCATTATTGTAAAATGAGCCAGTTAGTAGCCTATCAGCAACATTGTTTAAGTAATGTAGGCTAGTACTTTCTGCTGCTGTCTTGCCATAGTATAGTTGATTTGGGGCGTCGTGACGACTCAGCACTATTTGTCTCTACTACGGCAGAGGCAGAGTGTTCAGATGGAGTGATGGATCTGGTATTTGTAATTGATGGCTCTAAGAGCCTGGGACCGGCCAACTTTGACCTTGCCAAGCAGTTTGTGAACAGCATCGTGGACTCTCTGGACGTGTCCGGCACGGGCACCCACGTGGGGCTGCTGCAGTACTCCACTAAGGTCCGCACAGAGTTCACCCTGGGTCAGTATACCTCAGGCTGGGACATCAACAGGGCCGTGTCACGGATGCAGTACATGGGCAGAGGATCCATGACGGGCGCTGCCCTGCATCACATGTTTGAGTACAGCTTCTCTGCCAAGGAGGGGGCCAGGCCCGACATGCCACGGGTCAGCATCGTGTTCACCGACGGACGATCCCAGGATGATGTGTCGAAATGGGCCACTAAGGCAAAGGATGCTGGTACGGTTTCTTTACGTTGTGTTTGCTGAACTTGATCTGATTGCAGAGCCATTTAAACAGCCTTTAATAGAGTACCATCTTCTCTTAGAGTCATTCATCCACTTCCTTCTGACCTTTGACCTGCTTCTCCGCCCCCAGGTATCACGATATATGCACTTGGTGTTGGTAAAGCCATCGAAGAGGAGCTCAGGGAAATTGCTTCCGAGACAGATGATAAGCATTTGTACTATGCTGAAGATTTTAGCAACATGGCAGAAATTACAGACAAATTGAAGTCACGGATATGTAAAAGTACCCAATTAATTAAACACACTCTAAAATAACTTTCTTATTAAAGATCCATCACAGCTACACATTATTAATTATTCCTCACACTTTCCTGCACAGTGCACAAATCCTCTCATCTTGAATAAATTATGAATTCTATAAATACAAATACTGAATCAAAAATGCCCCAAAACCCATCTAACGTCTTAGAACTAATCAGATTGTTTATGAAGGTAATGCTTATAGACTTCCATATCATGTTTTATACTTAAGAAATAAGGCCTGGGGGGTGTGGTATATGGCCAATATACCACGGTTAAGGGCGGTTCTTATGCACTCCACATTGCGTCGTGCATAAGAACAGCACTTAGCCGTGGTATATCGGCCATATACCACAAACCCCCGAGGTGCCTTATTGCTATTATAAACTGGTTACCAATGTAATTAGAGGATTACATACACATTTTTTGTTGTACCCGTGGTATACCTCTGATATACCACAGCTGTCAGCCAATCAACATTCAGGGCTCGAACCACCCAGTTTAAAATGTGTGTTAGATCGATTTTCTCTCATGCACTGCATTTCAGGAAATATTTATTGAGGAGCCGGTAAGTACTTTATGTTCAGGGGGAAAATGCTGTACATCTCTGCCACCTGCAGGTGATTTTATGAAGTACAACAGAAACCATACCATTGGAGCCTATCATTGTACAGTATATTGTGAGGCTCTGGGAATGAATAATTGTATTGCACTTGATCTGTGTCATTCTGTTCCTAAAAGACAATCCATACTGTGTCTGTCTGTGAACAGAGAAACCCTCCCCTCAAGATATGTGTAAGTGTGAGAACGTGATGCTCTTCCAGAGGCAGGTCAACGAACAGCTTAGGAGACTGACCCAGAATAATATCCTTTACAGCTCTGTGGTGGTGTGCATACTTTAGATAAGAGCTTTAATATTGCCATGACATTGCATGCTTTACAAATGGTAACCTGTATGGTGTGCTACTTTTGACCAGAGTCCTATCAGCCCTGGTCAAACGTAGTTCACTATAAAGGAAATAGGCTGCCATTTAGGATGCACCCATTACGTTTGAACATATGTTTAGTTTAAAATCAATAACTTCCTTAATGTGTAAATACTTGATGTTGTGTCAAAAAGGATGGAGACCCTTGAGAATCAGCTTGGACACGAATGAAGGACAAAGACATTGTTTTCATCTGTTCGTCCTCAACGGATTCTTCTCAACTGGCCTGCGGTGCAAGAGCATTACTAAACTTCAAGGGATAACTTTAAGCTATTTCAACATGCTACACTGAAACATAATATGGTATATTTTCTACTGTAACTGCTATTTATATTCTGAACAAAACTATGCATTTATGCATGGGGCTGTGGACTGGAGTGAAGCCAAAAATACTGTATATCTTTGCTACATTCAGGTATCAAAATGTGCTTCTTTTTAAAAGTAAAATGTTATTTGGCAGATAACTGCAATTTATAGATCCAAATATAACTCATATAAGATACAGTACAACATTTTATAATGACAAATCAAAGTAAAATCACTTTGTATTTCAAGCAAAATGCTTTCTATTGCTGTTGATGTGAATAAAATCCCTGTTGATCTTTTGTATTGTACTTTGTGGAACACCAAAATATGTCACAATGTTTTCAAAGATCCGATCATCTGTTAGATTTGGATTGAACCCGACAAGGTTTTTGTATAAAACAGAAACACACATAGTGGTCTTACTGCTACAATTTCCAATGCATGTGAATCCTGAATAATCTAATGAAACATTGTTTATCCTGCTGCATAAATCTAGGTTAGTCAGCCGCTCCTTTTCCCTCCCTGATAGATCAAGCTTCACTATGGTGTGAACCCAGCTGTCAGGTCTCTGGTCCCTGGATAACACACCGCTAGGGGTACGTCCCAAATGGCACCCTATTCCCTACATAGTGGGCCCTGGTCAAGGGTTGTGCACTAAATAGGGAACAGGGTGCCCTTTTGGATGCAACCCCTTTTGTCTTCCTCTCCCATCCCTTTACAAAGGTCATGTGTTTCCTGGCCAAACACCAGGCTTTGGTGTTGCTTACAGATACGTGATCAGAATATCAAACCAGGGTGTGAGATGAATTCAGAGCGGGCTGGAACCTGTTGAAGTAGGTACGCTACACTGCACCGAGTGGACCTGTGCAGGGCAGGAGCAGCAGGTGCATGGTATTAGCAAGTGGTGAGGTACACTACATGTTCCAAAAGTATGTGGGACCTGCTCGTCAAATATCTCATTCCAGAATCATGGGCATTAATATGGAGTTGGTCCCCCCTTTGCTGCTATAATAGCCTACACACTCTTCTGGGGAGGTTTTCCACTAGATGTCAGAACATTGCTGCAGGACTTGCTTCCATTCAGCCACAAGAGCATTAATGAGGTTGGGCAAATAGCCCTGGCTCACAGTCAGCGTTCCAATTCCTCCCACAGGTGTTTGATGGAGTTGAGGTCAGGGCTCTGTGCAGGCCAGTCAAGTTCTTTCACACCGATCTCGACAAACCATTTCTGTATGGACTTTGCTTTGTCATACTGAAACAGGAAGTAGGCTTCTGTGTCGCTGCTCAGCCATAGAAACCCATTTAATGAAGCTCCCAACAGTTAGTGCTGACATTACTTCCAGAGGTAGTTTGGAACTCGTTAGTGAGTGTTGCAACCTAGGACAGATTTTTTCACACTTCGGCAGTCCCGTTTCGTGAGCTTGTGTGGCCTACCACTTCGTGGCTGAGCCGTTGTTGCTCCTATACGTTTCCATTTCACATTGACAGCACACCAAGGCTGCTCTAGCCGGGTAGACATTTGACCAACTGACTTGTTGGAAAGGTGGCATCCTATGACGGTCCCACATTGAAAGTCACTTAGCTCTTCAGTAAGGCAATTTTAATGACAATGTTGGTCTATGGAGAACATATGGCTGTGTGTTCGATTTTAGACACCTGTCAGCAACGGGTGTGGCTGAAATAGCAAAATCCACTAATTTTAAAAGGAGTGTCCACATACTTGTATATATAATGTAGAGTTGTCACATGAGAAATATCAGGAAAAAAATGCATTGTGACCAGATTTGATACAAGAGAGCTTATTTCTTGCATGTCGCTAGTTGTGTTGGTATGTGACCAGGGGCCTGTTGCACAAAACTAGGATAAGGGATTAAGCCAGGATATCTTGGTGATCCTGGCTCAATTGATCCGTAATCCGGTTGCACTAAAGATGGATAGGGGGCAGGAGGATATGTTATGGTATAAATTACCATGGAGATTTATTCTGTGGAGCTAGCCTGCTCCAGACCAGGCTAAATTCCAGGATCTATTTAATCTCATCCCTAATGTCAGTCAGCAGTCACCACAAATGGAAACCAATAGTTATTTCACTGCTCACTATACATTGTTATCACATATAACTAGACCCACTGTCATTATTTAAACGTTTGTGATCATTAATTTCAATGATTTTGGATAAAAAATGATTTTTAGATGATGTTGCTATCATTAGATAATTTACAGTTTCCCATAGACTATAAGGCTATATATAAAATGATAGAATATTAGGGCCACAGAGGGGAAAAAAACACAAGTCATAATATTGTAACCAGTTGTTTTAAAGGAGGACAGTTGTTAAAATGACAGATGTGGGGCATTTCGTGAAATTGTACTTCAGTATGGTTTCATAAACAAAGACATGCTGATGTGCCAGAATATTAAGTATCACATTGTCATAAGTATCAAAACTGTAAAAACAATATGTAGCTTTTCTGCAGAAAGAACCAGCCTCATAAATTTATGACTTTATCCTTTTTCTTCAGTGTGGCCCTAGTACTCTGTCATATAAACAAATACACATTCCATATGAATATAAAAACACAATGTGTAACATTATGTTCCTTTATTGAATAAGGACAAAACAAAGCAGGTAAACCATCAGCTCCTTTCGAAACTGAAGTCACAGTGACTCTACAAGATGGAAAGCACAGAATCCAAGCATATTATACAAAATGATACATACACATTCAAAGGTCTGTATATAACACACCCTGCATGTCTGCACACTAAAATAAATGCAGGACAAATCCATACACATCAACTGAACAGACAAATGAATGGATGCAGTAGCCTCCCTGCAGCCTTGTATTACACACAGTATACCGCACAAACATCATAAGAGGCCAAATTCGTCAAAAAACGAACCCAAAAAAACCCAAATTCCTCTGCCACCGCAGGACATATTTAACCAAAATTGAAAGCACACATACTAACTAAAATAATTCAACACATATTGGTCCCTCAGCAGCCGACCACTGTCGTCATCAGGGAAGATTGCCGGATTGTCCCAGTCCATGGCTGGTGGCACTCTGGGGGCCCTCTCCTTCCTCAGGCAGGCCACATTGTGGAGGACAGCACAAGCCACAGTAATATCACATGCCCTAACAGGGCTGACCCTTAATTTGTGAAGGCAGTGAAAGCGTGCCTTCAGGAGGCCAAAGGTCATTTCAACTCTGGCCCTGGTCCTGGCATGGGCATGGTTGTAGGCCTGCTGTGCTTCCTGGGGGTCTGTGAAAGGTGTCAGGAGAAAAGGCTGGCAGCCATACCCCCTGTCTCCCAGCAACACACCAGAGAATTCACCTGTCAACACAAAATCTCATCATTACTACCTCATAAACACAGTGATATTCTTGACACAGCCATGATGGTTATAAATAGGGGTTGTGTGGCTTACCTTGTGATAGGCACTGATAGATTTCAGAGGCCCGAAAGATTCTGGAGTCATGGACTGAGCCAGGCCATTTTGCCACAACATTGCTGATCACACAGTCAGCATTGCAGACCATCTGAAATCATAAGATGAGGAATATTACACCAATCAATGCACATCACTGGCAATGCAGAGTGTTCGTCAATGGACAATATCAAAAAGTTATGTTCACCTGAACATTAATGCTGTGAAAGGATTTCCTATTCACAAAATCGGCCTCATGGGCACCTGAGGGGGCTTTTATCCTTATGTGTGTGCAGTCCACTGCACCAATGACATTGGGGAAACCTGTCACACAAAGTAATGAGTATCCTACTATGTGTTAACAGTTGTCCTGTAATTTGTAGATCCTCTTACCTGCAATCCTATAGAACTCCTCTTTGATGTCACAGAGTCTTCTGTGGCCAGGGAAGGAGATGAAGACATCTGCTAATGCTTTGATAGCCAGACACACACTCCTTATTGTGCGGCAAATTGTGGCCTTGTTCAGCTGTTCTGCATCCCCCACTGAGTACAGGAAGGCTCCACTAGCAAAAAAGCGCAAGGCCACACAAACCATTTGCTCCACACTCAGTGCATGGCTCCGTGCAGTGCGGTGCTTAATCCTGGGACCCAGTAGTCTGCATAGATACCTGATGCCATCTGCAGAAAACCTGTATCTTTCATATAGATGGTCATCAGGGAAGGCCAGTGGGTCCAACCGGTCCCTGAAGACCCTTTCTCGCCTGAAGGCTCTCCTCAGCACAAGTGCTTCTTCATCCACCACATCTCGCACGAATGGGCATGCCATTGTCAGAGCAGAAAGGAACACACAATTTTGGGCCTTCATATAGGCTAGTGGCCACACCTGGTGCTGGGGGGGTGGGCAAAAGAGGGCGATGCCTTATAACGATGACTTGGTTGTACTGATTGCTGGGAAAATAAAAAAAACCTTAGAAAGATGCCACCGTCCTGTGTGCTCACAATAAGAGCTCATATGTCATGGCTCACTTGACTTTACGAGAATATACCTAATTTTTATTTTGAGCTGTGTCATCTTCTTGGAGCTGGGGGAGGAAAGAAAAATAATGATTAATACATTTGTGTTACAGTTAGCATACAGTGTACATTGAAGGCATATCTCACCTCCCTCTCAAGTTTTTTTATTTCAAGGTCCAGTTTCCTAATTGTCCTCTTTTTTATTTCGGACTCCAGTGCAAGATTTTCCATCTTTTTCTTCTTGTACTGAATGTCTATGTCTGCCAGTTCTATTTGGCGCCGGAGGTGGTTGCCATACAACTTTCTGATAGCTTGTGAGCTCTGTGAACACAATACAATTAGCGCAGCTGGAATTTGGCAGGATGTGGTGTCCTTTTATTAATACGCACTATGTTGCCAGGCTGGTTTTCCCACTGTATAGCATCTGGGTCCTGTAAAAGAAATTAGATTTTTTGATTTTGATGAGGACTCCTCACCATTGTAGAGTAAATAGTACTTTCACAGTCTTAACATGATACCTCATGCCTTCTGGAATCCAGAGAGATGGTCTCCTCCTCATCATCGTCTCCATCATGTGCTGTTGCTGCTGCACTGGGGCCTTCACCCTATCACATTTAATCGGATTCATATTGAAGCTAGTAGACAAGACATGCCAGGCCTACAGTATGCCTTTGATGGAGTACTCACTGGATCAGCATCGTCTGGTGCTTGTGCTGGTGGCTCTAACAGGAACACAGTGCTGCCAGACACTGCAAGGCAATAGGTAAACCAAAGTCAGACAGTCCAAATTGATTCAATATGAATGTGGTTGTATCCCATGTAGAGATGGAAGGACATACCTTGAATGAAGCGGGTGGCATCTTGGGAGGAACCTATGCTCGTCTCTTTCCCCCCAGGGATCCCCTCTAAGACGGGCCTGCCTTTATTTAGCTCCAAGGCCATGTCCTCTGCTGGGGTAAGGTCAGCCTTTGGTGACCCACCACCCGTGCCTTGTCTGTGGGTATTCTTTTTCACTGCTAAAACAGTACAGACAATGTGTGAGCAGGCACCTTCTGGGTACAATATATGCTTGTGCTTTGTTAAATATTAGTCAGGGACCATACCATTCTGCAGAATGTTCTTGTATTTGATTTTGACCTGCTGCCATGTCCGTTTTGGCCCGTTCATGTTTAATCTACACACACACACACACACACACACATTTAATGGAGTCACACTGCAAAAAATTACTTGGTATTTTTGTCTTGTTTTCAGTAAAAATATCAAAAAATTTATCATAGCTTTATACAGTGTGATGGAGTTACTTTACACAATTTCACTCATATCTGCAGTGCATTTCAATTAAAAATTTAACCGTTTCATAATTACAGTACAACTGCATTTTTGGAGATGTGAATTAAATATTTGAATTGTAATTGTGATGTTTCAGCGGAGCGGTGAGTGTGTAATTGTGCACTACTTACGCATTCAGGCGGTCTGCAATACTTTGCCACGCTTTTTCTCTTTGCTTTATCACTGTGGCGGTGTTGCCTTTCTTCTTAATTATATCTTTTACCTCCTCGTATGCCTCCATGAGGATTTGTGCTTCCGACGGGGAAAAGTACGCGGCTCTAGTTGCCATGGTAAATCAGTTAATCTGTGATCTGTGGCGGGGTCTATTTGAGTGAGCCGTGAGCGCGCACCTATCCAGGATTGGTTTCACCTGGCTTAATGAATCCGTGTCTGCTCATCCTGGCTTGGTCTTTGTGCAACCAATTAAGCCTGGACGCACATGTTTTGGCTTCATTGAGCTCAGCTGAGTCATTTATCCCGGATGTCTTAATTCTACTTTTGTGCAACAGGCCCCAGCTTGTCTTTTGCTTTCAACAAAAACTATACTTCATCTCAACCTTTTGGGTTGATGAATACACACATTTTATTTAAAATTACAAACCATGTAACAAAAGATTACAAACCAAAGGTTATCTTAATGACAGTAAAATTGAGCTGAACAGATGACAATGACAGTAAGCTGGGCTGGTAAGAAATATAAACACAATAACATTTAAAACTTCAAGTGGTGTTGCTGGAGACAGCCAGCAAGCCACTTAGCAACAATTGATCTTCTCGTCATAGTAATCAGACAATAGAATTTACAACCAGAGAAAAAATAAAATAAAAACAGTTAAACAAAAAACTAAAACACCAGCCCTCCTCCTCACCAGTAGTGTTCAAGAAACCAACCCCTCTCTTAAAACATATGCACACGTTATGAAACAGACTAGCATTTCAGATGAATAATCAGCAACTTAAATTAAAATGTTGTCTGACTTTGATCAGAGAGGTCATGGAGCTAGGTGTTAATCACTTTGGAGCAGCCTAGAGCGCAACACACCAAGCTGCTGCAGAGAGGAAAACAACCACTGATCCGATCAAAACAACTGTTGACTAGCTGGTAAAAGGCCGCTACCCCATTTTTAAATTTACCTTTATTTAACTAGGCAAGTCAGTTAACAAATTCTTATTTTCAATGACTGCCTAGGAACAATGGGTTAACTGCCTTGTTCAGGGGCAGAACGACAGATTTTTACCTTGTCAGTACGGGGATTCGATCCTTGCAACCTTCCGGTTACTGGTCCAATGCTCTAACCACTAGGCTACCTGCCACCCCATGTCTCTTAAAATAAAAAGTCTCCATCTTTCAACACGGCTGCATCACACACTGTCTGGAGGCACGGGGACGTTCAAACAACTTACACGAAACAACTCAACACTCAATTAACAAGTTGTATGGGGAAAGACTTTGCTCCCAAGGCTCACCAGTAAATTTAGACTATCACTAATTTTCAGGGGGGTAATTTTCATCTTTAAAGTCTAATATAAATGGGAGTATCTCCTTGCCTTGAGACAGTTGTATGCAGGGGTTGGTTTGAATCGGTTTCAGAGTCCTATATTAACTGAGAATGTTAGCTACAGTAAAGAGGTTCAGGATGAGTTGAGCTCACACTTCAGTACACTGGCCGTCAGGCCTTCGCGACCTCACACTACTGGTGCTGGAGGCCTCAGCCCCAGGGGGGGACCTGTCCTCTGGGCTCTCCCCCAAACGCAGTCTCTGCTCCTGGGGCTCCACTGCCTCCCCATCCCCCTCATCGTCACTCCAGTCCCCAGAACCATCCACAGAAGTGTTAGGACCAGATGACATGGAGGGTGTGGCAGTGGCCTCCTCTTCCCCCTCCCCGACCTCCGCCCTCTCCGGCGCATCTGTGGGGCTGATGTGGAGCAGGGCCAGGGTGTCCTCCAGGGAGGGGCTGGTCGGGCTGCCAGCCTGCCCCCCCAGAGAGGTGGGAGGCCTGGCAGGAGCAGACAGGACTGTGGAGGCAGCTGGAGCTGCTGCAGCCTGCTGCACTGCGGCTGCTGAAGTATCAGCCCCGTCTGCAGAGTTCCCTCTCCCTGACGCAGCGGACCCCTGCGTGCCGCCCTCGGTGTCCAGACGGAGGCCCGCCACCCCTTTCTTGGGGATGTCCACAACGTCCCGTTTTATCTTGCGGCGGCGGCCGTGCTCATTGCGCCGGTACTGCACCATGTTCTCCAGGTCGGCTACGTACAGGAACCCAGCTATCAGCATCTCGGCTGTCTTCTTGCCCTTGGAGAAAGCATCCTCCAGCTCACGGCTGGTCCTCTCGTCATACTGCCACCAGCCGTTCCTCCCCTCATAGTACCAGGCATTGTCCCCTGTGGCACCCCGCCCTCCGGTCTTAAGCTCGTCGGGGGACAGCAGAGTGGGGTGCTCCAGGAAGTCCTCGGGAACCTCCTGTCTACAGAGAGCACAGCGCTTGCTCTGCCAGGACGCCCCTTTCACACACAGGAAGCAGAAGACATGGCGGCAGGGTAGCTGGACAGGGTGGACACAGCTCTGCAGGCAAATGGCACATTCTGGGACAGGAAGGGCAGGTGATGAGCCACCGGAACCAGAGCAGGCAGAGTCACCACTCCCCTTCTTACTGGATGGGAGCGAGCTCACAGAGTGGTCAACCTCACCGCAGCTAGCCATCCTTAGGAAGTACTTTGGGCGGGGGAGTGGGGCAAAGAGACCATTATGGACACAGAAAAGGATGTTAATGTGAACTACTAGCATCATAGTTGTCAAATTAAATCATCCAATACACTGAACAAGTTAAAGCAGTTTATTTAGCTACACACAGGACAGGCAGAGATTCTGTAGTAGCTACTTACTGTAATATCTGCTAATGTTGCCACTGTAGCATTAGGCTTATTGGTGGTTGTTCAAATGTCTCACTGCCAAAAGGAAACAAAGGTTATAGCACAGACTTTTTTTAATCGATAGATTAACTTACGATTCCGGGAAAGTAAACAATACGGGAATGACAATATCAGCAGTCGATTTAATTATCCGAAAACAAAGACTATTTATACTTGACTATTTTCAACTAATTCATGAAATGACCGGAACAGGGTCCCGATACACTAGCTAGTTAACAATGACATATTTTGGACTTTATATGGCAGTTGGCAACCAACTTGAGGTGTATTACTGCAACCGACTGGAGTTTGGACCTAAGTTCATCTTCAATTCACCCAAATAGGACCAATTATTCTATTTTAGCGCCTGGCCACGCAGGTGCACGCGAGCAGTGTGGGTGCAATGATTGAATAACGTGTACATGTATTTTGCAAAGCTCACGTACGCGACCGGTCTGGTCAGCATGTAAGTTCTATTTTAGCGCCTGGCTACGCAGACGCTCGTTGACCTGTGCAAGCAGTGTGGATGCAATGCTTTAATAACAGATGATTTTGTTGCCCTTTTTCCTTCCCAATTTCGTGGTAGCCAATTGGTAGTTACAGTCTCGTCGCTGCAACTACCGTACGAACTCGGGAGAGGTGAAGGTCGAGAGCCGTGCATCCTCCGAAACACAACCCAACCAAGCCGCACTGATTCGTTGAAACACTGTACACCTGGCGACCATGTCAGCGTGCACTGCACCCAGCTCACCACAAGAGTCACTAGTGTGCAATGGGACAAGGACATCCCTGCCGGCAAACCCTCCCCTAACCAGGACGCTGGGCAAATTGTTCACCACCCCATGGGTCTCCGGTTGCGGCCGGCTGCGACAGCGCCTGGACTTAAACCCAGAATCTCTAGTGGCACAGCTAACACTGCTTTAGACCACTGCGCCACTCAGGAGGCCCTTACTAACATGCATGTCTGAATTTATTTTGCAACGCTCACGCAAGAGACGTGAGCAGTGTGGTCAGTATGTGAGCTAGTTAACTGACAGGACCTGTATCGCGGCAAGGAAACAAAACATTAAGCAGATTTCACTTATTTTGGAGTACAGCCTTAATGTTAAAAACAAAACATTATGTTGTCATCCAGTGTCACTTATTACCCAGTGTAATATTTTATTTTCCAAGCTATAGCTAACTATTTTACATACAGCAGGATATTAAATGGACCAAAGAGTTGAGTCTGCTTCGTTAAAATTTGCGCCATGGAAAAAATGTCGTGATAGCTGTCTTAGTTTTTGGTAGGACTAACGTTAGCGAACATCAGTTCCCCCCCCCCCCCTTCGAGGGTAAACCATCGTTAGCCATGTAACGTTAGCTAACTAACGTTGGCTAATCTCCGAGCTAGCAAACTCGACAGCATTCTCTTTTTACATAACGTTAACGTAGCGAGTTACGGCCACAATATTTTGATATTTTCGGTGACGGTGTTGTTATTCGCATTGAAAAGGCGACAAACTAACGTTAGCTAGTCTGTTAAGTTTAATTTGAACTAACGTTACCCACCCTCAGGAGGAATCAAAACAATGATACATGTTGTATCTAGGACTGACAACGTAGCTAGTTAGCTAGCTAACGTTAGCTTGCCGTCTCAGTCGAGAAAGAAAGCCAGAGCTAGTCACGTCTCTCTTAGCCGAGACTGTAATTTCGCATGTTAGATTTGTCGGTCATTGTGCGCCTCTTGTATTGTTAAATATTACATTGACCTTAAATCATACACATTTATCTAAATTAGCTGCATAGCGAGAAATGTTAAGTTAAACTCACCCGTCTGTTTTCCTCCTTCACAAAAAGCAACGTAGTAAGTCTAGTGTATTTAGCCTGTCAACGTGATGACTACGTTTATTGTACGTAATCACGCACAGCACACGCACGTTACAATTTTCTCGAATCAGCGGAGAAGTGCAATATGAAGTGATTGCAGACCGCAATTCGGGGAGTTTCTTAATGTGGGCGTTCCTTGATATTAGAAAACGCCCATTGGTGTATACCATTGGTCAGTCCATAGATGTTTAGTTTTTTTACCTTTATTTAACTAGGCAAGCCAGTTAAGAACACATTCTTATTTACAATGACAGCCTACACCGGCCAAAATGGTGGTCACACCAGATACGGGCTGATTTTCTGATTTTTTAAAGGTATCTGTGATCAGATGTAGGTCTGTATTTCCAGTGAAATCAATGGTTTAGGGCCTAATGAATTCATTTCAATTGACTGATTTCCTTATATGAACTGTAACTGAGTAGAATCTTTGAAATTGTTGCATATATATTTTTGTTCAGTGTAGTTACACACACAGCACTGTTACCATACAATGTTTTTAACTTGCATATTTGATACACATTGCCATATATGATCACACTGTGTATGTTCATTTATACAGTAATTATTATCCAACATGTCCTCACCTGGGATTTGAACTCACAACCTCTTGGTTCATGATATTCTGATATGCCACCATGTCTGTGTCAATTAATCTGATTGATTTGATTAACTTATTTAAGCAATTTTAGATTTTTCTGTATAGTTGTCTAATGTTGCTGGTGCTTATGGCTCCTGAGTGGCGAAGCGGTCTACGGCACTGCATCTCAGTGCTAGAGGTGTCACTATAGACACCCTGGTTCGAATCCAGGCTATTTCACAACCAGGCATGATTGGGTGTCCCAAATTGTCCCGTGTTTGGCCGGTGTAGGCCGTTTTTGTAAGTAAGAATTTGTTCTTGCCTAGATAAATAAAGGTAAAAACAATGTTTTGTTACTCCTTAATCACTATGATAAATTAAATGTATCATTTTTATTGAGTATACTTTTAACAGAGCTGAGATTTACTTTGAAGCGCAAAGTGTAGCAATACAGGTGAAAATACGTGTTTTTGTGATCAAATGTTTATTTAGTAATAATAACTATCAGAAAACATGAAAACATACACAGAAAATGAAGTACTCCCCCCTACATCCCAATCCAACCCACCCGAGGACCTACATCCCAACCCACCCGAGGACCTACATCCCAACCCACCCGAGGACCTAAGGGATCAAATTAAATAAACATAAACGGTTCAAAATACAAAATAAAATCCAGAGCAACCCATCAAAGTTTTTTTACCGGCAAGAAGCCATTGGTTCAAAGTCTCTTCTTTAGCTCCATTAATGTGAGAAGTAGAATGCTCCATATAAATTACATACAAAAAAGTGAGGATCGATTGACGGATAGAAAGTGAGTGTGGAGGCTTCCATCATACAGGAATAATTTATTTTGCAGCCGTTAGGCCAGCGAGAAGAATGCACTTCTGACATAGAGATAAATGAAAAACGGATACATAATTTAAAAGTAAAACAAAAGGAGATGCAGGAATATTTTCTCACAACAGAGTGGATAAATTCAAAGCTACTTAATCCCAGAATATAGATACCAAAGAGCAATCCCAAAACATGTGTATAAAGGCACCAGGTTCATTAAGATGGCACAATGTACAGAAAGCATATGACACAGTTTACAAGGAGTTTGATAAATGCTGTGTACAAAATTATAATGGATCCGTTGGTGATCAGGATTCCCAGACGATTGTTGAATAGTAGACCACACGCGGTCCCAACTAAAACATTGATCCAAACCTGGAAGGTCTCTCTTCCATAGAGTATAGAGAGGAAGAGGTTTATAAGAAGTTGATAGTAAATAAGACACATTTTGGAAACCCTTTGTTTCGATCTTAATTTTAAAATCTTATGCATAGGATGTAGCATCAAAGCTGACTGCCAAGGAACATCATGAGCCCTAACGGCAGACCTAAATTGTAGATAAAAGAAAAATGATGAGTCAGATAGTTTTAATCTATCTTTAGGATCTTGGAATGAACAAAAGCCGTTATCCCCATAGATACAAGCGCATCCGTTAATGACACAGACATGGTGGAGTAGCAGGAAGATTGGAATGCTGTGAACCAGGTTGTGAGTTCAAATCCCAGGTGAATAGGGGCGAGCAAGGTAAGTTGTCACATGGGTAAGTTGTCAAACTGTTCATAATTCCAACACTAGAGGCGCTATCTCAAATAGCTACTTTGTGTGACTACATGTTCTATGGTCAACTTCCTGTTTACATGTGGTCAAGGTCACTCTGAGGTGAGCACAAGTTTCTTATTTTTCCCCTTCAAAAGTAAAAAATTGGCACTTTACATTTTATGCAATAAAACTTTGTTAGGTATGAATGTTCAAAATTATAATTTTGCACTGAGTAGAAGAGACAATAACGTGCCTTTTGATACTTTAGCTGTAGTCCTATGTTGAACCTTAAGATTTAGCCAACATTAGCACACAGTTTGGGGCAAGTTGTCTCAATGACCTAGTGGCAAGTCTTCACATGTGACAACTTGCCCCAGTATACATAGACACATAGAACATGCTCAAAAAACATTGTGATATTGTGTAATCAGCTCTGATAATAGGATTAAATGTTACTGTAAATGAATGATTATATATACACGTATAGTTTAGAGCAGCAGACATATCCCTGGACTACACAAGACAGGCTCTGGTGTGTGTGTGTGTGTGTCTACTAACACACTACATGCCTACTGTATGAGACAGTATATCCACACACACACGCACTACTTCATACAGTGTCATGAATTTAGTGTGGTGTTATGAATTGCATTGTGGCAACAAGGATAGTAGACAGGGAGGTGGGCGTAATACGCCTGTAATGAATATGTAATTTCAATGAGGAAGTGTGTTTTTGAAGGAAAGAAGTGAAGGAAGGAAGGAAAGAAAGATGGTTAGAAATGATAAAATAAAGACTGAGAATGGCTGCACACCACCTGGCATTATGTTAATGGCAGTGAGGCTGGTGAAGTTGCAGAACAAATCAATCAGGAGTACAGCGAAGGATTTTGACATAAATTACCATACTCTGAATTGTCAAAAGGTTACCAGAGAAGAAGTTGAAAGTCAGACAGCCATGCCAACAACAGTTGGCTATACAAAGCAACGGCAGGTTTTTTCACCTGATTTGGAGATGCAGCTTGTTCAGTATATTACTAGGTCAGTTGACATTTATTTTGGTCTGTCGCCAAGGGAGGTCAGAAGACTTGCTGTCACGGCCGTCGTAAGGAGGAGACCAAGGCGCAGCGTGATAAGCGTACATTCTTCTTTATTTAAAGAATGAACACTGAACAAAACGAACAAAATAACAAAATGAACTGTGAAGCTAATATGGCTAGTGCAGACAGGCAACTAAACATAGAATAAGAAACCATAAAACCAAAAGGGAAAATGGCAACCTAAATATGATCCCCTATCAGAGACAATGATAAACAGCTGCCTCTGATTGGGAACCAATTCAGGCCACCATAGACATACATTTGCCTAGACTTACCAACACCCCTAGACATACAAAAAACCCTAGACAATACAAAACAAGCATACCCACCCTCGTCACACCCTGACCTAACCAAAATAATAAAGAAAACATAGATAACTAAGGTCAGGGCGTGACACTTGCCTATCAGTTTGCTGTGGCACACCAGCTGAAGTTCGTGCCAATGTGGGCAGAAAAAGGCTAGCTCGGAGTGGTTTACAGGCTTCTTAACGCGGCACCCAACGCTGTCGCTAAGAAAGCCGGAGGCAACTAGCCTTGCCAGGGCAAGTAGCTTCAACAGATGAAATGTTCATGCTTTCTTCGACAATGTGCAGAAGTGCTACAGAGATATCAATTTGGACCAGGAAACCTTGAATGTCGATGAAACTGGGGTGACCACTGTACATAAACCTTACAGAGTGGTGGGCAGACGTGGATTCAAACAAGTAGGGTCACTGACCTTCTCTGAAAGGGGAACCCTCGTCACACTGGCCTGTGCTGTCTCAGCCACAGGGAATAGTATACCTCCATATTTTATATTCCCCGTGTCAACTTCTTCGATCAATTCCTGATCAACGGGCCATCTGGCAGCAAAGGGGGGCAAATCCCTCTGGGTGGATGAAATATGTGCACTTTGTTAACTTCCTGAAACATTTCATCGAGTATACGAAGTGCTCAAAGGAGAAGCCCTGTTTACTCCTTTTGGACAAAACCACGAGTCTCTTCTGTTCATTGATGGATTCAATTATGCCAAAGAAAATGGCATAATTATGCTGTAATTTCCACCCCATTGCTCTCGTCGGGTTCAACCCTTAGACAGGTCTGTCTACAGGCCACTAAAGAGGCACATCAACAACGCGTGTGATGCCTTGAGGAATAATCCCGGGAAGACAATGTCAATTTATGACATTCCTAGGATTGTTGTAATCGCCTACCCTCTGGCTGCAACCCCCTTGAACATTCAGGCTGGCTTTAGGGTGGCTGGGGTACAACCTTCCAACAGGGATGTATTTCTGGAAACCGAGTTTGCGCCATCCTACGTTACAGATTGCCCCATTCAGAACCCAACCCTACCAGGCCCCAGCATCAACCCTGCCAAGCCCCAGCAACATTCCAGCTCTGCCAGGCCCCAGCACCAACCTGCCAGGCCCCAGCACCAACCTGCCAGGCCTCAGCACCATTCCAGCCCTGCCAGGCCCCAGCACCAACCTGCCAGGCCCCAGCACCAACCTGCCAGGCCCCAGCACCAACCTGCCAGGTCCCAGCACCAACCTGCCAGGCCCCAGCACCAACCTGCCAGGCCCCAGCACCAACCTGCCAGGTCCCAGCACCAACCTGCCAGGCCCCAGCACCAACCTGCCAGGCCCCAGCACCAACCTGCCAGGTCCCAGCACCAACCTGCCAGGCCCCAGCACCAACCTGCCAGGCCCCAGCACCAACCTGCCAGGCCCCAGCACCAACCTGCCAGTTCCCAGCACCAACCTGCCAGGCCCCAGCACCATTCCAGCCCTGCCTATTGCAAGCGCAGACCTGCCCAGCAAAATTTGGATCTGCAAAGAACAAGGCAGCTAAAAATAGAAAAATCGTAGAAGAGTCATCATCAGATGAAGAGGAGTGCTTCTGCCTCATCTGTGTGGAGCCATTTTCAAACAGCCTTCCAAAGGAGACTTGGGTGAAGTGTGTGAGATGCAACAAATGGGCCCATGATGCTTGCACCTCAGGCCAGGCAATTTATGTGTGCCAGAACTGTGACTCTGAAGATGAGTCTGATTAGTCAGATACGGATGTATTCGTATAGACTGTTAGAAAACTGTGCATTAGTGTGTTCAAACACCTCGTCTGTTTTGTTAAGACTTGTGGCAGACCAGGGGGTTGGGTCAAAACGTTTACACAGATCAGACACAGACAGACAGAGTAGGATTAGCTCAGTTTCAAAGGTGTTCATTAAAATAAAAGTTCAAAAGAAAAGAATAGGTCTCCCCCATGAGAACCTCTCCGGGATACTATCTTCTTGGCTCCTGGTCTTGCTGTATCCTGTGGGGATCTAAAACTGAACTCACTCCTGTTACCTCTGCAACCGTCCCCAACTATACGGGAGTCCTTTCTTCCCCCACTCTCTCCCCGTGTGCTGCCCATCTGGCAGCTGTATGGGACTTGCACAGCAGGTGAGCAATCAGCCCTTGATTACTCACCAACTCCCAATCAGACCCAATTAGTCCTGGCCGGAGAGCCCGTCGAGACCTAGCACGTCCAGCAGATGGAGCCATCGCCTCGTGATGTATACTCTGTCTGTCACCAGGCCTCGACGAGACTCCCCCTGGTGGCTGACCTGCTGTACACCACAGACTTTAAACATTTAAGCAAGTTATCTGCAGCATTACATTACATTCCATTCCGATTCCAACAAATTCCAACAATTACCGTGGATCTATGTGCACGCCAGAGAACATTCCATTTCAAAGTTCAAAGTTAAGTGGTCGTGACACTTAATTCATGTGTGCTCTGCCAGCATTCTTGTTTTGATTGAAAGGCATGATTTGCTAGATTCTCTAGGCATGATTGTTTTTATTTTGAGTTCTTTAATGAAATTGAATTTGGTTTTGAATTTGAAATTAAAATCAATATTCACAATTAATTATTTGTGTTCTTATTTGTTGATAATCCAATGTGACAATTTACCCGACGTAGTGTGACAATTTACCCGCTTATGGGGTAAATTGTCACAAGTGCACACTCTCTATTTAACGGTCTACAACTCCGTACTGAAATAAGATAAGAAGATGCAATGAATACAAAATAAGTGCCCAAGACTTACTTCTTTAATTTGGTATACATTTATACCATTGTGATGTATTGTGCCCAGTAAATGTTAGACAGTGTGAGAAGTGTGACAACATACCTCGCTCTCCCCTACATTAGACATTAACATGCACAATGCAATCATGTATGTCAACATGTGTCAAATATGTTATTGACACAGACGTGGTGGCATAGCAGGAAGATTGGTATGCTGTGAACCAAGAGGTTGTGAGTTTGCACAGTGTCAAATATGTAAGTTGAAAACATTGGATGTTAAAAGAACTGTGTGTAACTGTTTCTACAGCCTTTTTCTGATGGTAAAATAATACTTTTCTAGTTTAATTATTTTTGCCTACGTTTTCTCATGTTGGAAAACTAAAAATGAAAAGTTGAGTAAACCAAAAAAAAGGCTGTGGAACCAGTTACTTAATAATATTTAGTTACAGTGTACCCAGCCCTTGAGTTCTCAATTGAATGTATAGACAACAGCTGGATCAACGACTGCAATACCAACACTCGGTTTTAATGTTAAGAAACGTTATTAATCCTTCTAGCAATACGGTTTTATAAACCTTTGGAACTTAACTTTCATGTAAGCGAGAAAGATTCTTTCAATTGTATTATTATTAAATAAAAAGGATACACTTACTGTGAGCAGTTTTGCAAAGTTGCACCTGGCTGTTTTCACACACCGCCTCCGCTACCACACATCCTCTCACCTTGCGCTCTCATTTCCATTGGTCCATTCTACTGGTCTACTCCATTCCACATTTTTGACTGGATCGCATGTATTTCTCAAAATACAACTGGGTGCAACTGTCCTAAACTGCGTACAGTAAGTGTATCTTTTGGATATAATAGAATATTTCTCGATTATATGAAAGTTAAATTCCAAATGTTACCGAAACTGTATTTGCATTTGGCCAGCGTCGGGCCTCACAAGGCTGAAGGGGACATACTAATGGCTCAATGTAATGGAATGGAATTGGAGTCATGAATAAGGGTAAGTAAGGTTGTGGTGCGTTTGATTCAGCATGTCACGGACAGTTCTTTGGCTATCTATGACCATCTATTTAATGCAATTTATGTGAAGGCCTATATAAACTTACAAACAACCGTGTTAAGGATGGATATATCTTCAAAAGACTTGCAAAAACGAAGCAAACGCAGTCAATCTGAAATTAGAAAGGCAGGTCTCCAGAGAGTGTTTATTGATGTAGTTGACACATAATAAAGGGGCGATCCCATACTAGCGTGTCCCAAGAATATTTTGATTATCTCCGAATGTTCTAGCTATTTTCACATAGAAACTTCATATGGGAGTAAGGATGTTTGATATGTTTTTTAGATTTGTACCACAAACTATTTTTGTGGGATGAAAGTGGCCAATTCGTCCCTTTTAGACCTACAGATGTCCCCTGTAAAATGATCCATGAACTGTACATGATAAAGACAAAATCGTGGTGTCATTATACTCCATATAGTGTGCTTTAAAACATGGAGTGTTTTGTTTCTGAAATATATATATATTTTAGAAATTGTCCACTTTTATAATGATTTTCCCCCAAATGGTTTGTGATACAAATTGAAAAAGCATGCCAAACAACCTTCCCCTGAATTAAGTTTTTATGTGACAGTTGCCAGAACAATCTGAGATAGCAAAAATATTTTCAGGCATAGAATTGCCCAAAGATAACAAATGAAAAACAAAGACAAGTACAAACCCATTATAGTTTATTTGACATACAGATGCTTTTGATTTCTGCAGAGGTGGTGTGTGAAAGCACAGATCCTGCTTACACAGATAGGCAAACTAGCACTTTGTCCAGGACACTTCTGAACAAACATGACCAATAATAAGTTGGGAGGAAAACACTGGGGTCCGTCCTCATTCTGTCACAAAATCAATTCAGTCGGTTTGTCTCATATGTTTACTATACATCTGGATGCAGTAACCACATCTGACTGTCTTTCTGTTACTGATATCCCATGATAATTTACTCAGCAAAAAACAACAAACAAAAACATAAAGACATTTAAACAACAACAACAATTCTACATAATGTCACAAATTAAACCTACATTCAAACCAAGACGCAAACGTTTGTTTTTAACTGGGCGGGACCCTTTTAAATAACCGATTCAACAAGCATTTACATTGTCCCGACTCCCAATGACAAACACATCATCATCCCCATACTGTCACATTTGAATGTCTCACTCCTCTCCTCTGTACAGTCCCATCCAATCACAAGAGCAGTTTTGTTCATTCCCGTCCAATCAACAGCATTCTTGGGTCTCTCTGGTCTGGTGAAACTAGAGGACAGGACGGGAAGGGGGAGGCGGCCTCTCAGTGGTGTGTGGTGGAGGGGGGCAGATAGGTAGGTAGGTAGGTATGTAGGGGAGAAGTCCTTAGAGTCTGTAGTGGCCCGATCGAGTGACCCCATCTCTCTTGTGCATATACAGTATATATTTAAATAATACAGGTAGCAGCAGCACCCCTTCAGCAAGGAGTTGAGGGGGCGAGGGGGACAAAGAGGGGGTGGAGTGAGAGGGCTCCTCCAGGCTCCGTTACTGTGTAGGACCTCCTCCCTCAGGTGAGACAACAGGGTCTCTGTTTTGGCCTCTCCGGCGTCTTTGTTCTGTCTTGTTCCTGTTCTCAGAGTCCTCCCGGTCACCTGCCTCCCCCCTCTCCCTCTCTCTGTCCTTCTTCCTCTCCCGCCGGCCTTCCCCCTGGATGTCCTTGTCCCGGCGGTTGTCACGATTTCTCCGCTCGCCCCGCCGCTCACCCTTCCTCCCCTTGCCTTCCCCTAGAGA
This sequence comes from Salvelinus namaycush, assembly GCF_016432855.1. NCBI lineage: Eukaryota > Metazoa > Chordata > Actinopteri > Salmoniformes > Salmonidae > Salvelinus > Salvelinus namaycush. The sequence goes on from NC_052343.1 coordinate 19,476,598, forward strand.
TATAAAAAAACACAGAACAGAAAACACTTGTTTGTCAACTGCTGGCATCTGGTTAAAAGGTGCCTTTTGAGTTTACCAAGGAAAGAAAACAATTCTGTTTCTATACACAGCCTGTCCAATGTATCAATTTTAAAGTCTCTTTATAATGATTTCTGTTGTAGATTAAATCTCTGATATTTTCAAGTGATCTACATGACTTTACATAGAGAGCTGGTTGAGGGTCATGGCAGGAGCTGCACTTTCAGATGAGGATATACAGAATAAGATGAATATGAAGAGAGAATGGGTGTGATGATGGCTGTCCAGGGAGTAACTGTAATATGGCACAGTACAAACATGTTCCCCCTATTCACCACTAGAGGTCAGCCTTGCATCACAGACAGTGGCCACACCCTGTGAGCAAGGTTTATTTCAGCTGTTGCAATTCTCCACTGAAAGGCTTTGTCAAAAATAGAATGCCTTTAAATAGTTTATCTGCTCAGTTGATCTGCTCTTTCGCCATCTCATAAACAAATCAATTTCATGGAATGTTGTAGAGTTTACCACTGAAAGCTGAAAAGCCCCACATCATTAATATAAAACACCCCCCCAGAGAGTGAGAGAGAGAGAGAGAGAGAGTGAGAGAGAGAGAGAGAGTGAGAGAGAGAGAGAGTGAGAGAGAGAGAGAGAGAGAGAGAGAGAGAGAGAGAGAGAGAGAGAGAGAGAGAGAGAAAAGACAGATCGACAAATTGAAACTGGCCCTCTTCGTGTTGTGCTGTCCATGTGTAAGCAGCAGAATTGCGAAACTGCTGAGGTAGGCACGGAGCCCCTCTCTCCCCCTGGCCCCCCTTCAGCCTGTGTCCATTAATCAGCCCAGCCATGCTCTGAGCTCCGCTCCATCCTGACCAGGCAGAGAAGGGCTCGCAGCGCACATTCCTGGGGTCGAGCCAGTGCGATATAGGGCCCTACCATCCAACTCTGTTTAGTCTTCCCTGGCTCTGGTCGGCAGGAATAATGAAAGCCCACCAGCCTCAAAGGTGAGACAAAACTGGTGCTGGCACTAGTGCTAGCTCTCCCCAGCTGTAATCTGTATCTGAACTATCTGAGCTCAGGGCAGGAGAGGAGGAGAGGCCCCCATACATCCCACAAGGCCAGGAAGATTGTAGGGTGTGTGTGTGTCCAGTGTGTGTTTATGGCATATGTGTGTGTTTGTATGGTGTGTGTGTGTATAGTGCAGTGTGAAAGAGGCATTATTGAAAGGGGTTTGGTGGGTTGCTCTTGCAGCAGGAGTGTAGGGTCCAAACAATGTGTGGGGGTGTAGAGAGGGATAGAGAGAAAGTGAGCGCAAGAGAGTGAGATAACTAGATAGTGAAAGTGTGAGAGAGAGAGACTGTAACATAGACCGAGAGAGAGAGAGCAAGAGAGTAACAGAGCAAGAGAATGATAGAGAGAAAAAGAATGATGGAGACACAGAGAGAGTGAGCGAGGGAGACAGAGAGAGACACACAGAGAGACAGGGAGATAGAGAGAGACAAGGAGATAAAGAGAGAGACAGGGAGACAGAGAGAGACACTCAGAGAGACAGAGATAGAGAGACACACACAGAGAGACAGGGAGATAGAGAGAGACAAGGAGATAAAGAGAGAGACAGGGAGACAGAGAGAGACACTCAGAGAGACAGAGATAGAGAGAGACACACAGAGAAACAGGGAGATAGAGAGAGAGACAAGGAGATAAAGAGAGAGACAGAGAGAGACACTCAGAGAGACAGGGAGATAGAGACACACAGGAAGATAAAGAGAGAGAAAGAGGGAGATGGAGAGAGAGACACACAGAAAGAGACAGGGAGATAGTCCGAGAGACAGGAAGAGAGAGAGGCACACAGAGAGAGACATGGAGATAGAGAGACACACTCAGAGAGACAGGGAGATAGAGTGAGACACACAGAGAGAGAGGGAGACAGAGAGAGTCTCAGAGAGACAGGGAGATAGAGAGAGACACACAGAGGGAGACAAGGAGATAGACAGGGAGACAGAGAGAGACACTCAGAGAGACAGGAAGATAGAGAGAATCACACAGAGAGAGACGGGGAGATAGAGAGAGAGACAAGGGGATAGAGAGAGAGACAGGGAGATATAGAGAGACACACAGAGAGAGACAGGGAGATAGAGAGAGACACAGAGAGAGACAGGGATATATGTATACCGGTATATATATTTATAGAGAGAGAGAGACAGGGAGATAGAGAGAGACACAGAGAGAGACAGGGATATATGTATATATATATATTTATAGAGGGAGAGAGAGAGACAGGAAGATAGAGAGAGACACACAGAGAGAGACAGGGATATATGTATATATATATTTATATATAGAGAGAGAGAGAGAGAGAGAGGGAGAGACACACACACACACACACACACACACACACACACACACACAGAGACATGGAGATAGCGAGAGAGCCACAGAGAGAGACAGGAAGATAGAGAGAGAGACACAGAGAGAGACACAGAGAGAGAATGATAAAGAGAGAAAAACAGAATGAGAGAGAGAGAATGATAGAGAGAATGAGAGAGAATGAGAGAGAGAGAATGAGAGAGAGAATGAGAGAGAGAGAATGAGAGAGAGAGAATGAGAGAGAGAATGATAGAGAGAGAGAGAATGATAGAGAGAGAGAGAATGAGAGAGAGAATGATAGAGAGAGAGAATGAGAGAGAGAATGAGGGAGAGAGAGAGAGAGAATGATAGAGAGAGAAAGAGATGAGCAGCATTCTGAATCTGACTCCGCCCCCCATCCCACCCCACCTCTGGCTCTTTCAACACAGGAAGTCCCCTCTACACACATTGTTTTGTTTGTCATAACCATTTAAAGATAAGCGGCTTAGTCATAATCTCTGGGTTTCCTAAAACCCAAGGCACAACTTCATCTGGGCTCGTGTTGAGGTGATTACTGGGTATGTTTATCAGAGAATGCTTTTGTCTGTCTGAACTGTGTCTATGAATTCTATAAACTGTCCAGCGATGCAGTGGACCTGAAGGAGACACTTGAATTAAAATACTTTCAACAGAGATTTAGCACATTCTTACCAGCATGGTCATCATCACTACACTGCAGTGGATGACTGGCAGTGTTTTTTGGGATGGTTTGTGTGTATGGGGGTGCGGCTATTATAAAACAAACATTTTGATGTGACGTGTGTCTACGTAAAGTATGATCAGGTTCAGGCTTGTGGTTTATATAAACTGTAAAATAGAACTGTGAAAAATGACTGTAAAAGTAATATCAACAGAGCTGGATTATAAGATTACTGTAACTAAGGACAGCTTTCAAAAGTGTTGCAACTTCACAAGAGTTTATGCAAGTGCTTGGCTTTCACGTTGCTTAGCCCTAGATAGATATCTCAGCCGAATTGATACTTTCATTGAACTGTCATCTGGCATTGATTATTTACCATTTTTAACATAGAGTTGGGGTGAAAAGGGGAGATATAGAGAGAGAAAGAAAATGAAAGAGAGAGCGGTGAGTGTAAGAAAACAGCTGAAATTGTTTCTCGGGATCACCCTCCAACACACACTCCTATGCAGTGCAATTACACTATGCATTGGTTGCATAAAGTACAAGACATCATGCTGCTCAGTGCTCACTGGAGTGCAGACCGGCTATGTGTTTGTGTGTCAGGGTGCCTGTGTGTGCATGCAGGGAAACAGTTTGGCCCGCTGTCAGAGAGGGGATGTGCAGGAGCATAATTAGTCTAATGACGCAGAGGGGGCAACATCCTCCATGGCAGGCACACTGTCGTCCAGGGGGCTTTTGGTGGGAGCCAGGCTGGGATTAAAAGCTCTGAATTGTCCCACAGGAGAAATGCACGGAGCTTTGAAGGCTACGGGACGCCTGTCCCGCTCTCCCTCACTGGGGGACGGGAGGGGGCTACCTTCAGGCTGGGTTAGATAGATAGGGGACCGGTGGTTTGGAGGACAAATTAGCCACAGTTGTTAACACAAAGGAGACAGCAGGCAGGCGGGCGAGGACATGTATGTAAACTTTTATGACAACCAAGCATGTTGAAGGAGGGGGAGGAGGACACTGTACACTGAAATGACATGACACCTCTGGCTACTGTAGCTCAACAGAGCTTACTAGAGATGAAACGACCAAATCAGAGTTGTTTTAGAGGAAGAGCAAATGTGAGGGTTCTTGCCCCGTGATTCATTCTGTGACATTCCATATTTCTCTAAGTACTGGACCTGTTTAAAGTCCAGCTCCTGTTGTCATTTTTGTGGATAAGGAGCGTAAAACCTCCTTGATTCATATTGAGAGTTCCTGCTCTCTGATTCATAAGGAGGGGGAGGACTGGGGGTGACATGGAGGTTACAACGTTCTGTTTAAAAACAGAAAAGACAGATGGAGAGAGCCAAAAGAGAAGAAGTTAGAAAACAACAGCCATTAGGGAGAGCTGGAGGGAGACGGCAAGAGAGACGGGGAGAAAAGGGACAGGGAGAGAAAAGGGGGAGAAAAGAGACAGGGAGAGGAAAGGGGGAGAAAAGAGACAGGGAGAGGAAAGGGGGAGAAAAGAGACAGGGAGAGGAAAGGGGGAGAAAAGAGACAGGGAGAGGAAAGGGGGAGAAAAGAGACAGGGAGAGAAAAGGGGGAGAAAAGAGACATGGGGAGAAAAGGGGGAGAAAAGAGACAGGGAGAGAAAGTGGGAGAAAAGAGACATGGAGAGAAAAGGGGGAGAAAAGAGACATGGAGAGAAAAGGGGGAGAAAAGAGACATGGAGAGAAAATGGGGAGAAAAGAGACAGGGAGAGAAAAGGGGGAGAAAAGAGACATGGGGAGAAAAGGGGGAGAAAAGAGACAGGGAGAGAAAAGGGGGAGAAAAGAGACAGGGAGAGAAAAGGGGGAGAAAAGAGACATGGGGAGAAAAGGGACATTGAGAGAAAAGGGGGAGAAAAGAGACAGGTAGAGAAAAGGGACAGGGAGAGAAAAGGGGGTGAAAAGAGGCAGAGGGAGAAAAGAAGAGATAGTGAAAAAGAGTGAGAGCTCTTTCTAGAGAAAAACAAAACTTGGCTGGAGAAATAACAAATAAACCGGGTCTGGGGATGGACGGAGGTCCTTGGGGAGCGATGGAGGGAAGATGGAGGGGTGAAGGGATAGAGGGAGGAGGATGTATCAGTGTCTGAGGGGCTGGTGGGGATTAGTGCGAGCTGGCGGAGGTCGGACCAGTGACCCCGTGGCGTATGCGGAACGTAAACACGGAGCGGAGGGGACGCGCCAGAGCAGATAATTAGCTCTGCTCACTGGATGTTCCAGGAGCCGGCCGGCCGACCCGGGGGAAGCAGCTGGGTAATCACACACAGGGGCAAGGTCGATAACCGTGTGTGTGTGTGTGTGTGTGTGTATGATAACCAGGCCTCGGCCTACAGTGTGTAACACGCACCCACCCACCCACCTACCCACCCACAGCTCTGGCCTGCCTCCACCCCATCAGGCCGATCAGCACAGCACCGACTCCACACTAAGCCCCCCACTCCACCACGGGACAGGGGAACAGGAGCCCCATTCAGGAGGAAGGAGGGGTGGTGTGTTTTCTTTGGGTGTGCAAGAGAGAGTATCAGCAGGGCGGAGAAAAAGTGGAGAAAGAGAGAAAGACGACAGACAGGGGGCGGAGCAGATGCCACATTTCACAGCCTAAATGACAGATTCAAACCAACCAGGACTCTTTACAAATTACCGCCTATGGTTTTTAAAGGGACAAGTTGATGTGCGTGTGTATTCAGATCTGTGTGTGTGTTGGCAGCTGCTGTTATTAGTCTAAACTAACTGATTCCCCCCGTTGCCTCATGGCTCCCCAAGGGAGGATGTTTGAGGAGTCGGTGTGTTTCTGCTTCACAGTAAACTTTTTTGCTGAATCACTACTGAGGGGTTGTGTTTGTGCTGTAAGTAAGGCTGCCTAGAGCCCTGTGGAGCTGGGGCCCTGGGGGGCTGGGGCCTGGTGGGCTGTGGAGCTGGGGCCCTGGGGGGCTGGGGCCTGGTGGGCTGTGGAGCTGGGGCCCTGGGGGGCTGGGGCCTGGTGGGCTGTGGAGCTGAAAACATATTTTTTGTAATTCATTAGAAATCATCAGATCAATGTTTACGAGGAGTGTTTTGACATATTTTTATAATCCGTAAAGTCTGGATTCGAAGCGTTAGAGCAACGACACACAGGCGTTTCACCATTATCCACTAACCACAATGCATATTCTTAAAGTCAACAACTCAGGTCCCTTAAGGAGAGGAGAGGAGCGGCAGATGACTGACCAGTCATTTCAGATTATAGTCTAGAGACAAAGTTGGTTCCGGAACTCTAGCCTACAACTGTACTCACAATGGAGATAGTGACTTGTCCTACTGCTGATGATCACCGTATAGTTATTATAGTATTTACCCGGACATCGCCTCCTCTTGAGGACACACTCTTTCTTTTCCCAGATGGGGGGACAGGGTTTTCCGTAGGTGGAAGGGATCTGGACAACTTCCCTGGTCCTCGTCTCCTCACCCCATTTAAATCCACAGGTTTTCCCTGACCGGGAGCAGGGGCTCCACTCTCCCCACTCACCCACCGTGCAGTGCACTGCACAAATGATTAAGAAAGAGGGGGAGACACACACTGTATGTTACAAGAGGCATAGACCAAAGATATTCACAACCAAAATTCACGTATAGAAGGGCAAAGACACTGTAAAGCATTTGAAGTAAACACCAGTGGAGGCTAGTGCCACTTTAAATCGGAGGTTGGACTTATTGTTTTGGCTGGATACTAAACACACCATGTGTTTGATGTGTTCCATACCTTTCCATTCCAGCCCAATGAGCACATCCTCAGATTTCCCCACCAGCCTCCACTGGTAAACACTCTCTCCTCCTTGTTCTGGAGCTCACCTTGAAGGGAACACTCCATGAGTTTGTCGTTTGGTTCAAACTCGTCTGGACAGACGTGGTGACACTTCCCCAGCAGCAGGTACAGGCCTGATCTGCACCTTGTACATGTGTCATTGATCAGACAGGCATCACAGTCCGCAGGACACTCTGAAACACCAACACATACATAATATTACACCTGCACTGGAGACAAATCACATCAACACACACAACAAAGACCTTTACAATTACATTTAACTGCATTCTTCCTTTCTAAGAAAACAAATGCAATACGATATGCTATTTTAACTCCACATTTTACATCATGTGATTGAGACAAAGAAACAAATATGTAACGCTAATACACTACACTAGCCCCCTCTTTGTAACGTGTCTAACACCAACACCATCAGTACTTAATAATATTGTAATAGTCTAATATTCTACTCACTGGGAACACATTCCCTTTGTGTGTCGCTGCAGACCAGGCTCTCTGGGCAGCTCTCCTGACACTTGCCCAGGTGGAGATAGTACCCCGCTCGGCACCGCATGCAAAGGTTCTTATTGAAGCAAGAATCACACTCCGGCCTGCACTCTGAAACACCCAGTCAGTCAGTCAACAGCCTGCACGTTTATGTTGCTCTTGAAGTGGTTTGTTGAACATGCAGTATGTTAGAATGAGCAGCACTCTAAAACAGGACAATTGGCTGTACATAGAAGCACATCTCTTTATGAGATTTTAGTGTACAAAATAATAGAAGATCATGCATTTGGAGTGACTGGCATGCAGTGATACCAAATAGACTTAATACATACACTAAAACACAGATAGTGTGTCTAGTCCTGGACTAAAAAGCATGGAGATTCTCAGTTGAAATAGCTTTTTAGTCTAGGACTAGGCTTAATCTGTCTATGTAAACCGTCCCTTAGTGTAAAAGTAGAGGTAGGTTATAAACGTCTTTGGTAATAGCCATGCAACTTACTTGTGCATGTGTTTCTGTCTGGCGAGCGGGTGCCGTAGAAACCACTGGGGCAGGAGGGCAGACACACCCCCATCTGCCTCATCCCATTTCTCTCCAGGAAGATAAAGAGGCGGGGCTTACAGGACAGACAGCCATTATAATCAGAGCAGGTCAGACAGCCTCCCTGGCACCCTGAGCTCACCCCTGGGATCTCTGCAGGCAAGACGGAGGGAGATGATGTGGCACAGAAGGACAAAAGTCAGTTTAGACATTTTACTTTGTATGTGTCTCAAATGGCACAACATTGACTTTATAGTGCACTGCAGAAGTAGTGCACTATAGGAATAGGTTGCCATTTTGGAAGCAACCATACAATAAGTTGGCACAGGGTTTCTCAACCTTTTCTGGATACTGTACCAGTATCATCACATTTTGATCTGCCTGAAGTACCCCACTCCTCCTGTACAACTGATCGTTTGGCATATGGGTCCTTTCCAAGTTCCCTGTGTACAGGCCAGGTTGGCAGGTACCCTCACGGGGTACTGCTACCCAAAGATGAGAAGCACTGATTAAGCAGAGACTCTTATCCAGAGTGCCTTATAATAACATAAGTGTATTCAACTAAAGTAATTGAGACAACGACATGATCATTGCAAAAGGCAATGTCTTACATCAGGTGGCGTCACTCCTCCGTGACGCTCGTCCCTCAACTGACATGGTACTGTATCTGACTTTAACAATATGTAAAAGGTGCATCATCACCCAGCCACACTAAGCCAACCAACAACGGTGGAACAGAGGAACATCCCTCAACATGTTGTTACACTATCATTTACATTCAATAGAGCTAATGTGTAAATGGGGATAGTCTATGTTTTTAATAGAATCGACAATGCCAATTCAGGTTCTAGTTTGAATATATTACTGCGGCAGTGAGACAGATGAAGGTGTTAACACTGCAACTCAACACATCACAAATCAACTACGCCTCTCTCTCTCTCTCTCTCTCTCTCTCTCTCTCTCTCTCTCTCTCTCTCTCTCTCTCTCTCTATGCCAATTAAATAAAGAGGGACTACTGCTTACATTTAAACAAATATAGCTCTTCAGACTATATGAACTGTTTGTAGTCTTCTAAATTGAGTGAATGAAGTTGTGTAGAATTGTATTAAAGTAATGACTTCTATCCAACTACCGCAACGAGGATACCAAATAGCCAACAAAGCGTTTGGGTGGTGATAAAATGCTACAGATTTACATATTTTTCTGGGAACAGTGACCATAGAACAACTAAATAATAAACATGACAGGCAACAAGCAGGCCTGTGGACTCTCTTGGAGGGAAAAATAATCAAATGAGACGTCAAGCATACCAAGGTTTGCACGCAACGCCAGAAGCCGCGCACTTCTTATTCTCGCTCTCTCCGCAGAAGAAGTACAGTTTATTCCTTGTACTATGACTAAAAGGACGAAACAATTTGGCAACATTATCAATATTCAGACAGACCTCCAGCTGACTGTCTGGCCATGACACTGCATACACAGCCAAATGAGTAAGATGAGTAATTGGCACTGGCACTGATAACTTTGCAACATGTCTCAAATTCATCTTCATTATGCTTCGTGTTGAAGATAAGCCTATCTGTCGACCCACATGGTTCACAGGGTCGACTGTGTTAGAAACAGGGAAAGGCTGAGCTTTCATTATGACTGATGGTAGGATTAGAAAGGGATTGCAAAACTGCCTGTCTGTAGGCCTATACATCCTACTCAGATAGCAAGCCTTGTGTCAGAGATATTTCCATAGGCTCAGAAAAAAGCCCTGCCAGAATGTGAAAAACATCCAATTTCTCTGTTGGTTGGTGTGGAGGTTGGCACCTGCTCTGGTTGAAATTATTAACATTTTATGTACGCAAAATGTTTATAGGAAAGTGTTATGACTCAGACTTTTCCAAAATGTTGGTCTAAAGGTTAAAATCCTGCATAAATGTGTCCAGTCTCTACTATAAGGAGGCTATAAAATGCCCAGGGTAGGACAGTGTCTTTGAAAGAGGGATAGTGTCCTCACAGTATGTGAGAAGTCTACAGACAAATGGGGAACTGAGCAGCGCTCCATTACCATAAATTGTCATCTTGGACTGGGCACAAGTGAAAACTCATGCGTCCTGACTGCTGCTGCTGATTTAAGCTATGTGTGACTGACTTGTAGGGCAGCACGTCAAATGGCTTAACTTTCAACTCTTGTTGAATTACAGAGCTTGACCTCAGAGGACGGTGGAGATGAGGACAGACTGGTTGAGAGGAGAAAAGGTTGGGTATATACTAGGACTACCAGCAAGAGCTGCAAGTGAGTACCTGACTGAGGAAATATATTGCCATTTCACACTACTGAGCCAAGCTGAACAAAGCTGAACTGAGCTGTATTGTGCCTGGTTATGCATCTACTGTACCTTAGTTGCTGGAACCATGCAGGAAAGGACACGTGAAAAGATCATATCTGAGCCAGCACATTATGGTTTGGGTTGGCATGATGTGAAAATGGTACTAGCAGGTGGCTCTGGGTTACTTTAAACCAGGGGTGCTCAAACTTTTGGGATTGGTGGGACAAAATATCATCTGAGTCAGCGGGCCAAACAAATTTACATGATTTATTTAAAAACATTTAAGGTAAACAATACCTTTTTAGGGTCGTGAAATAATAGCTTTTTTGAAGGTAATCATAAAATGTCATTTCAAACATTAATCAAATCATAGCCATATAACTTGACACACATTCTGATTACCACCCACTGGGCAAAAACTAGTTGAATCAACATTTTTACCACGTCATTTCAACAACAAAAAATTGAATGTGATGACGTTGAATTAACGTGGAAAATTGATTGCAAAACGTTATCAACGCAAGTGAATTTTGACTTTATTTTACACTAATTTTTACCGAAATCCAACTATGTGGTGATTTTTGTTGTTGTGGTTGATTTCACGTTGAATTCATGTTAGCTGGCAACTCAACCAAATGTATATCAAACTAGATGTTGAAATGACTTCTGTGCCCAGTGGGCAGATGTATAATTTTTTTTACCATTGTAGCATAGAAACTGCAACCAATTTTCTATGTTCATAAGGCTAATGACTTTAATGTGTGCAGGTTTTTGGGGGCCCTAAGCCCGCCATCTCGCACGCAAAACATTTTAGTGTCCCCCTCTTGGCGGCGGAGAGAAATATTTGCAGCTTTAAAGTGAATGGCATTTTGCCTTGGTGGGGGGGGGGTGATGTTGCAGTTTAAATCAGATTTTCAGCAATTCTACAAATGTTTCCATGGGGAAGAGAGGAAATGTTGCAGTTTTTTTCTATGCTACAATGGTAAAAAATGTAATACATCTGCCCACTCAAGAGCTGGGTTAAAGGCCAGAGAATGGCATGCATAGTACCTGATGCAATGACAGGGAGCACCTGACTGAGTCAGATATTTTGAGCTCATTTAGTACAGATTGGATTGCTACTGCTAGAGCTAGACACTGGTCTATGGTCAGTTTGTAATGATTTCCCTTGATGGTTAATGTAAGGGGTTGGGGAAGGTATGCAGATCCTATATCAGTTCTTAGGGGGAACATCTCAGGGGCAACTTCTGGGATTGCGATACATGGTAAGAGCTAGTCTCAGTATTCACCACTGCAGAGCTACGCAAGGAGCATATCAGTGTGTGCAGTAGGTGTTTTTTCCTCCTAGTTCTCTGGCATATTGTGCTGTGGGTGAGGTGTTGGCCTTTTTTCCCTCCTTCACTTCAGGGTTAGCTGCCAGATTGCAATAGATCACAGAGATTGTGTTTGAAATATCTTAGCAATCTTTACAACTGCTGTCCATTTGCCCACATGTGTTCCTGCCAAGGCCCCCTAATTCACAGAACTCTTAACACAGAGGAATTTTGCCTGCCCTTGCCTAGCTCGCACTGACACAACAGGGCAATACCATGGTAACAGAATTATGCTAAGACTCTGATTTTTCACTTTAAAGTGTATGCCAAACAAAAACCATTGATTTCAAAGTTTAACAAACAATATAACTCTATGCATAATTACTTTTTTGAACAATTTACATAGGAAATTTAAAAAATCTACATTTTCTGGAATATCTGTGCAGATGCAAAGTTCTTCCTGGAAATGGGTTTTTGTAACATTGTCAGTGGAAATTGTTAAAACTAGTCCTTGTGTATATAGTTTGTTAAACTTTGAAATCAATGGTTTTTGTTTGGTATACATTTTAAAGTAAGACATCTGAGTCTCAGCATTATTCTGTTACCATGGAATTGCCCAACATCAATTAGGCGGCTTGCATACCCACAACACAAATGTTCCTGCATGAGGTCTGTACTATGAGGTCTGTACTGTGAGGTCTGTACTGTGAGGTCTGTCCTGTGAGGTCTGTACTGTGAAGTCTGTACTGTGAGGTTTCAATTGCATGAACTGCTTGAACCACTTGTAAAGTTTAAATCATTGACCACAAGATGAAAACAACCATGATTATTTTGAGCATCATGTGTAGATATAAACAAAATGGCTAACAGCAGAATGATGAAGACAAACACGCAAGTCATAGGGCACAGACCTAAAAAAAAATAAGTTTGCCTTTCCAAGATGTTTTCTTAATCAAACGCTGTGGTGTTGAACCTCTGCATATCTCCCCCCTCCTTTTTTTTCATTATCTGTCCTTCTTTCCCTTTATTAGGAATCCAATCTGTTATTCACATCTAGAGTCTATTTTAGACCTACTATCATTCTGGCATCTATTCTAGAACACCTAGAAATCATTCTGGCCTCTATTCTAGAACACACAGAAATCATCTGGCATCTATATTCTAGACCACATAGAAATCATTCTGGCCTCTATTCTAGAAATCATTATGCTATCTTGTGTTTGCTCGCAGGCATTCATATCTCTCATTTGTGGATACATCAAGGGCAGAAGGAAGTGGACTGTTTTTGGCCAGTTGACTGCATGGTCAGGTCCCTGACTGAGAGCTCATTCACCCTGCTCTCTCTGTCTGACTATCACAGATAGTCATATGTCAGGTCGGCCTCCTTCAATTAGCACCAGCTAAGTAGGCTGCGATGCACGAGGGGAGGCCCACAGTTTGTCTATCTGGAATGCACCCACAAACCAATGTGGACCCACAATTTCTACACAGGCATGTAGGGTTTAGATAAGAAGACGATATATCATGTTGAAGAAGTGGTTCTTAAGACGTTAAACACTTCTCCAGGCAATGCGTATGGGACGCACCCCAAAACACCACTATTGTTGGTTACTAGCCTACCTTTCCAGATAACAAATCCACCTGGCAACAGGTGATGCATGCAATACTCAACCATTCTACTAAGGCAGAAGAGCACATCTGGAAGCTCATCTGGACGCTCAATATAGTGCAGAGAGAGAATAGTAAAGCAAGCTCCATGATACTACTGACGATACAGGGTGAGACCTGTGGAGTTACTTGACACAGAACATGATATCTATTAGGCTTAAAGAAAGATGCTGAACGGATACCTTCATGCAGGGTTCTCCAACTCTGGTCCTGGAGAACTACTGGAAGTGCTGGCTTTTGTTCTAGCCCAGCACTAACACACAGGACCGGGGTTGGAGAACCCTGCCATGGTCAATGCTGCTGATACTCTGAACATCTAGGAAGCAAAAAAAATAAGTAAAGTGTCTACTGATTTACCTGAGCTTCTTTGTTGTGTTTTGGATATGATGATAGTTTTGCTTCATAGCTTTGAAATACTGTAAATAATTTCATACAAGATACTAACCCCTCTGAATTTCTAACTGAAAAATTGTTGTATTCTGAATTGCCAACTAAATATGAACATATGAGTTCCATCTTCCATTTTTTCAACACCACAAAATATTATCACCACAGAAAGTCACAGTTATGGTGAACAAAAACACATGTTACAGCTTTGGCAATTCTACACAGAACGCCCTTTAAAGATGAACATGGCCAGGCTTTCATGTATTTTCATATTAGATGCACAATCTTATATTCTACATGTATTACAATCAAGACGATAACTGTATCAGCATCCTCTAACAGTGGTTAGATGGCACGCGCTGCCACATGCTCAAAGCTCCTACTCAGTGTTGCACGGAGTTTGTCAAGGAAGCACAAGCACTGCAGACATTCCATAACATCAGTGAAATGCAAATATAATACACTTAAGACGAACTTTGTATGTAATGAATAACTTAGATCAGAAAGTTATAACATACTTTTCCGGCAGACATGCCGCGTAAAAAGTGCTCTGCCACTGGCCGCTAGAGAGCGACGGGAACTAGGGGATGCAGCCGGCACTGCTGATGGAGCTTTGTGGAATACACTTCTAAGAAAACTGTCAGGGAACAGTGACTGGTTGAATTTCTTCAGTAAAAAATGACAACCCCGAGGGTCATGTAATGTTGAACGCCATGCAGTCCAATGATTGACTGCGGTGTGGTTGAGGACATGTGCGTAAAATTGGCCGCTGCAGAGAGTAAAGTGCGCATATTGCTTTTGTAGACACAATATAGTGAGTTCCACAGAGGCACTCGGTCTTGCCTAGTGATTAAAATTAAAGTTTATTGATCTGAAAACAACACATTTTTAGATTGGCCGAGTTGCCCTTGATTATAACTAAATGCGGGCTGTACTTAAAAAACGGTATCATATTATACATTATAAGCTACCCACCCTATCAACATTGTTTTGACACATTCATTTATGGGACGTTTCATATGTTGTAATAGAGAACCACAGGACTATGTTATTACATCTCCACCTCAACCAAAAAGCATTCCAACCCAATTAGGCATATTTCCTAGCCATGCCATGATCTTTCATTGTAAATGTCATTGTCAAGTATGAGATGTTCAAATCATATCGGTTAACCTTGATACAGTACCCATATTGTTCTGTTATTTATATATCTATATGAAAATATGTATGTCATATGGTATGATAGGCACTACAACACTGCAGTAGGGTTGAATGGAACAGAGACCAGGAGCATGTGTGTGCGCGCGAGCAACTCACTGCATGCGCGGGCGCTCTTTACTCACGTTTATGTTGCCGATGCCTAGAGGGTTGCTGCTGACAATCAGTGTATTCCATGCAGTGCAAGATCAAAACAAAGGAGATCAGTTGTAATTGCATAGTAACCCGGAGATGATGACTTGTATAGCCAATGTCAATGTCCTCCAGAAAAGTGCAGCTTTGATTCCACTTTTTTCAGAGGGAATGTGTTGTTTTATTCCTGGAAAGAGCAGAATCCCCTGCTCTGCGCAGAGAGTGATGTCTGATTTACGATGGCCCAATGACACCTGGGCCGTTTAGACAGTAACATCCTTGATAGAATCCTCATGTGTGCCACAAAGCGAGACCAAATCAGGTATCCGTAGTGAGCATATTCCCACAATCAAACCGTTAGATTATCATCCACCGCGGGAAAAAGTAGATACTCAAAGAAAGAAAGCGTAGATCATATAATCGAGGCTGGCATATTGATACCGTTTCAGTTGTCCTTTTCCTGTATCTTCCACTGATACTCTCTCGAAGTTCGCTGCACGTCCAGGTGTGAGGGCTACTTTATTGTGCCCTGCGTGTAGGAGGTCATCGCGTCATCCCCATCATCTAACCGAGTAGACAAAAACTGGGAGCCGCGCGCGTCACTGGCTGCAGCAGCACCTAACTGTAATAAAGTAACACGTTTCGATGAGGTGAGAACCAACTTGATTGTCGCGCACTTCTCGTTGGTCGACAGTTAAAGCAAAAATAATCTGCGCAGTTTCAGATCTTTTCAGTTTTGCGTGCAATACTCATTCTCCCATTCCAACTCGCTCTCGTATGACTTCAGCCCTCTGCGGTCTCCCTCTACACGCTCGAAAGTTTATTTAGAGGGCAAGCACCCCCACGTTAGATTTCCTTCGCGTTTGACCCCTCGGTTGAGAAGCCTTTTACTTTGCATGGTGTTGATAATGTGTCATTGGGAAATTGCGCTGTTTTACGCACGTAGTATTTCTATGGAATTTCAGATATTCACTGTTTATGGCCAAATAGTCCTTTTAATTTCGATTTTATGATACGCTTTTATTATGTTTGATTACTGTTATTTCTGGCTACAGAGAAACACACTTTAAACGTTTTAATTGTTTGTAGATGGCACTAATTGCAATCATCAAGAACACAAACAATGAGTGCACTTGTGCTAGAAAGCCTTATTGCATGGCGTGCTGTATATTTTGTGTCGTTTTTGATGTACAATCACTTGAAACTTCAAGAGACATGTCTCCCATTCTCTGCTTATATATAACACGCGAGCTTGGTCTAGTGTGCAGCGAGCGGAACCTCTGATGGACCTGCGGTCGCGTAACTCTCACAGAGTGAGAGGGAGTGAGAGGGAGGGAGAGAGAGACATTTCGTAGTATAGCCTAATCTGGTTTGAGGGGGCCTGTCGAGTAAAGTGCGGTATACAATTAACCCAAAGCCAGGCTCCTTAACTCGCGTCTTTTGAAGCTACTGAATATATTCCATTTTAGACTGACGTAATTCTCCACGGCAATTATGGCTCTTGAGTTTGTTTATGAATTTGTGCACTTTAGAGATAAAATACGAGAAGACGATCATTGAGCAGCTCGAGGGAGTCAGCATGGGACCCTCTCTAAAGGAATATCTGTATTGCATATATATGCTGTCATTACGCGCCGTAACCAGTTGGGTATGCAGTACGGAGCGCGCATGTTTATGTAACAAAGCACTTTGGACAATGGCATCATTTTTCTTTAACCTATTTGTTATTGTATGGTGTTCTTGTTAAAGAAGGCCCCTAGCAAGGGGAGCTTAACTGAACATCTGTAGGTAGGCAATAGACATGCTCATTGCCATACCATGAGAGGAGAGAAGCAGTTTGTCCCATCACCTCTAGAGGGAGTCAGTGCCATAAAAGCGTCTGTCTGTAGTGATTCATATAAACGGAACAGGTTTTGAGGGCAGCGTTGTTTAGGAAAACCTTGAGAGATCCACTTCCATTCTGTGTGGGGATGGTCACACTAACACAAAATAATGTACTTGTATGTTCTATCCCAACAACAACACCAGCGATGGGAGGGATGATATAGGGAGAGAGAGGGGAGAGAGAGTTATATGTAATTATTTTCCCTTTTGTAATTTAACTATTTTCACATCATTATAACACTGTATAAAGCCATAATATGACATTTGAAATGTCTCTATTCCTTTGAAACGTTTGTGAGTGTAATGTCTGATCATTTATTCCACTTTTGTTTAATATCTACAGTATTTCACTTGCTTTGGCAATCTAAACATGTTTCCCATGCCAATAAAGCCCTTTGAATTGAATTGAATAGTGGTTCCTCTGCTGCTTGTCTCATTCATAGAGGAGGGGTTATTTACATGTCTGGCACTATTAGCAGAGTGGAGGCCTCTCTCTAACCAGCTCTAACTGTTGATGTTTAGAATAATATAATGCAGACCAATACTTCCCTCCATTGTGGCTGCTACATCAATCACACTGATGTGCAATATAATGTAAGCATTGTGTTGGTTCTTTTTACTGTAGGAGGGTGAACTAAAGTCTCCATTGTCAACCGCACCTACACAGAACCAGGCCAAGCAGTAGTATTACAGATGGATTTGTATAATGTTGATTCATTTCTCCTCTAGTCTGAATGTCAAATACTTTAACCACAGCTAAGATGCAAAGGACCGACCTCAACCATGATATGTTCACATCTCCAATTGTATTTGTCACTGATAGTGTGCGGACATTGTACTCAAAATCCATGGAATGAAGATGATAGGTCCCCAAGATGTTGAACATAAGGGAGGGTTAGGTTAGAAACAATCCCCTCTTTGTACCCCCCCAGCCCCCCTCATAGTGTTGTCCCATACAGAGGGGTACTGCCTGGGAGGGCAGGAGAGGGGGTGGGAGGGGGAAGGTCGCTTGGTCACTCCCTGTGACCGTCTGCAAGAGGATCCATCAACACCCTTAAATGAAGTCTGCCAGGTGCGCGAATCAACCACAGAACAGTGGGCTCCAGCTGACAATGGGGCAGTAGGGCAAATCAAACTCCGAGCCAGGGAACTGGGAGGAATTATCTTGTTTTATTGGATACTTCTATTTGTCTGCCACAGTCTGCCCATGTCTGTTGTCATCCCATCCATTGTGATCTCTGCATGAATTATTATTTGGACAATAACTAAGGTTGTGTCCCAAATGGCAGCCTATGGGCCCTGGTCAAAAGTAGTGCACTACATAGGGAATAGGGTGCCTTTTAGGAGGCAGCCACTGACATTCTCCCCAATGATGATGCCCATGTGCAGTAGTTCATCTTCATTGTCTAACCATTACGATTCAGTCACCCTGGATGGCAATGGAGATGGAGATTCAAAGTGGGCCGTGATGGTGAGCCATGGAGAGCCTGTGAAAACACAGCACCCTCTCTGTCCTTATAAGCATGTTTTCTAAGGCGGCAGCAGCGTTCCATTTTAGCAGCCTGTGTCCTGATGATAATCCCAGGTCCACACTGATCCAGGACATTCTCCGAACATGAAGCAACCAGAGTGTGCATGGATGGGATGAGGAGAGGGAGAGGAGTGGGTATGGTGTCAGCCATATTGAATGTGCCCATGAGGGCACTGTGAAGCGCTGTGCCCACATTCTTATCTTGGTACAGTCAGATTACCGTGGTCTGAAGGGCTTTGTCTGTTCTTGTAATTCTATTTCTATGATGTCACCCTCACAGTCAGAGCCTCCTAATAAATGGGCGTAACTTCATGAGATTGTCCTATCTGGAGGCAGAGGGCTTAGATCAAACCACTGCGGCATGCATGACACAGATGCTTGTATCGAGGTTGGTGGTGGGATCATGTCTGAGTAAGGGGGATTCAGGAGTTGGCTAAGAACAGATAATCAAGGATCAGTTCAGCTGCCTACCATGCAGTGTGAAAACACAGCTAGGTGAGGAGAGGACAGATAGAGACACGTCATGTGTCACAGATAGAGACACGCATGCACGCACAATCCCCTGTCTGTCAGTTTAGACACATCATGAAATCAACCCCCCCCACAAAAAAAGTATTCTGAGAATTATCAGAGAAATCTGGGAAAACTCGGTGAACAAAGCCAGCTACAACTGAGATGAGTTTCCACCTAATAAGTTCTTTATTCCCATCATGGTTTTTCTGGAGGGATAACAACGACAACACTTCGGCACCGAGGGGTCAAACCCCTGACTCCAGGAGATTTAATCATAAGAGTTCCAACACCTTATTCTCATCAGTTGTTGCCAGGCAACGTGTGCGGCAGCCCCATGCAGGCGTTCTGGAGGGAGCGGAGGGATCTGAGTCTGTAAAGAACCATGGGTTTATATTCATCTGCATGGGGGTCATGGAGATTCCTTCACTTTGATGAAGCTTTTTTTTTCTTTCTTAACAGGTGGCCTGTGCTGTCTGCCCCAACCTTTGTCCCACAGTAACCACTCTGCTCTACAGAGACAGGAGTCAGGGAGCAGGGAGGGAATAGCTCTTCAGTTTGTGTGCATGTGTGTGAGAGGGAGAGAGAGAGAGAGAGTCTGTGTGTCTGCGTGTCTGCGTACATGTACTGTATGTGTATTCTTGTGAGTTGGATGGCAGTTTCTCTACTACCGTTGTTAAAAGGTAAACATTGTGTCTTGTGATTGTTTATTTGTACCTGTTCACTAATTACAGAAGGTCTTTTATGAAGCCACACGTCATTTTATTCCCACTCTTAAAAGGTTGGAGTGTGGGTGACAAGGGACACGTGGAGACACTTAAATTCTGGCAGTTCAACTTCCATGACAAGATAAATAGTTTAATCCAGACTGACGGACCGGTAGAATGTTTCAGTAGAACACTTGGGCGCCGTTTCTGACCAGCATAGACGTTTTATATCCTCCCTAAGTTAGGCGATACTCTGTGCTTGAAAGTCAAACTGTAGGTCAAGCTGAGGGTCCTGTTGGTGCAGTAAAGATATCATTCTTTTACACCTGAAAATTACAGCGTCAGTTTGGTGAGAAACTATCAAGGGATGGACGTGCTAGAACAGAGAGCACCTGGCTGGTGGGATTAGATAATGCTAGATGGCCAGTCAGCATTGTTCCGATGAAGTCACAATATCATCCCTCAGGATAAGATGTCATGCAGATTTAAACAGTGGACAAGTATCTAAGACCCTTGTGCTCATGTTGTCTCATACACTACTTATCCCCCAACAACTCTTTCTTAGTTTGCACACTAATTTAAATGATGCATACAGCTAAATACAAAGCCTATACTCTTTACACAGTATTACAGGAGAGTCTGAGATGGTTCTTCTACTCGCTATCAAACCAAGATGGGAGTGCTTGAAGTAAATTCAACACAAGGCAGATGTAGGGAGCTTTATTTTTCTACTGAACAATTTCCTTTCAATCTAGGGCTTCTAATGGAAAGTTCTTGAATTAAAACACTTGTGAAAGCACAATTTACCTTTTGGTTTCTGTTGAGGCAGAACAACTTCGGGTGCACTGCGATGAAGTGAAAAATAACCATTATAACGCAAATTAATTCTGACTTTTTCCGTTCTATAAAACTAGCCCCTTGCCCCCTCCAAACATGGCTGGTGTAAGGCACATCTGTTCTTCTGAAGTCAGTGGTGGGTAACGCACCCCTCTGAATGAAGACTGTTGAACTCTAACAGATTCAGACAGACAACCACTCTGATCAAACCTGATTATCCTCAACACTTAACTTTTTAAATTAAAAAGTCTACATTTAAATCCTGAGTGTGGAGTATCTCTTCAGGAAGCCAACCAGTGAATATCAACAAATTCCAATGGAAGCATTAGCCTATGTCGTCCAAACACTGAGCTTTGGTGAATACTTGGCATGTTCAATTAGATTCCTCTGCTTTAAAGTTAGTCCACTATAGCTACTTATTAAAAAACACATCTAACTCACAGCAGTGAGATAAAACTTCAATGGGTTTCATTTTAGCCAAGTTGTCATATCTAACAAAGAAATGGAATTCTGCCATCGCCACTGAGAGGCACCACTAAAACTAACTGGTGTTGATTAGACTACAAACATCCATTTAACGTCGTTTAAAAAACCCAGTCACATAAAAAATACTCAGGACCCATAAAACAGTATGATTCAGGTGCGCGTTTAGTTTAAAGCCAAAGCTTTTCCCTGCTAATGACCACTGGAGTGGTCTCGTTGGTTGGTGTGGACTCATCTATAACAGCAAGCCAGTCTGGGCCAGAGCAGAGCTGATCGTCACAAAATAAATAGCACATGTGTTTAGCGTGTGTGCGTGTGTTTAGCACATGAAGCCTGTAAAACATACATGATTCTGCGTCGGAGCTGACTGAGAGAGTGGGGCGACTCTTGGCTGTTTATAGCGAGTGATAATGGCCCCTCTATAAAACCAACCTTGGTCTAATTGTGCCTATGGTTTTGTGACACTGTTTTAGCAGCCTGCAGTTCTACTGGACTAGAAGGCTGTAGCTGAGTAGCCCCAGAAATCTCAGAAAAATTATATAGCGATGGCTAGCACTGTGCCACTCAAGAGTGTGACCTACATCAGATCAATGGCAAGGGAAAAAAGCCTCTATAGTCCTCACCGGATTCATACTAACATTGATTGAGACTGAGGGAAACTGATAAAAAAAACGGTTTCCATCTCAGTCTCCATCAAAAATCCCCCTTCCTTTTGCATCCTAGCCAGTTGGCCCTGAGCATGTCTGTCCTGTCCACATTTTAGACACGCTCCGCCATTAGAGCTTATTGGGTTTCCATTGTTTTCATTGTTCTAATTAAAGGTAGGACAAGACGGAGCAGAAGCACGCTATCCTGTGGATCCTACCTTCATCCATCCCAGCCATACAGGCTCTCTCTCTCTGGCCCTAAACTCTAAACCCTAGCCTGGTCCCTGATCTGTTTGTGCTGTCTTGCCAACTCCTATGCTCCTACAGATGTAGGATCTTAATTTGATCACCTTGTTGCAGGATAACTTTCCTGCAATGCAGGAAATGTAAAACTTGTAGTGTATTTGAGGTTTAAAAAGGGCGTCTGAAGTTTGTCATTTCCACTTTGAAATTTCAGACTTGATTTTCCGTTACGAAAAATGTATCAACACCTACACAAATATCCATGAATTATAATAACTTACAACAGCGTTTCCCATCCTTGGGGTGATGATGCCAAAAGAGTACATAGTGCAAAAAGGTGCCTCAGTTTTGGATCTTTCCTATTTTTCATGTGTGCTGGTTCCCTTCTTTCTAAGTGTTCCTATTGTTGATACCTATGCATCTGGAGCTGACACTATTTGTTAAAAAGGACCTTTAAAGAGCACATACAGCCTCTCATCACTTCATTCATTATAATCCACATAATAATTCACATTTCCTTCTGCTCTAGGATTATTTTCCTGTTGTAGCAAACGGGCTCAAATTAAGATCCTACATCTGTATGGTCATAATGACCATAGGAGTAGGCAAGGCAGCAGCAGTAGATCTGGCACCAGGCTGCAAGGCTAAACCCTTAACTGGCCCTGGTCGCAAACAGCCATGAACCCAGTGAGACACCGGAAACATACATCCAGGGTTGTAGTTGGAGTGTGTTGTTTAGGGAAGGCTAATGCAGGGTTGTAGTTGGAGTGGGTTGTGAAGGGAAGGCTAATGTAGGGTTGTAGTTGGAGTGGGTTGTTTAGGGAAGGCTAATGCAGGGTTGTAGTTGGAGTGGGTTGTTTAGGGAAGGCTAATGCAGGGTTGTAGTTGGAGTGTTTTTTTTAGGGAAGGCTAATGCAGGGTTGTAGTTGGAGTGGGTTGTGAAGGGAAGGCTAATGCAGGGTTGTAGTTGGAGTGGGTTGTGAAGGGAAGGCTAATGCAAGGTTGTAGTTGGAGTGGGTTGTTTAGGGAAGGCAAATGCAGGGTTGTAGTTGGAGTGGTTTGTTTAGGGAAGGCTAATGCAGGGTTGTATTTGGAGTGGGTTGTTTAGGGAAGGCTAATGCAGGGTTGTAGTTGGAGTGGTTTGTTTAGGGAAGGCTAATGCAGGGTTGTAGTTGGAGTGGGTTGTTTAGGGAAGGCTAATGCAGGGTTGTAGTTGGAGTGGGTTGTTTAGGGAAGGCAAATGCAGGGTTGTAGTTGGAGTGGTTTGTTTAGGGAAGGCTAATGCAGGGTTGTATTTGGAGTGGGTTGTTTAGGGAAGGCTAATGCAGGGTTGTAGTTGGAGTGGTTTGTTTAGGGAAGGCTAATGCAGGGTTGTAGTTGGAGTGGGTTGTTTAGGGAAGGCTAATGCAGGGTTGTAGTTGGAGTGGGTTGTTTAGGGAAGGCTAATGCAGGGTTGTAGTTGGAGTGGGTTGTTTAGGGAAGGCTAATGCAGTATATATCCAAAGTGCTGAGGGATCCCACTGATATTTTGTAAGCAGGTTTGTTGTGTTTGGATCGAATGTTTCTGGCATAGACTTTCTTCACATCCTTGCCTTGCCTAGAATAGCTGCAGTTGGATTGCTGAAGTTATAGACAACCATTTCACATCAACAAGGACTACTCCCTTGGCCTTGTTACTCACCTGCTATACAATCCTACTGATACTCTTAGCACAGCTGCAATATTACACTTAACGGAATACAATACAATGTTATTTGACAGTGGAAAAAATTGAACTGGGGTATTGGACTGAACAGAAAGGCCACCAGGGAGGAAGCAGTTCAGATGGTTAAAATGCCTTTGAGAGAGAGAGAGAGAGAGAGAGAGAGAGAGAGAGAGAGAGAGAGAGAGAGAGAGAGAGAGAGAGAGAGAGAGAGAGAGAGAGAGAGAGAGAGAGAGAGAGAGAGAGAGAGAGAGAGAGAGAGAGAGAGAGAGAGAGAGAGAGAGAGAGAGAGAGAGAGAGAGAGAGAGAGAGAGAGAGAGAGAGAGAGAGAGAGAGAGAGAGAGAGAGAGAGAGAGAGAGAGAGAGAGAGAGAGAGAGAGAGAGAGAGAGAGAGAGAGAGAGAGAGAAATATACCTTTTACTAACAAGCCGGAAAATCAGCCACCTCCATAATAGATGAGTAGTATTTCTCTTATTCCTGGAACTTTACTGGAATTTTCTAATCAGCAGCAAGTGGCAGACAGAGAGAGAAAGAGGAACCAGAGGACTAAGCAGCAAAATGACACAAATATGGTAACACTACCCTCATGGTAAACATTCTCCATGATTGCACGTTTGTGCGTGTGTTTGTGTGAGTGGTGTGTGTGTGTGTGTTTGTGGTGTGTGTTTAGGGATTCTGTCTCCAGGGCATTTCCTCTGTGGCTTGGGCGAGCCCTCTGAACCCTGCTGTGATCGGAAACACTGCGACCCACAAAACACAGATCACTCTCCTCAAACACGCTGTGGCGGCTGGAAACCACATGGCTAACGCTCACACGCCACTATAACATAACAGACAGACATAACCCTGTTTGTGATAACATATCATAAGATGACAACATAACCCAGCGGGTAACTACTGACATCAAACCAGTGGGGAAACAAACAAACCCCAAAAGTAGATCTATCTCGACAATTGAGCACATCAAACCAGCTTACACTTCACACATGAGATGCTTCACAGTGGAGTTTTGCAACCTTGCAGTAGTAGTTTCTCCATAGCCAACAACAGCTCCCTCCCCCCCAGGATCTCTGGTCACTGTAGTTTAACTACTGCAGTGTTCTGTCAACAAATGATAGGTCGTTTTCCCCTCTCCACCTATCAGCCTAACACTGGAACAATAAGTGCTAAGCCCAGCCTGTACAAACCTTCCAATCCTGACAGAGTGTTATTTTGCTGTGTAACTATTTATCACTTTGCGAAAACAAATTGCTGAAGTAGGCTACTAGGCCTACCAAAGGATTCTTGCGGAAAGCGTATTGGTTGACTCATGTGTTTGTTATTAGAGTTAAGTCAAAGTTATTACACTATAATAATTTTACAAGTCAGGGCAGAATAGCTGTTTCACTCTACTGACTCAAGTCTGATTTCTAACTGAGGGAGTTTATGGTCTCTGCATCGCAGGTTATTCATCTTGTTTTGAGTTTTTATATCGTTACTCCTACACACAGAAAGGGTTTACAGATTGGTATTTTAAAACACACTAACTGTTCTGTTCATAAGTGTGATCCAGCCAATGTATCATCATGGGATTCACTTTACACTGTCAAACAACTGGATATACACTAGACAACTTGTAGCAGCTGAATAACCTTCATTCTGTGGGACATTCTCACCAAGCTCTCTGTAGTGGAGAAGAGAGGACCCATGACAGAGCTGCCTGCCTTCCATCCCACAGGCTATAGAATAAAACCACAGCAACAAAATACCCACAATATCCTTAACGTAAGATCAACTTAAGTAGGTGACAACAGACAAAAGGGAAATACTGTGTCTTTATACCAATATACTATAAATTAAGTCATACATTTCTAATAGGTTGGACAATTAAAAGCACTGAATCAAATGTTCATTTCTTAAAAACATCCCAGCCAGGTGATGAGAAGGAAATGTTCTTCCTTTGGTGTTAGGTCACCTTTTTCGAGTGTGAAGCCCCAGAAAGCCTTCACAGATCTCACTAACACCCCAGATAAAAGCTGGACCGGTCATGAAGACTTATTTTCACATTCTAACATCAATAATGTAGTCATCTTCCAACTATTTAAACTGGGACATTTTAATGTAGGTAGTTATAGGGTAGATTTACAGTTGTATAGTGAAGTGTTGCATGAGAACGGAAAAACACGGACTCACTGAACCCCTCACTGTCTCCCTCTCCTCCTCAAACTGACCAACGGTCTCCCCTCGCTCTCTCTTCTGTCACCTCCTTCTTTAATTCTCTACTTACTCTCTCTCTCTCTCTCTCTCTCTCTCTCTCTCTCTCTCTCTCTCTCTCTCTCTCTCTCTCTCTCTCTCTCTCTCTCTCTCGCCCTCACTCCCCCTCTCTCTTTCTATCTCTCTCTTGCGCTCACTCTCTCTCCCCCCCTTTTCCGCTCCCTCTCTGTCCCCCCACCACTCGCCCGCTCTTTCTCTCTCTTTACCTCTCTCTCTCCACTCTTTTTACTGCAGCACCAAACTCCTTCAAGAAGGAATATTAGCCCATCCATCCACCTTTCCCAAGGAAACCCGCCAGCCCCTTTAGATGGCCCTCATAAGCAGCTTCACCCTAGCTGACTGACACAGCTCTGCTTTGGAAAAACCAGAGCCATAAATATGTCTGAGGCCGTTCTATAATGACATGACCGCTCACTGTTTATATCAGCAACAGAGTAAACAAATACGCAATCTATTTCACTGGGAACGGGTGCTCCCCTAACAAAACACCACAGGGCATTCACAAACACACACAAACTACATCTGCACACACACACACACACACTGACACATGCTGTCTTTGAAACCCAACCCGATAAACAGTATGTATAGGCTATAAACAAAGCCAAATATTTGACAGTGCTGTTGTCACTACCACTGCCGAGCCTGGTGATGACAGTTGTTATACATGGATACCTCTGTAATAATGGTGTGTGTTCTGTAGTGATTGTGTGTGTTCTGTAGTGATGGTGTGTGTTCTGTAATGATGGTGTGTGTTCTGTAATGATGGTGTGTGTTCTGTAGTGATGGTGTGTGTTCTGTAATGATGGTGTGTGTTCTGTAGTGATGGTGTGTGTTCTGTAATGATGGTGTGTGTTCTGTAATGATGGTGTGTGTTCTGTAATGATGGTGTGTGTTCTGTAGTGATTGTGTGTGTTCTGTAGTGATGGTGTGTGTTCTGTAATGATTGTGTGTGTTCTGTAGTGATGGTGTGTGTTCTGTAATGATGGTGTGTGTTCTGTAATGATGGTGTATGTTCTGTAGTGATTGTGTGTGTTCTGTAGTGATGGTGTGTGTTCTGTAGTGATGGTGTGTGTTCTGTAGTGATGGTGTGTGTTCTGTAGTGATGGTGTGTGTTCTGTAGTGATGGTGTGTGTGTGTTCTGTAGTGATTGTGTGTGTTCTGTAATGACGGTGTGTGTTCTGTAGTGATGGTGTGTGTTCTGTAATGATGGTGTGTGTTCTGTAATGATGGTGTGTGTTCTGTAATAATGGTGTGTGTTCTGTAGTGATGGTGTGTGATCTGTAGTGATGGTGTGTGTTCTGTAGTGATGGTGTGTGTGTGTTCTGTAGTGATGGTGTGTGTTCTGTAATGATGGTGTGTGTTCTGTAGTGATTGCGTGTGTTCTGTAATGATGGTGTGTGTTCTGTAGTGATTGTGTGTGTTCTGTAATGATGGTGTGTGTTCTGTAGTGGTTGTGTGTGTTCTGTAATGATGGTGTGTGTTCTGTAGTGATGGTGTGTGTTCTGTAGTGATGGTGTGTGTTCTGTAGTGATTGTGTGTGTTCTGTAGTGATGGTGTGTGTTCTGTAGTGATGGTGTGTGTTCTGTAGTGACTGTGTGTGTTCTGTGGCGATTGTGTGTGTTCTGTAATGATGGTGTGTGTTCTGTAGTGATTGTGTGTGTTCTGTAATGATGGTGTGTGTTCTGTAGTGATTGTGTGTGTTCTGTAGTGATGGTGTGTGTTCTGTAGTGATTGTGTGTGTTCTGTAGTGATGGTGTGTGTTCTGTAGTGATTGTGTGTGTTCTGTAGTGATGGTATATGTTCTGTAGTGATGGTGTGTGTTCTGTAGCGATTGTGTGTGTTCTGTAATGATGGTGTGTGTTCTGCAGTGATTGTGTGTGTTCTGTAATGATGGTGTGTGTTCTGTAGTGATGGTGTGTGTTCTGTAGTGATGGTGTGTGTGTGTTCTGTAGTGATGGTGTGTGTTCTGTAATGATGGTGTGTGTTCTGTAGTGATTGTGTGTGTTCTGTAATGATGGTGTGTGTTCTGTAGTGATTATGTGTGTTCTGTAATGATGGTGTGTGTTCTGTAGTGATTGTGTGTGTTCTGTAATAATGGTGTGTGTTCTGTAGTGATGGTGTGTGTTCTGTAGTGATGATGTGTGTTCTGTAGTGATGGTGTGTGTGTGTTCTGTAGTGATGGTGTGTGTTCTGTAATGACGGTGTGTGTTCTGTAGTGATTGTGTGTGTTCTGTAATGATGGTGTGTGTTCTGTAATGATGGTGTGTGTTCTGTAATAATGGTGTGTGTTCTGTAGTGATTGTGTGTGTTCTGTAATGACGGTGTGTGTTCTGTAGTGATTGTGTGTGTTCTGTAATGACGGTGTGTGTTCTGTAGTGATGGTGTGTGTTCTGTAATGATGGTGTGTGTTCTGTAATGATGGTGTGTGTTCTGTAGTGATGGTGTGTGTTCTGTAATAATGGTGTGTGTTCTGTAGTGATGGTGTGTGTTCTGTAGTGATGGTGTGTGTTCTGTAGTGATGGTGTGTGTTCTGTAGTGATGGTGTGTGTTCTGTAGTGATGGTGTGTGTGTGTTCTGTAGTGATGGTGTGTGTTCTGTAGTGATGGTGTGTGTGTGTTCTGTAGTGATGGTGTGTGTTCTGTAGTGATTGTGTGTGTTCTGTAATGATGGTGTGTGTTCTGTAATAATGGTGTGTGTTCTGTAGTGATGGTGTGTGTTCTGTAGTGATGGTGTGTGTTCTGTAGTGATGGTGTGTGTTCTGTAGTGACTGTGTGTGTTCTGTAGCGATTGTGTGTGTTCTGTAATGATGGTGTGTGTTCTGTAGTGATTGTGCGTGTTCTGTAATGATGGTGTGTGTTCTGTAGTGATTGTGTGTGTTCTGTAGTGATGGTGTGTGTTCTGTAGTGATTGTGTGTGTTCTGTAGTGATGGTGTGTGTTCTGTAGTGATTGTGTGTGTTCTGTAATGATGGTGTGTGTTCTGTAGTGATGGTGTGTGTTCTGTAGTGATTGTGTGTGTTCTGTAGTGATGGTGTGTGTTCTGTAATGATGGTGTGTGTTCTGTAATGATGGTGTGTGTTCTGTAATGATGGTGTGTGTTCTGTAGTGATTGTGTGTGTTCTGTAATGATGGTGTGTGTTCTGTAGTGATTTTGTGTGTTCTGTAATGATTGTGTGTGTTCTGTAATGATGGTGTGTGTTCTGTAATGATGGTGTGTGTTCTGTAGTGATTGTGTGTGTTCTGTAGTGATGGTATATGTTCTGTAGTGATGGTGTGTGTTCTGTAGTGATTGTGTGTGTTCTGTAGTGATTGTGTGTGTTCTGTAGTGATGGTATGTGTTCTGTAGTGATGGTGTGTGTTCTGTAATGATGGTGTGTGTTCTGTAATGATGGTGTGTGTTCTGTAGCGATTGTGTGTGTTCTGTAATGATGGTGTGTGTTCTGTAGTGATTGTGTGTGTTCTGTAATGATGGTGTGTGTTCTGTAGTGATTGTGTGTGTTCTGTAGTGATGGTGTGTGTTCTGTAATGATGGTGTGTGTTCTGTAGTGATTGTGTGTGTTCTGTAATGATGGTGTGTGTTCTGTAGTGATTGTGTGTGTTCTGTAATGATGGTGTGTGTTCTGTAATGATGGTGTGTGTTCTGTAGTGATTGTGTGTGTTCTGTAGTGATTGTGTGTGTTCTGTAGTGATTGTGTGTGTTCTGTAGTGATTGTGTGTGTTCTGTAGTGATTGTGTGTGTTCTGTAATGATGGTGTGTGTTCTGTAATGATGGTGTGTGTTCTGTAGCGATTGTGTGTGTTCTGTAATGATGGTGTGTGTTCTGTAGTGATTGTGTGTGTTCTGTAATGATGGTGTGTGTTCTGTAGTGATTGTGTGTGTTCTGTAGTGATGGTATATGTTCTGTAGTGATTGTGTGTGTTCTGTAGTGATTGTGTGTGTTCTGTAGTGATTGTGTGTGTTCTGTAGTGATTGTGTGTGTTCTGTAATGATGGTGTGTGTTCTGTAATGATGGTGTGTGTTCTGTAGCGATTGTGTGTGTTCTGTAATGATGGTGTGTGTTCTGTAGTGATTGTGTGTGTTCTGTAGTGATGGTGTGTGTTCTGTAATGATGGTGTGTGTTCTGTAGTGATTGTGTGTGTTCTGTAATGATGGTGTGTGTTCTGTAGTGATTGTGTGTGTTCTGTAGTGATGGTATATGTTCTGTAGTGATGGTGTGTGTTCTGTAGTGATTGTGTGTGTTCTGTAATGATGGTGTGTGTTCTGTAGTGATGGTGTGTGTTCTGTAGTGATGGTGTGTGTTCTGTAGTGATTGTGTGTGTTCTGTAGTGATGGTGTATGTTTTGTAGTGATGGTGTGTGTTCTGTAAGGATTGTACGTGTTCTGTAGAGATTGTGTGTGTGTTCTGTAGAGATTGTGTGTGTGTTCTGTAGTGATGGTGTGTGTTCTGTAATGACGGTGTGTGTTCTGTAGTGATTGTGTGTGTTCTGTAATGATGGTGTGTGTTCTGTAATGATGGTGTGTGTTCTGTAATAATGGTGTGTGTTCTGTAGTGATTGTGTGTGTTCTGTAATGACGGTGTGTGTTCTGTAGTGATTGTGTGTGTTCTGTAATGACGGTGTGTGTTCTGTAGTGATGGTGTGTGTTCTGTAATGATGGTGTGTGTTCTGTAATGATGGTGTGTGTTCTGTAGTGATGGTGTGTGTTCTGTAATAATGGTGTGTGTTCTGTAGTGATGGTGTGTGTTCTGTAGTGATGGTGTGTGTTCTGTAGTGATGGTGTGTGTTCTGTAGTGATGGTGTGTGTTCTGTAGTGATGGTGTGTGTGTGTTCTGTAGTGATGGTGTGTGTTCTGTAGTGATGGTGTGTGTGTGTTCTGTAGTGATGGTGTGTGTTCTGTAGTGATTGTGTGTGTTCTGTAATGATGGTGTGTGTTCTGTAATAATGGTGTGTGTTCTGTAGTGATGGTGTGTGTTCTGTAGTGATGGTGTGTGTTCTGTAGTGATGGTGTGTGTTCTGTAGTGATGGTGTGTGTTCTGTAGTGACTGTGTGTGTTCTGTAGCGATTGTGTGTGTTCTGTAATGATGGTGTGTGTTCTGTAGTGATTGTGCGTGTTCTGTAATGATGGTGTGTGTTCTGTAGTGATTGTGTGTGTTCTGTAGTGATGGTGTGTGTTCTGTAGTGATTGTGTGTGTTCTGTAGTGATGGTGTGTGTTCTGTAGTGATTGTGTGTGTTCTGTAATGATGGTGTGTGTTCTGTAGTGATGGTGTGTGTTCTGTAGTGATTGTGTGTGTTCTGTAGTGATGGTGTGTGTTCTGTAATGATGGTGTGTGTTCTGTAATGATGGTGTGTGTTCTGTAATGATGGTGTGTGTTCTGTAGTGATTGTGTGTGTTCTGTAATGATGGTGTGTGTTCTGTAGTGATTTTGTGTGTTCTGTAATGATTGTGTGTGTTCTGTAATGATGGTGTGTGTTCTGTAATGATGGTGTGTGTTCTGTAGTGATTGTGTGTGTTCTGTAGTGATGGTATATGTTCTGTAGTGATGGTGTGTGTTCTGTAGTGATTGTGTGTGTTCTGTAGTGATTGTGTGTGTTCTGTAGTGATGGTATATGTTCTGTAGTGATGGTGTGTGTTCTGTAATGATGGTGTGTGTTCTGTAATGATGGTGTGTGTTCTGTAGCGATTGTGTGTGTTCTGTAATGATGGTGTGTGTTCTGTAGTGATTGTGTGTGTTCTGTAATGATGGTGTGTGTTCTGTAGTGATTGTGTGTGTTCTGTAGTGATGGTGTGTGTTCTGTAATGATGGTGTGTGTTCTGTAGTGATTGTGTGTGTTCTGTAATGATGGTGTGTGTTCTGTAGTGATTGTGTGTGTTCTGTAATGATGGTGTGTGTTCTGTAATGATGGTGTGTGTTCTGTAGTGATTGTGTGTGTTCTGTAGTGATTGTGTGTGTTCTGTAGTGATTGTGTGTGTTCTGTAGTGATTGTGTGTGTTCTGTAGTGATTGTGTGTGTTCTGTAATGATGGTGTGTGTTCTGTAATGATGGTGTGTGTTCTGTAGCGATTGTGTGTGTTCTGTAATGATGGTGTGTGTTCTGTAGTGATTGTGTGTGTTCTGTAGTGATGGTATATGTTCTGTAGTGATTGTGTGTGTTCTGTAGTGATTGTGTGTGTTCTGTAGTGATTGTGTGTGTTCTGTAGTGATTGTGTGTGTTCTGTAATGATGGTGTGTGTTCTGTAATGATGGTGTGTGTTCTGTAGCGATTGTGTGTGTTCTGTAATGATGGTGTGTGTTCTGTAGTGATTGTGTGTGTTCTGTAATGATGTTGTGTGTTCTGTAGTGATTGTGTGTGTTCTGTAGTGATGGTGTGTGTTCTGTAATGATGGTGTGTGTTCTGTAGTGATTGTGTGTGTTCTGTAATGATGGTGTGTGTTCTGTAGTGATTGTGTGTGTTCTGTAGTGATGGTATATGTTCTGTAGTGATGGTGTGTGTTCTGTAGTGATTGTGTGTGTTCTGTAATGATGGTGTGTGTTCTGTAGTGATGGTGTGTGTTCTGTAGTGATGGTGTGTGTTCTGTAGTGATTGTGTGTGTTCTGTAGTGATGGTGTATGTTTTGTAGTGATGGTGTGTGTTCTGTAAGGATTGTACGTGTTCTGTAGAGATTGTGTGTGTGTTCTGTAGAGATTGTGTGTGTGTTCTGTAGAGATTGTGTGTGTGTTCTGTAGGAATTGTGTGTGTTCTGTAGGAATTGTGTGTGTGTTCTGTAGAGATTGTGTGTGTGTTCTGTAGGAATTGTGTGTGTTCTGTAGGAATTGTGTGTGTGTTCTGTAGAGATTGTGTGTGTGTTCTGTAGGAATTGTGTGTGTTCTGTAGGAATTGTGTGTGTGTTCTGTAGAGATTGTGTGTGTGTTCTGTAGGAATTGTGTGTGTTCTGTAGGAATTGTGTGTGTGTTCTGTAGTATTTAATGTGTTTTCAGATTGAAGCCAAGAGTCGCTCCAGGTCGATTTTCCCCTAAACACCCTCTCCTAAATCCTAACCTTAACTATTTATGTGAAACATGTCAAACTGGCCTTCCATCAGTGTCTAGGGTCAACTAGGGCCAACTGTCTATGTGAAGGGGAAAGTGAGACATGTCTCTGTGTGGTTGGAGTGAGGTTTGTGCCTCATAGGCATGCTTGGCTTGGGGGGTGGAGGAGGTGATGGTCTGTGTACTTTCGGGCACACTCGTTTGTGTGTTTGCGTGTGGGTCTACTCGTGTGTGTTTGTGTGTGTGTGTGCGTGTGCGTGTGCGTGTGCGTGTGCGTGTGCGTGTGCGTGTGCGTGTGCGTGTGCGCGTGTGTGGTGGAATGCCCCTGGGGTGCAATGGGAAGCTCCCCATACAGGGACCCATAAACACCTCAGCATGTGAGGAGTGTCGTGAGCAGCCAAGCACAGCAGACTCTGTTTACACACCAGCAGCACAGGCCAGGGACTCCCTCCCCTCCTCCTGTTTGTCTGTCTGTGTCTGTCTGCCTCTCGGCTGTTGCAGGGATTTTACTCACACACTTTAAGAGCTTCCTCTGAAAATAAATAAACAAACACAACAATCCCGCAGAGCATTCATTCAACACACTCATGCGCGTGTGTACACAGAAATACACCCACACGCGCACACACATGTTGCAGTGCCACAAGGACAATTACAGTGTCTGAGTGACAAATGAGTGGGGTTGTAAATGAAGAAAAAAAGAGGAAGAACGAATGAGAGTAAGAGAAAGTGAGACATTTCAATAGAGGTGTGATAAAGAGGGAGAGAGAGATTTGTTGTTGATGATGATGATCGTAGAGATGATATCATTCTAGTGATTCTATTTATTATGTGATGATGATGATTAGGCTGATTATCATCATGACGACAATATTTGACCATAATGTCATAGACATCCATGTTGACGTCAATGTTGACGGTGACGATGGCGCTGTTATAAATCGATAACGACTGACTGGGACACCAAACACCTCTGACAGATCTCGACAGTTAAAAGCCCCTTCTCTTCTTTTCCCTTCAGACGGGACAGGGGCTGCACGCTGCAGCTAACAGGCAGGTTAGGTTCTCCATGGTGACTAAACATAGTGTACATTTCTCCTAGCTGGAGAGGGAGGTGAGGTCGGGCAGACCTGGCTTCAAATAGTATTCGAAATCTTTCAAATACTCTGAGTGTTTACTCTAGGCTGCCTGGAGTGCTAGGTAGGAGGGGTTTGCCCTTTTGAGACTTCTCTATTGGTTCCTTGCAACAGGCAAGCTCAATCAAGCACAGATTTAACACAGCATTTAAAAAATATTTCAAATAGCATTTGAACTCAGGTTTGAGGTTGGGCTGTTGCTCTGTGATTTAACTCTGCGGCCGATAAGAGCGGAGCGAGCGACGGAACAATGACATGGATTGTGTACTTAAGGCATGTGGGTTGAGTGAGGAGTCGTGCAGGTATGCACACAGCCGTCAAAACTATGAAAACAAACAACTTTTGGACGTGGTTTGGTTTTGTTCTCTCTCATGGAGCTCTTTGACTTTACAACCTGAGAGCTTCTCTAAAGACATCAAGATGCCCACAGTTCTGTTCTGGATAGCCTCCTCTCTCTGCTTTTACTGCTCACCACACTCAGTCTATACTAACATCTCAGACCAAACAACACAGAGAAATACATTTCAGTCTAGAGAAGAATGTTGTATATTATTGTAGATGTTCTCTGTGTATTATTTTATGTATTTTATAACTGTCAATTGTAATTGACAGTGATTGTTGCCTCAGTTAAGTTAAAACAATTAAAACAAGTTTTCATCTATCTGCAGAGGGAGATGGACCCCTGTGGTTGTGTTAAGAAGACGTCTACTTGACTATTGTACTGTACACTCCCCATGTACACATTCCACAGAGAGACAGCAATCTCTGAGGACCTTATCTGTCCAACCACTTAACCTAGGGGATGAGAGAACAGTCTGTCTCTGTGTAAATCTTCAAGAGATAAACCTCAACTGCTTCCCTTTGTTTGAAGACGAGACACCTCACCATGGGGGAGATAGAGATGAGAGATTCCCTTTCAACACAAAACGGAAACAAACAGACAGATGGCTTCCAGTTCCACGATCCTGCTACGTGCTCTCTGGGTTTCGCCATGAGGGACTCCTCTAAACTTTGAGTCAACCATTGATTGACTTGCTCTTTGTGGTTTAGGCGCGGGGTAAGTGTAAAGCATTATCTGATAACTGCTGATGAAATAAGGACTATGATTTTGAATTTGATTCATTGATTGAACCATGCTTCAGTTCAGACCTGAGATGGGCAGGTACCTGTGCATCAAAAGAGCATCTGCTAAATCAGTGGTGATGCGCCATGTGGGGCAGGTGGGGCTGAGCCCTCCAATATCCAGGAGATTTGCATGCAATTATGTTATTTCATGTCACAACAATATAGCACATCAGTTAGCGAAATTGTTAACAAATTGTTAACTGCTTGATCAAAAAAAGCATATGTGGTCGCTTTCCCATTGTATTGTTGTTTTGTTAAATTTTCGTTGAGTAAGGCAGCTCCAAAATGCAGCTGTTTTAGCCTCACTTCTTTCTGTAATGGAGGGGCAGACAGAGAAAGTACAGAGCGTAGGTGTTGTTGATCTTCTCTGGTTGTATGTGATTGGCTCAGGGTGCTGTCACTCATGGGGACACTACGTCACAGCAGCACCTGCTTGGAGAGCTAGCCAGCAAAAGCCCCTATTCTGTGCTCCATTGATTTACAGTAGAAGAGCCTGCCCAAGAAGGCACATTGTCTTTGGCCACAGATAATCCAACGTCTTATGCTATGATTGAACTGATGTTTCAACTTCCTAGCTAGCTAGTTGTTTACCACACGCTGTTACCACGTCTTCAAACTAGGTGGCTAGCTTAGCTATCTCCGAGCAAATAATTGTCAAACTTAGAATTATGAAGGAAATGTAGCGATAAAACGTATTGGTGCTCATTAGCCACCTAAACTTTAAAATATGGCCAACCATTAAAATAAAGCAAGCTGTAAGCGAAGATTTAAGTCGAGTAGTGGATCATGGAGCAGTGGCTAGCATCTATTTTGAGGTAGGCTAGCTATAATATCCTATAGGCTACATGTCTTATTTTTGATGGCAGACTAATACCCATGGAACCACATGTAGAAGAAGGGTTAGTTATACATACCTTTGATGGAACTGTAACTGTGCAATAAACAAAGCAAAGGAATAACATTATACATGTTGTATATTGTTAACTGGGCCATTTGGTAACAAGCTGGCCAACACACGCAATGTCACAATATTGCAGACCGATTCCTAGCTAGTTTACTCTATAAAAGTATGCTAGACTACCCCTGGTCTTCTGTGCAATAATAGCTAAAGTTATGGGAAGTAACCATAAACTGATCATAACCCAAATGTTATAACGTTTGTGTGTATGGCTCAAAACTCATATCTGGGATTGGTTATTAGTGCATTTAATGTGTAGCCAGTGTAGTCTACTGATTTCGATGCATATGAGCTTTGTTGATTAAGTTTGCCCCACCAATATTTTCATGTTAAAATCATCATTGTGCTAAATGACTAAAATGTTCAATGCAATCATCTGAACCTGATGGCTCCCGCCCGTCGCCCCTCCAGACAGCTCTAGGAAAGTTACTGTAAGTCAAGGGAGCGGGAGGGCAGAAGTATGCTTTCAATTATATCAGCCTCTTACTCATTGTCCTCATTCATCAAAATGCATCTGTATAACAGGTCTGTTACCTGTGTTTATAACTGTTACCTGTGCTGTGCAACCAGAGGCAGTGGAGAAAAACTGGATGGACGGCACCAAACATGGATCAGATCAGTCGCTACTCTCCAAAGCTGTTTAAGGGAGGAGGGCAAAGAGCGTTTTGGGATAAAACAGAGGTTTGATGGGGGTGTCATAATCCGCTTCATTCCTATAGGGGTGCGTGAGTGGCCCCCTGAACCACCCCCCTGTCCACCCCGTCCCGCCAAACAGTCCACAGCTGTGTGAGCCACATACCCCTAGACTGGGACGCTTCACTGGGGTCAGACTCTGAACGTGTCAGTAATGGGACCCTATTCCCTTTATAGTGCACTACGTTTTACCAGGGCCCTGGTCAAAAGTAGTGCACTATATAGGGATTAGGGTGCTATTTGGAACGTATGCTCTGTCTGGACTCTCACCATATTCACAGCAGTGGAACAGCCAGGGGATTTCCATGGCTTAACAACACTGCTGTACCATGCCTCACATAGTGCACCTGTGGAAGGGTATTGCGATGCAAAAATGCAGAAGTTGTTGAAGGTCATGTTGATGTACAGTGCCATCAGAAAGTATTCATACTGCTTGAGTTATTCAAAATGTTGTTGTGTTACAGCCTGAATTCAAAACGGATTCAATATTTTGTTTTCTCATCCATCTACACACAATATCCCAAAAGGACAAAATGGAAACATGTTTTTAGAAATTTTAGCAAATTTATTGAAAATGAAATACAGAAATTCCACACCTGTATTGTGCAACATTTGCCCATTATTCTTTAAAAAAGTATTCAAGTTCTCTCAAAGTTGTTGTTGATCTTTGCTAGACAACCATTTGCAGGTCTTGCCATAGATTTCCAAGTAGATTTAAGTCAAAACGGTAACTCGGCCACTCAGGAACATTCACTGTCTCCTTGGTAAGCAACTCCAGTGTAGATTTGGCCTGCCTTGTGTTTTAGGTTATTGTCCTTCTGAAAGGTAAATTAATCTCCCAGTGTCTGAGCCAGGTGTTCCTCTAGAATTTTGCCTGTGCTTAGCTCCATTCCATTTATTTTTTATCTTGAAAAACTCCCCAGTCCTTAACAATTACAAGCATACCCATAACATGATGCAGCCACCACTATGCTTGAAATTATGAATAATGGTACTCAATAATGTGTTTTATTGGATTTGCCCCAAACTTAACACTTTGTATTCAGGACAGTTTTACTTTAGTGCCTTGTTGCAAACAGGATGCATGTTTAGGAATATTTTAATTCTATACAGGCTTTCTTCTTTTCACTCTGTCAATTAGGTTACTATTGTGGAGTAACTACAATGGTGATCCATCCTCAGTGTTCTCCCATCACAGCCATTAAACTCTGTAACTGGCCTCATTAAACTGAGTTAGGAAGGACACCTGTATCTTTGTAGTGACTGGGTGCATTGATACACCATACAAAGTGTAATTAATAACTTAACCATGCTCAACGGGATATTCAATGAACGTCTCCCTGGTCTTTGTGGTTGAATCTGTGTTTGAAATTCACTGCTCAACTGAAGTACCTTACAGATAATTGTATATGTGCGGTACAGAGTTGAGGTAGTCAGTCAAAAATCATCTTAAACACTATTATTGCACACAGAGTGAGTCCATTATTTTACTTGTTAAGCACATTTTTACTCCTGAACTTACAGTATTTAGGCTAACGAAGGGGTTGACTCTTTTTTTGGGGGGTTTGTTTTTAAACATAATTCCACTTTGACATTATGGGGATATTGTGTTTAGGCCATAACAAGTCAAGGGGTTTGAACACTTTCTGAAGGCACTGTATATGTTTTTTTGGGAACCTGTCTTTTTGAGTGTTAAAGCTTGTACTATTGATAGGTTTGATCTCAGGTCGGTCTGTCTTGTATTGTTGCTGTATTGCGTTCCTCTCAGACATTCCTGCTCTGTTTTCCTGCATCTGTGACTCATTCTGTGCAGAGTGCAGGCAAGGTGTCTGCTGTGTGTTGGTTATAACATGGGATGGGGAGGTACAAGGGATGAGATGAAAGTGATAGAGTCACTCCAGAAGGGTCTCTGTTTAGAAACGCACACTGCCCATTCATAATGAGCTTCACTTCAAAGTTCAAACACAGGCATCTCTGGTATGAACAGAGGAAACGAGGAGACTTGTTTCTCATACTTGCGCTGTTTGTCCTAAACGGCTCCCTATTCACTATAGAATGCACTACTTTTTGACCAGGAACCATACGGATCTGGTTGAAAGTAGTGCACTATATAAGGTGCTAAGGTGCTATTTGGGACTCAAACTTGGTCTTTGATCCTCAATGGAACTCCTCTATTCATCCACAAACACACACAAACTCTCCACGCAACACTGAATTACTGAGTGATTCACCAGATCTGGAAGGTTCAACTTGCCCACTACTGATCGAGACCCTGGCTGTATCTTTTTACTTTGAGCACTGCTGATTATACCCCAAAAATATTATTACAAAGGAAAAGGCTATAAGCTGAATCATCAAACCTACTCTGTTATAATTCATGTTCCACCGCAATTATCCCATTGGTAATAAAATATGTGTCTGCATTTAATGGATCTGCCCCTTTTTTTCAATTTTCGCCTAAAATGACATACCCAAATCTAACTGCCTGTAGCTCAGGCCTTGAAGCAAGGATATACATATTCTTGATACCATTTGAAAGGAAATATTTTGAAGTTTGTGGAAATGTGAAATGAATGTAGGAGAATATAACACATTAGATCTGGTAAAAGAAAATACAAAGAAATAAACAACTGTTCTTTTGTATTTTTTTGTACCATCATCTTTGAAATGCAAGAGAAAGGCCATAATGTATTATTCCAGCCCAGGCACAATTAAGATTTTGGACACTACATGGCAGCAGTGTATGTGCAAAATTGTAGACTGATCCAATGAACCATTGCATTTCTGTTCAAAATGTTGTATCAAGACTGCCCAAATGTGCCTAATTGGTTTATTAATAACTTTTCAAGTTAACTGTGCACTCTCCTCAAACAATAGCATGGTATTATGTCACTGTAATAGCTACTGTAAATTGAACAGTTTTGACAAGAATTTAACCTTTCTGCTAATATCAGATATGTCTATATCCTGGGAAATGTTCTTGTTACTTACAACCCCTCCCACTGACTATAGACTTTCTTCCTCTCTTTGTTGATTCAGAACCCTGACATATCCTGACAGACATATCCTGCTGGACCTACATGTCCTCTGCATTATCTCCCACATTATCTCCTCAGGCTGATTGGCACTTCTCTATGGCCATTATCAGATGGCTCAGCCAACCGGCATGCATGTGATCTCCTGCCCGTTGCTCATCCATGGTGATAATTCCGGAATGATCCATAGCATGAATCCGGAAATGGAGGCAGAATAAGTTGGTGCTGGTGACGTCTTAGTTGTGGTACAACTCTTCCTTCTTCTTGTGTCTAGTCTCACCAAACCCAACCCAAACCCCGAGTCAGCCACCCAAACTAATCTCCAATATGAAAGCACACACTGGAGACCTTCCTGAGTGTTTTTCACTCTATGGGAGACAGTAGGCCCTTCACCCCTATTGTAGAATGAAGAGGAACAGTCCAAGTGGGGGCAGTTACTGTTTATTTCATTTGACCTGCATTTGAAACAGATTCCACGTCCAGTTCAATTTCTCCACTGAGCGGAATCCTAAATGATTTTACCCTCTTCAGGGGTCTCAGTAGGGGATATGGGCCTCCTTCCCTCCTCCATTCACCAGAGCAGTAACAGAACAGCCTCTCTCTCTCTCTCTCTCTCTCTCTCTCTCTCTCTCTCTCTCTCTCTCTCTCTCTCTCTCTCTCTCTCTCTCTCTTTCTCTCTCTCTCTCTCTTTAATCTAATCTAATGTTTTGTTTTTCTCTCCCAAAGAACATGTCTTAATGGCTGACGTTGATGAATGCATGTAATGGATGTGCTGCAGGTAGGATAGGGTTACAGGCTGAGCTAGGAGATGGAGGAGGGGGAGATGAAGGGGAGGGGTGTTTGTGTTGTAGGGGCAGGGGGCAGGATGTTTGTGATCCAATGAGGCGTGACCCTGGGAAAAAGAGGCGGGGCCGCAGAGGGTTAGAGCATCCTCACAGAGAGGTCCTCAGAGCAGGTGAGGAGCGAACAGGACTTTGAGGGGGTCCAGGGGGTGTACTTGTACATTAAATCAATCCAATTGTATTTGTCACATGCTTTGTAAACAACAGCTGTAGACTAACTGTGACATGCTTATGTAAATCAAATCAAATCAAATCAAATCAAATTTTATTTGTCACATACACATGGTTAGCAGATGCGAGTGTAGTGAAATGCTTGGGCTTCTAGTTCCGACCGTGCAGTAATATCTAACAAGTAATCTAACAATTTCACAACAACTACCTTATACACACAAGTGTAAAGGAATGAATGAGAATATGTACATATAAATATATGGATGAGTGATGGCTGAACGGCATAGGCAAGATGCAGTAGATGGTATAGAGTTCAGTATATACATATGAGATGAGTAATGTAGTGTATGTAAACATTATATAAAGTGGCATCGTTTAAAGTGGCTAGTGATACATTTATTACATCCAATTTTTTATTATTAAAGTGGCTAGAGATGAGTCAGTATGTTGGCAGCAGCCACTCAATGCTAGTGATGGCTATTTAACAGTCTGATGGCCTTGAGATAGAAGCTGTTCTTCAGTCTCTCGGTCCCAGCTTTTTAATGCACCTGTACTGACCTCGCCTTCTGGATGATAGCGGTGTGAACAGGCAGTGGCTCGGGTGGTTGTTGTCCTTGATGATCTTTTTGGCCTTCCTGTGACATCGGGTGGTGAAGGTGTCCTGGAGTGCAGGTAGTTTGCCCCCGGTGATGCGTTGTGCAGACCTCACTACCGCATCGTACTACACTGTTTGCTACTACACTGTTTGCTACTACACTGTTTGCTACTACACTGTTTGCTACACTGTTTGTATTCGGTCATGTTTCAATCAAGCCTATTTACAGCCCTTTCTTACAATGGAGAAAGAAAAATGTAGACTAAATTATAACACGAGGAATAAATACACAATGAGTAACGATAACTATACACACAGGGTACCAGTACTGAGTCGATGTGCAGGAGTACAAGGTAATTGAGGTAGACATGTACATATGGGTAGGGGTAAAGTGACTAGGCAATAGGATAGATAATAAACAGAAGTGTGTGATGAGTCAAAAGAGTTAGTGCAAAGAGCAGATAGTCCAGGAAACTATTTGGCTAACTATTTAGCAGTCTTATGGGTTGGGGGTAGAAGCTGTTCAGGGTCCTGTTGTTCCAGACTTGGTGCATCGGTACCGCTTGCCGTGCGGTAGCAGAGAGAACAGTCTGTGACTTGAGTGGCTGGAGTCTTTGACAATCTTTAGGGCATTCCTCTGACACCGCCTGGT
The DNA here is from genome assembly GCF_016432855.1 of Salvelinus namaycush. NCBI lineage: Eukaryota > Metazoa > Chordata > Actinopteri > Salmoniformes > Salmonidae > Salvelinus > Salvelinus namaycush. The sequence continues at coordinate 19,518,567 of NC_052343.1, forward strand.
ATGGAGGTCATGGATGGCAGGGAGCTCGGCCCCAGTGATGTACTGCGCAATACACACACTCTCTGTAGCGTCTTGCGGTCGGATGCCAAGCAGTTGCCATACGATGCGGTGATGCAGCCAGTCCAGATGCTCTCAATGGTGCAGCTATAGAACATTTTGAGGATCTGAGGGCCCATTAAGATGCTTCACGGTACAAAAACTGTCTCGGACAAGGCTTACACATGATCATTAGTACTGATAATGACATAGTTCTAGACAATGTCATCGTTTACATTGACTTGTTCTCTTGCGAGCGTATATGGAGGGGTGATCTCCATTTCCTCTTCACTTGGGGGGAGATACAGTGTGACATTACAGTTCTTCTTTCAGTCATAGACAGTCATAAAACAAAGCGGTTTGTGTCTAAACCACATGAAGAGAGAGATGTTCACATACAAGACAATAGAGAGGATTCCTATAGCTATTAGGAACATTCCCTGGATAAAGGAGAGCAGGAGACAGAAACAGAGGCATAATGTGCTTTGATATTCCCTGGATTTGGGCACAGAATCAACATGTAGCTGAACACAGAGCGAGGAGGGGTCGTCTTTGTGGTTGGTTGGTTTGCATCAAACTCAAAGCAGTCACTGACTATAGACAGTACAAATAAGCAACTGCAAAATGTGTGGCTGGGAAAAATTGTTCGGAAAATCTAAACTGATCCCAAAGAAATGTACATAATTCACAGACTAAAATGACGAAAATGAGACAATAATACTCTGAAAGTACGGAGGTATGCAGTTTCCTTTGTGGTCTGTTGATAACTTATAAGGATAAGGTTTCGGTTCAGGTTTTTTGTAGGTAGAGGTGATGGTAAATTGAATTTGTTTTTTACTGTAATACTACACAGGCCTCTCCAATTTAAATGAATGTGGATAAATGAATGGATGAATAGATGACTGACTGACTGACTGAGATTTTCACATACATTGCATGTCTCTTGTCCAAATCCTCTTGTCCAAATCCTTCCTTCCTGGAACTGTGAAGTCACCTACCCTGAAGCAGTTGACCCCCACCCCACAGACGCACCAATTCAGCCACACATGGGTCAGCTGAACCTCTAAGAGGGGGAGATTGAAAAGTAATTATTCACATTTCCCCTTTAAAGTAGCCTCGGTCTCTCCATGGTCCTCTGGCAACGTTACAAAAATGTCCACACATGGCCCACTCCAGAGGGGCTGGTGTTTATATCGGCTTCATATTGGATTTATCTGAAAATGATGCGGAGTAGCTGTGCCAGCCAAGCCCAAGAACTGGAGTTTTCTGTTTCCAAAATTGCAAGCAGGTGTTCCTTCCTTCCTCTAACCATCTCTCTCTCCTCTTCCAGCACTGCTCCATGTCCCCCTGCCTGTGTAATTGTGGAACATAAGTTCACAATGTACCAAAACCTTTTTAAATGTTCACCATTTATAATCTATACATATGTATGTTGTTTCTGATATGCATGTGACATGCACACAAACAGGTGGTAGGAAATCTGATTATTCTCTCTGTCTCTCTCTGTCTCTTTTTTTCTCTCTCTCTATCTCTTTCTCTATCTCTGTTGTCTTTCCCCCCCCCTCTCTCTCTCTCTCTCTCTCTCTGTCTCTCTGTCTCTCTGTCTCTCTGTCTCTCTCTCTCTCTCTCTCTCTCTCTCTCTCTCTCTCTCTCTCTCTCTCTCTCTCTCTCTCTCTCTCTCTCTCTCTCTCTCTCTCTCTCTCTATGATTGGAAGGAAAAAAACAGGGTGAGAAATGTGACTGGACAATGTGGCATTTAACGGCTATCCAAACAGCGATGCAGGTAATTTACAACCAAAGTGAAGGGATATAAGAGGATAGCATTCCAGAGGCTTTACTACAATTCAGAGGACAGTGGAGGGAGGGGGAATCCACTCACAGCACAGCCTAGAACTCTTCTCATTGAGAGAGAGAGAGAGAGAGAGAGAGAGAGAGAGAGAGAGAGAGAGAGAGAGAGAGAGAGAGAGAGAGAGAGAGAGAGAGAGAGAGAGAGAGAGAGAGAGAGAGAGAGAGAGAGAGAGAGAGAGAGAGAGAGAGAGAGAGAGAGAGAGAGAGAGAGAGAGAGAGAGAGAGAGAGAGAGAGAGAGAGAGAGAGAGAGAGAGAGAGACGCAGAGAGAGACGCAGAGAGAGACGCAGAGAGAGACGCAGAGAGAGACGCAGAGAGAGACGCAGAGAGATAGAGAGACGCAGAGAGATAGAGAGACGCAGAGAGATAGAGAGACGCAGAGAGAGAGATCCAATGAGGATCAGGGGAATTCAAACAAAGTTCTCATTATTGGTACAAAATATATAGAGTACTGCACACACTACAATTACTTAGGTTTAAAAATAAGCTCAACTGGACATCTTAATGAGGCAGTGAATGAACTGAGAGAGAAAGCACACAGGGAATTCTACGCCATTAAAAAACTAATTCAAATAGGTATTTCAATAAAAATTTGGCTAAAACTAATTGAATGTGTCATTGAACCAATTACACTTTAAATCAAATCAAATCAAATTTGATTGGTCACATACACATGGTTAGCTGATGTTAATGCGAGGGTAGCGAAATGCTTGTGCTTCTAGTTCCGACCATGCAGTAATATCTAACAAGTAATCTAACAATTTCACAACAACTACCTTTTACATACCAGTGTAAAGGAATGAATAAGAATATGGCAGCAAGGTGTGGGGTCCACTTGCAAAACAAGATTTTATCAAATGGGACAAACACCCCATTGAAACCCTGCATGCAGAGTTCTGTAAGATTCTCCTACATGTCCAGAGGTAAACTACAAACAATGCATGCAGGGCAGAATTAGGCCAATATCCACTAATAATAAAAACTCAAAAAAGAGCAATTAAGTTTTGGAAACATCTATAATACAATGACCCCCTCTTATATCATTACCAAGCCCTGCAATGCCAAGAGCTGAGCAAAGAAAAGAGTCCCCTCATCCAGCTGGTCCTGGGGCTGAGTTCACAAACCTGTTCTACTAACACACTGAAGCCTCAGGACCAGAACATCCAATCAATCAGGATAAACCAAATTACAACACAGTCAAAACAAAACTACATTGCTTATTGGGAAACATAAGCACAAGCACAAAGCAAAATGCAGTGCTATCTGGCCCTAAATCGACAGTACACCGTGGCTAACTATTTGAACATGGTTACTGATCAAAACCTTAGAAAAAGCTGCATTTCCTGACAAAATGTCAAAAATATAAAACAATTAGAGAGTGTCATTTCCCCAAATTTGAAACCCTTATTCAAGGTTTCAAAGACCTCTCTGATGAGAGTAGGCTACCCGTCCTGTTGGGGGAGGACGCAGAGAGCTGTGGGTTGGCAAGCGCACTACATTGCTGCCTGCCATAAGTTGAGGGACAGTGTCTGACAGACCAATCAACCTGCACATGTCCTCTACTGTATGCTTATTGTTATTGTTCAATGTATGGTTATTTTGACCCTTGGTTATTGTTGTTACTGTTGTCCTGTTGACAATTTTGATTCTTACTATTTTCATATTGTAAATATCCAAAATAAGCTTTGGCAATAAAGTACATGTACAATAAAGCAAATTGAATTGAATTGAGAGCGACACACAGAGAGAGAGACAAAGAGAGAGACATACGGATAGAGAGAGAGACATACAGAGAGAGAGAGAGAGAGAGAGAGAGAGAGAGAGAGAGAGAGAGAGAGAGAGAGAAATACAGAGAGGGAGAGAGAGACACACAGTGAGAGAGAGACACACACAGAGAGAGACTCAGAGAGAGAGACACAGAGAGAGACATACACAGAGAGAGACATACAGAGAGAGACATACACACAGAGAGAGCAGAGAGAAAGAGATACTGAGAGAGAATAAAGCAACTTGAATTGATAGACAGAGCGAGAGCAGAGAGAGAAAGAGATTGACAGAGAGAGCTAGACAGATAGAGATAGAGCCTGTGTGGTGTAGGGGTTTCCCTGTTGAGTGAGAGAAAGAGGTGAAATGTGTGAGTCTCCTCTTTAGTATGCCCTGGGGGCATAGCTGTAATGACCTGCTGGGTTACTGGTCTTTGTGTGAACAACATGCTGACAATACAGCTCATCAAAGCCTGCACTGTGTGTTGCTGTATTCACACTAACCAAGCTGACAGACACACACTTAACCTGCCTTACTTCACTTTCTCTAGGCCTTCTGATCCCTCTGTCTATCTCAGTTTGTTTTCCAGTAATGTTTTATATCTGTCTCCAATACTTTTTCACATTTTCTGCCGCACAAGGTCATTTTAGCTTCTTCAAAACTGTGAATCCCAACTGGGTATGGGATGGTTTGGAACCAACATTTTCAGAAAAGGAAGATGATCATCTCCTTTTTTTCTTTCCCTCTGTCCTCCTTTTTTAAAATCTTCATCCCTCTGTAAGCTGTGTGTCTCTCTGGAGCTCTCAACTCCACCGTGTATAACTGGTCTCTCTCCTTGTCTACTACCCTCTCGTGGCCCTGAGGAACTCAGACAACCTCTTTGCTCCTAGATAACCACCTCTCTCTCTCTTTCTTTCTCCCTCTCTCCCACTCTCTCTCTATCTACTGCTCCCTCCATCCCTCCCTACCTCGCTCCCTCCCTCCCTCACAATTTGTCTCTACGTATCTGGGTAAAGCTCTCCAAAAAGCACTTGCCAGATCTCAAGGATTTGGAAAGCTCTGGTCTTTATCCACCCCTGTACGGTGAGATTGATGGGCTGCCTAAGTGCTCTGATTTCCTCCAGTTATTAAACACATTCATCACACGCCTTCCTCTCAATTATTAAGATGAGATAAAGAGAGAAAGAAAGGTATAGAGTTCGTAAGTCAGTAAGTGCTGCATGGCAGGGCTGCTGCTGAGGCTCGCCTGGCCTCGCTCGCAGTGATTAAATAGCATTTAAGAGGGCCATGCAGACTTACTCTCATTCTCCTCCTGTTGCCCTGGCCTGGGATGTGAATGTGATGCTGCATTTCACATGGAGGAGAAGCTATCATCAGGATGTTTATATATCTTAACATCAGGTCCAACTTCAGACTTATTACATCATTGTATCGGGCCTGGCCACTAATTCAACCTGTGATTAATTGCTGGGTTGATTGAGCCTGTGAGGAGAGTTTGCTGTCTGCCTCATTTCCTTTAGACTACTCAGGCACAGTGTTCCTTTTTCATTAACACCAGCCAGACCTGGGTTCAAATACTATTTGAAATAAATTCAAATACTTAAGCTGTGCCTGATTGAGTTTGCCTGGCTCAATGAAACCAAAAGAATAGTGCCAAAACCTGCTCAACGGGCACTACAGGCAGGCTGAAGCAAAAGCTGAAAGTATTTGAAAGAGTTCAAATAGTATTTGAACCCAGGTCTGAGACAAGCACAGGTACATTATTGGGTTTTAATGAGATGCTGAACTAGACTAGTGCCTTAAATAGATGATGTAGTCACATTTTAAACAAGCGACGTATGCTGGAAGCAATTAATACTATGTTTCTCCAAATGCTTCAACTGCCATTCATGGAAATGGTGGATATTTTAAAAGAGCTGGTTCAGAAGGTCATCTGAACATTAATATATGTATAAATTTTTTTTTTTAAGGGCAGCTGCAACTACAGTATTTTCTGCATGAACCATTGGTCCACTTTATGGAGCTTATTTACATTTAGCATCAAGTTAAATGGCTTTCATTTAAAATCCATTGCTCACATTCTATTATAATCAGAGTGATATTACTGGAACAACTTTTACAGCATATTAATGTTTGAGTAACTCCCATTATGGCAATCTCTCTCACCCTTTCTCACCTTCTCGCTTTCTCTTTGTCTCTCTCTCTGTCAGTGATTTTCATTTTCTCTCTGTGCCCTGTTTGCCATACATTCTGCAGCCTCCCATAGTGCAATTTATGGATTTTATTACATTTCTTAAGAGTAATGCCTTTGACACTGTCGGATCAGGTTTGTTAAATGCACGCGCGCACACACACACACACACACACACACACACACACACACACACACACACACACACACACACACACACACACACACACACACACACACACACACACACACACACACACACGTACACGTACACGTACACACACACGCATGTATAAGTTCCAACGTACACACACACGCATGTATAAGTTCCACCTGACTGTTCAATTCAGGGCCATGATGGCCAGAAGCAGCCTGGTCTAATTGAAGTCTAGGTCCTCAGTTTGATGGAAGGTAATGATACGTAGTATCTACTGCTTCTTTGATCCAATCAGGAAACTCAGCGGGACATGTCCCTTCCAACCACTGCCAGAAAGAATGTCTGCTTCTCATACCTTTGAAAATACACCAGATTGGTTGTGTTTTTTTTGTTGATCACCACGTTTAACAGTTTCTCTTGGATTGCCTACTAGCGTTGCCTGCACTACAAAGTTCTCCTCTTGCAACAATTGACTCTGTGTTTCAGCTCTCAACATGCCAACACCCGCTCCTGCCTCCGCTGCGACCAGTCGACCTCCATGGCGATCTCTCTCCGCTTTCTCCTCTCTCTCTCTCTCTCTCTCTCTCTCTCTCTCTCTCTCTCTCTCTCTCTCTCTCTCTCTCTCTCTCTCTCTCTCTCTCTCTCTCTCTCTCCCTCTCTACCGCTCTGCCTCTCTTTTTCCCTCACACTCTCTCGCTCTCTCCCTCTCTCTCTATCTACCGCTCTGCCTCTCTTTTTCCCTCACACTCTCTCGCTCTCTCTCTCTCTCTCTCTCTCGCTCTCTCTCTCTCTCTCCCTCTCTACCGCTCTGCCTCTCTTTTTCCCTCACACTCTCTCGCTCTCTCCCTCTCTCTCTATCTACCGCTCTGCCTCTCTTTTTCCCTCACACTCTCTCGCTCTCTCTCTCTCTCTCTCGCTCTTGCTCTCTCTCTCTTGCTACTTATCTCTGCCACTCAAGCAGAGTCATTACCTCCCTACACAAAGCTCTGGGTGGTCAAAGAGAGCAAGTAGTGGGAATCTGGAGCATTAGAGAGACAGAGAGTGAAAGAGGGAGAGAGAAGAAGAGGGGAGACTACTGGGTGTATGTGTGAGAGAAAAGTTGAGAGAGCTGGTGAGGGAGATGGAGAGAGATATGGATGGATAGAGTGAGAGATAGAGGCCACAGAGAGGGTGTTGAGTCAGAGAGCATCCTGTTGTCTCACGCTACGGGAACGTGATTGTCTGTCTGTGTGTGAGTCCCTGGGACCTGCAGATGACCTGGTGTGTTAATGTAGCCGACTCTGGAGAAGATTGATTTCATTCAGCAGGCCATTACACACTGTCCATGAGAACATGCTCTCACACAAAGACAGGTGGCCCCGAAAACCACCTCAAGCCACCATGGCAACGCCCTCTGAGCTCTTTGATCTTCAGCTGACGTGAGGGTGACACATAAAGCATAAAGCGCCCAGGCTGGTACTAAAGACTGGAGAGGGAGAGGCCTGTCACATCCAACCACAGAGCACCTGTTTCATAAAATACATCCATAAAGTCTTCATGATAGATAGGAGAAGACAACAAATAATGGCCCACACATGCTTAGTACACCACATCATCACAACAACCAAAACAGGTGGTAAATGTTTTACTACTGAAATAAACCTGGATTGGGAGTTCTGGAGATATAAAGAATGAATGGATGAAATTAAGAAAAAGGGTTGCGCAGCGATCAGCTGAGTCTTTCTGGGTAAGTCTCTAAGATCTTTTCACACCTGGATTGTGAAACATTAGCCAATAATTATTTTTCAAAATTCATTGCTAGACAACCATTTTCAGGTCTCGACATAGATTTTCAAGTACATTTAAATAAAAACTGTAACTCGACTACTCAAGAAAATTCACTGTCTTCAGTGTAGATTTGGCTTTGTGTTTAAGGCTATTGTCCTACTGAATGGTGAATTTGTCTCCCAGTGTCTGGTGGAAAGCAGGTTTTCCTTTAGGATTTTGCCTGTGCTTAGCTCTATTCTGTTTCTTTTTTTTCCTGAAAAACTCCCCAGTCCTTAACGGTTACAAGTATACCTATAACATGATGCAGCCACCACTATGCTTGAAAATATGGAGAGTGTTACTCAGTAATGTGTTGCCCCAAACATAACACATAACACTGTATTCAGGGCAAAAAGTTAATTGCTTTGCCACATTTTTTGTAGTATTACGTCAGTGCCTTGTTGCAAACAGGATGCATGTTTTGGAATATTTTTGTTATGTACAGACTTCCTTGTTTTCACTCTGTTAATTAGGTTAGTGTTGTGGAGTAACTACAATGTTGTTGATCCATCTTCAGTTTTCTCCCATCACAGCCATTCAAATCTGCAACTGTTTCAAAGTCACCATTAGCCTCATGGTGAAATCCCTGAGTGGTTTCCTTCCTCTCTGGCGAGTGAGTTAGGAAGGACGCCTGTATCTTTGTAGTGACTGGGTGTATTGATACACCCTCCAAAGTCTAATTAATAACTTCACCATGCTCAAAGGGATATTCAATATCTGTCTTTTTTACCCATCTACCAATAGGTGCCCTTCTTTGCAAGGCATTGGAAAACCTCCCTGGTCTTTGTGATTGAATCTGTGTTTGAAATTCACTGCTCAACTGAGGGACCTTACAGGTAATTGTATGTGTTGGGTACAGAGATGAGGTAGTCATTCAAAAATTATGTTTAACACTATTATTGCACACAGAGTGAGTCCATGCAAATTATTATGTGACTTGTTAAGCAAATGTTTACTCCTGAACTTATTTAGGCTTGCCATAACAAATGGGTTGAATACTTACTGACTCAAGACACTTCAGTTTTTCAGTTGTAATTAATTTGTTAAAAAAAAAATCTAAAAACATAATTCCACTTTGACATTATGGGGTATTGTGTGTAGGGCTGTTACAAAACAAATCTAAATGTTATACTTTTAAATTCAGACTGTAACACAACAAATTGTGGGAAAACTTGAGGGGTGTGAATACTTTCTGAAGGCACTGTACATATAAAATAATGGGCCTATTTTTTTTATGACTTTTGCTCTACTTCTCCGTTGTCAAAATCATCTATATTTAGCATTTGGCTAATGAGCGGACAACAGCCGGCCCTCCTAAAAAATGGGCCGGCACGGTTTTCTGATTGACTGAGCTGAGGTGGCACAAATTCATATTCAAAGTCAAATGCGCATCATCAAGAGAGTGTGACCCGCTCTGAGTCTCTGTCAGTCACTTAGTCAAAACAGAAATTGCTGCGTTTAAATTGTGAAGAAATAAAAAACATTCTGATCTTTTCCATCGGCCTCATTAATTGAAACAACATATATTTCAACTATACTACTTTGATATGCGTCAGTGGGGATTAAGAAGTGAGTATACGCAATGCCCATAAAAAAAGGTGGGTATACGGCGTATACCTGTCTATACCCGCCACTACACCACTGACTAATCATTAGTAAAGTATTTTTGCAGTCCCTAATCTAAAGTGACCGTTATTTATACTTTATAAATACTTTATAAATGTTTTGAGTGACCAGTGTAATTTCTCACAAAAAGATGGGCATGCCATTGGTAGACATTCCTGCAGTACCTGGTAAAGGAACAAGCACACAACACAGGATGTAAAAAGAAATATATATACATGTGTGAATAACTAGCTTACTAACATTTACAAATATGGTAGTAATGATTAATAAATGGTGAGCAAACGGTTTGTAAATGGCTGGTTTAGCTTGTAAATTATTTTTTAGTTTTATTCCAAACATTTGTATATTTTTCTAGTTTTAACGGTTTATTATGGACCCTTAAAATACAGCATTACTCTAGGATGTTGCTGGGCCCAGCACAGGCAATGTGGTCCCCTCTTCTACTGGTCCCAGTGATACTAGGCTTACAGGATTCAGACCCCTTGACTTTTTCCACATTCTGTTACTGTAACGATTTTCCTTTCTCTTCAGACGAGGAGTAAGAAGGATCGGACCAATGTGCAGCGTGGTAAGTGTCCATAATAGATTTTTAATAAATCAAAATGAACACAGAACAAAAATAACAAAACACGAACAAACAACCGAAACAGTCTCGTATGGTGCAAACACTGAAACAGGAAACAACCACCCACAAAACACAATAGAAAACAGGCTACCTAAATATGGCTCCCAATCAGATGCTGTCTCCCCCGTGCTTCACCGTAGGGATGGTGCCAGGTTTCCTCCAGACATGACGCTTGGCATTCAGGCCAAAGAGTTCAATCTTGGTTTCATCAGATCAGAGCTATCATACATGGTCTGAGAGTCCTTTACGTGACTTTTGGCAAACTCCAAGTGGGCTGTCATGTGCCTTTTACAGAGGAGTGGCTTCCGTCTGGTCACTCTACAATAAAGGTCTGATTGGTGGAATGCTGCAGAGATGGTTGTCCTTCTGGAAGGTTCTCCCTTCTCCCACAGGAATTCTGGAGCTCTGTCAGAGTAACCATCTTTTTTTGGTCACCTCCCCGACCAAGGTCCTTCTCCCCCGATTGCTCAGTTTGACCAGTTTTAGGAAGAGTCTTATTGGTTCCAAACTTCTTCTATTTCTTGGTGACCTTCAATGCTGCAGACATTTTTTGGTACCCTTCCCCAGATCTGTGCCTCAACACAATCCTGTTTTGGAGCCCTACAGACAATTTCTTCGAACTCATGGCTTGGTTTTTGCTCTGACGTGCACTGTCAACTCTGGGACATTATATAGACAGGTGTCACGGTTGTTTGTAGAATTAACGGACCAAGGCGCAGCGTGCGTAGTGTTCCACATGTTTAATAAAGAAACTCACCAAAACAATAAACTAACAAACAACGAACTGTGACTACAACACTAACTCAAAACATAAACAATATCCCAAAACCCACAGGTGGAAAAAATGCTACTTAAGTATGATCCCCATTTAGAGATAACGATAACCAGCTGCCTCTAATTGGGAATCATACCAAAACCCCAACATAGAAAAAACAACCTAGAACCCCACATAGAAAATATAAACTAGACTAACCCCCCAGTCATGCCCTGATCTACTCCACCATAGAAAATAAAGGCTCTCTATGGTCAGGATGTGACAACAGATGTGTTCCTTTCCAAATCATGTCCAATCAGTTGAATTTACCACAGGTGGACTCCAATCAAGTTGTAGAAACAGCTCAAGGATGATCAATAGAAACAGGATGCACCTGAGCTCAATCTCGAGACTCATAGCAATGGGTCTGAATACTTATGTAAATAAGGTATTTCTGTTTTTTTTATTTTATTCATTTGCAAAAAATTCTAAAAACTTGTTTTTGCTTTCTCATTATGGGGTATTGAGTGTAGATTGATGAGGGGAAAAACAATTTCATCAATTTTAGAATAGGGCTGTAAGTAGAAAAATGTGGAAAGTTAAGGGGTCTGAATACTTCCCGAATGCACTGAAACAGCCCAGACAGCTCAGCTGCTGCTGCAGCAGTCAAGTGTAGTTTACATAGAGAGAAAACACACAGAGAGAGAGAGACACACACTGACACGTACTGACAGTTTATTGATATTTTGGCTCTATATTATGTAATAGTAATTAACCCTTAAGATGGGGGGGACATGTATGATAGCCAGGCAGTAATATTTTCAATGTAAGTAGTTAGGCTTTTATAAGGTATTATGAGCAAATGGTCACCTATTAGGCATGTATTCAGTGATCTTTCTTCTTCTTCTAATAAATACGTTTATTCATTCACAACTAGGATGTTGCTGGTCCCAGCACAGGCGGTGTGGTCCCCTGGTCTTCTGGTCCCAGCACAGGCGGTGTGGTCCCCTGGTCTTCTGGTCCCAGCACAGGCGGTGTGGTCCCCTGGTCTTCTGGTCCCAGCACAGGCGGTGTGGTCCCCTGGTCTTCTGGTCCCAGCACAGGCGGTGTGGTCCCCTGGTCTTCTGGTCCCAGCACAGGCGGTGTGGTCCCCTGGTCTTCTGGTCCCAGCACAGGCGGTGTGGTCCCCTGGTCTTCTGGTCCCAGCACAGGCGGTGTGGTCCCCTGGTCTTCTGGTCCCAGCACAGGCGGTGTGGTCCCCTGGTCTTCTGGTGCCAGTGCTGTGGTAAAGGATGCTAGGCTTAGCAGAGACAGCTCAGAGGTGAGTGCAGGAGGTAGGAAGAAAACAGAGAGACACAGATGTACTGCCAGTTCCTTAACTTCTACCGACTCAGAAACCCGGACCCGGGAGCACCCCCCCACCCCCCCCCACTGATTAGCATCGCTAGCATAGCGTCACAATTAAATAGTAGCATCTAAATATCATTAAATCACAAGTCCAAGACACCAAATGAAAGATACAGATCTTGTGAATAAAGCCACCATTTCAGATTTTTAAAATGTTTTACAGGGAAGACAAAATATGTGAATCTATTAGCTAACCACGTTAGCAAAAGACACCACTTTTCTAACTCCATCAGTTTCTTACTCCATCAGGTGCTATCACCAATTCGACCAAATAAAGATATAAATAGCCACTAACCAAGAAAAAACTTCATCAGATGATAGTCTGATAACATATTTATTGTATAGCATAGGTTTTGTTAGAAAAATGTGCATATTTCAGGTATAAATCATAGTTTGCCATTGCAGCCACCATCACAAATCTCACCAAAGCGACTAGAATTACTACAGAGAGCAACGTGTATTACCAATTTACTCATCATAAAACATTTCTTAAAAATACACAGCGCATAGCAATGGAAAGACACAGATCTTGTGAATTCAGACAACATTTCAGATTTTCTAAGTGTTTTACAGCGAAAACACAATAAATCGTTATATTAGCATACCACATATGCAAACGTTACCCGAGCATTGATTCAAGCCAAAGAGAGCGATATCGTTATCATCGCCAAAATATATTAATTTTTTCACTAACCTTCTCAGAATTCTTCCGATGACACTCCTGTAACATCATATTACAACATACATAGAGTTTGTTCGAAAATGTGCATATTTAGCCACAAAAAACCGTGGTTATACAATGAGAATAGTAGCCAACCTGGGCCGAAAATGTCGGGCGCCATTTTGGACAGTGATCTAGCCTAATGAATAACTAATCATAAACTTTACTAAAAAATATAGGGTGGACAGCAATCGAAAGACAAATTAGTTCTTAATGCAATCGCTGAATTACATTTCTAAAATTATCCTTACTGTGCAATACAGGGTTCGCCAAAGCGAAGCTACCCCAAAAAAATGGCGGAATATGCGTTTAACATTTTTCTACAGAACAACGATTTATCATCATAAATAGTTCTTACTATGAGCTGATCTTCCATCAGAATCTTGGGCAATGTATCCTTTCTCGGGTCTAATCGTCTTTGGTCGAAAGATGTCCTCTTGTCCCGTCGAAATGGCCACTAACGTTCGACCGGTACTGGAAACGTGCCCAGCGCTTCAAAGTGCGTCACAAAGAAATGCCTCAAAATCGCACTAAACGGATATAAATTGCTATAAAACGGTTTAAATTAACTACCTTATGATGTTTTTAACACCTATAACGAGTAAAAACATGACCGGCGAAATAGAAGTGCCTAAACCAAAGCTTGGAAGGAGGCCAGTCCCGACGTCCATCGTGCGTCAGGCGCAGGAAGAAAAGAAAGCTACTTCCGCCTTGTGGTCTTTTATACAGGCCCTGATTGCGCAATCGACTCCATTCAAATTGTCACCTCTTACTGACATCTAGAGGAAGGCGTGGGCAGTGTTTGTATCCTCATAGCATTTACAGGGACATTAAAACTGACCTGGGACCAGAGGCCAAGATTTCTGAAATCTCACTCCCTGTCAGGAAAAGTGCTGTAGAATGAGTTCTGTTCCACTCAGAGACATAATTCAAACGACTATAGAAACTAGAGAGTGTTTTCTATCCAATAATAACAATAATATGCATATTGTACGAGCAAGAATTGAGTACTAGGCAGTTTAATCTGGAGACCAAATTATGCTAATGCGAAACAGCACCCCCTATATTCGCAAGAAGTTAATATGTTGGCTCTATATGTAATAGCAATCAACACTTAGGAGCACAGCCACAGGAAGTAGGGGTGCTGCAGCACCCTCAGCACCCTCCTCCAAAAATGTAATAATTAAAAATACAATTATGACTTTATTTTTCAACAAAAGTAACGGACGGGACCTTTACTAGCCCTGTATTAGCTGACTGATATAGCCATCTGTAGCACGGGCAAAAACAGTTATTCTGCGCCCCCCCCCTTCCCACGGCTATGCTTAGGAGTGATAGACAGACTGACAGGCAGACTGACAGACAGTGTGCACACAGTGATGTGGGTTGGTGTGGCTAAAATGCCAGGACTAAATTTTTGTTCCAGTCTGCCCCTGATGCACTGGACCAAAACAGAGACATTTCCTTTCCATGAGAAACATACTATTTAAATATATAAGTGGACCAAGCCGACCAAATAAGAGTATTTTCCACTTGGACTACAATATGTAAATAGATACACATACTTTCCCCCTCTCCAGAATGCTCTCTCCCCTGCAGGGCATGTCAAATAGCATAGCAGAGGGATGACAGGGCGACATTGCTGAGAGTTTGTTCAGCGCAGGCCGTCTACTAGTCCAACCACAATCACTGACACATGTAGAGGTTTAGATGTATAAACCCCACTGTGCAGCACTAGCTCCCACAGATCGAAGGTACACCCAGGGCCCAAAATGTCTCTGTTCAAAAGTAGTGCACTATGCAGGGAATAAGCTACCATTTGGGACCAAGCCCCAGAGAGAGTGAAGGCTACTGTCTGCTGTATCAGCTGGCTCCACAGGGCTGTGGAGGTCACAGGTTAAACCGGTGTACAGTAGACCAGGGTTGGAGTCAATTCCATTTCAATTCAGTAATTAAGTTATGTCATTGTAATTGAATTGACACCATCCCTGATATAGAATGAGTACCTGTAGCCAAAAGGCAATGGGCGCAGCTAAATACTAAATGACATGCATTGGAATTGAAATTAACTATACGCTTCACCGTAGGGATGGTGCCAGGTTTCCTCCAGATGTGACGCTTGGCATTCAGGCCAAAGAGTTCAATCTTGGTTTCATGGTCTGAGAGTCCTTTAGGTGCCTCTTGGCAAACTCCAAGCGGGCTGTCATGTGCCTTTTACGGAGGAGTGGCTTCCTTCTGGCCACTGTACACTAAAGGTCTGATTGGTGGAATGCTGCAAAGATGGTTGTCCTTTGGAAGATTCTAGAGATTCTGGTTCCAAACTTCTTCTATTTAAAGATGATGGAGTCCAATGTGTTCTTGGGGACCTTCAATGCTGCAGAAATGTTTTGGTACCCTTCCCCAGATCTGTGCCTCAACACAATCCTCTTGTTGCTCTAAGGACAATTCCTTCAACCTCATGGCTTGGTTTTTGCTCTGACATGAACTGTCAACTGTGAGACCTTATTTAGACAGGTGTGTGCCTTTCCAAATCATGTCCAATCAATTGAATTTACCACAGGTGAACTCCAATCTAGTTGTAGAAACATCTTAAGGATGATAAATGGAAACAGGATGCACCTGAGCTCAATTTCGAGTCTCATAGCAAAGGGTCTGAATACATATGTAAGTAAGGTATTTCGTTTTTTTATTTTTAATACATTTGCAAAAATTTCTTAACTTGTTTTCACTTTGTTATTATGGCGTATTGTGTGTAGATTTATGAGGAAAAACATGTATTTAATTGATTTAAGAATAAGACTGTAACGTAACAAAATATAGAAAAAGGGAAGGGGTCTGAATACTTTCTGAATGCACTGTAACTAAATATAGGGTTGTCTCATATTTTGGAGTTCTGGTAAATTGTTGTTAAATGGGTAATTCTATACGTCAGTATGTCCAGAGCCAGGCTACAACAGTAACCACATGTTAGTGCCTGGCCCTGTTCCCCTCTTTGTTTAACTTAGTGGCAAAAATTCCTGGGGCTTTCCTTGTTTCCATAACCCAAGCAAGCTGACTGCTGGTTGGACAATATTTTTTTTATCACTTTGTTTTCTTTATGTATTTACGTATCCTCTTTTAAATATATTCAACTTGGCAGATCTGGGCTCTAACAAGCCATTTTTGCTTTTCATATTTGATGTTATAGCCCATTTTATATTCAAGTTGGTATTATGGGCCTTCTGTGCTGAGGTATAGCATTAAGGCCATATGAAGGAGCAAGGGTGCGTTAGGCATTAGATGGAGTCGGGATACAGAAGTTACTGTACAGAACTGAATTGCAGCATACAGAACTGAATTGCAGCTCTCTCTTTCTCTATCTCTGTTGTCTTTCCCTCCTCTCTCTCTCTCTCTCTCTCTCTCTCTCTCTCTGTCTCTCTCTCTCTCTCTCTCTCTCTCTCTCTATCTCTCTCTCTCTCTCTCTCTCTCTCTCTCTCTCTCTCTCTCTCTCTCTCTCTCTCTCTCTCTCTCTCTCTCTCTCTCTCTCTCTCTCTCTCTCTCTCTCTCTCTCTCTCTCTCTCTCTCTCTCTCTATCTATCTCTCTCTATCTATCTCTCTCTCTCTCTCTCTCTCTGTCTCTCTCTCTCTCTCTCTCTCTCTCTCTCTCTCTCTCTCTCTCTCTCTCTCTCTCTCTCTCTCTATCTCTCTCTCTCTCTCTCTGTCTCTCTGTCTCTCTCTCTCTCTCTCTCTCTCTCTCTCTCTCTCTCTCTCTCTCTCTCTCTCTCTCTCTCTCTCTCTCTCTCTCTCTCTCTCTCTCTATGTTACATCTAAAAGTACAACAAGTTCAGTACACTTGATGTTTTGGTGTCTAGGAATTTGCCAAATGTTTGTACCAAAACGAACACTTTCCGTCTGTTCTGGCTGGTTGTTAGAAGGCAACATTTTAGGTAATGACAGTAATCTTGACTGAAATTAATATGTTGGTTTTAAATATTTTTGTAATGATTAGTATCATACTGAGAATAATACAAATTATTTAATATGTTATTCAACTTCAATGAAAAAGTTACATTTTTTTCCTAAACTGAGTGTATCTGTTTCCCATCAGTTGTAATTCAAACAAACAGGAATGGTTTCCTTTCCTCACTGCGGAGAAAACTAAACCTCTAAGTGTGGAAGGTTGCCAAAAAAACTTGCCCTTGGTGTTTGGGCCCTGGCGTTTTCTCTCAAGAGGTATTCATTTCATTTGTGTGAAAATGTGATCAATTCAATAACATCAGTCACAATCAGTGAATAACAATGGGAAGATTGTTGTTGAATACAACAGTGAATATATTGTTATCCAGTATAGGCTCAAAGTTAACCACACCACTCTCATCACTCAGTCAAATGTGTAAGAGTGCATGTTTTAGTATATAACTTGTGTGTATCCTTGAAAGCATCCCAAATGGCACCCTATTCCCTACATAGTGCACTACGTTTGATCCTATGGGTAAGCCCTTTGGGTCCTGGTCAAAAGTTGTTTACTAGAGGACAGTGTGACATTTGGGAAACAGACTGTGTATTTGCCTGTGGCCTATATATGTATGTTATGTCATGTCCCCAGCCACCCCGTGTCTGGCTACGAGAAAAGGAGAGATGGTTGCGTGATTCTTCTCAACTTAGAAGAAGATTGTCATGTCTGTTTTGTTCTTAGTGGTCCCAACGGGAGACTTTGAGTCATTACAAAATGTCCAGGTAGTAAAACTTAATTTCACTTTTCTTCTCTGGAATTGCAACCAGATTGCACATAGACTCACAGTCATTTTGTTGGCAGATGCATCACTACTCTTTCATGTGCTATGTTTGATTTGTGTGGGATCCTAGTATTAGTTGCATCAGAATTATGAGTTAAATATTGTTATGTTCATCTGATGTCACGCTATCTGTATCTGGTAGGAAAGCTCTAGTGCAGTATCTGGCTGAGTGTTTACAGAAAACACTGTAGTGTTTTGTACATTTCATTGACTAGTTAATTGGTTGCAACAATATCTTTGACTAGCGTCCATTGATATTAGCAGTATATTGTTGGGTGCTGGTGTATTTCTAACAGCAGTCTGGGTTTATATTGACCCCTGCTCCTGCCTCCATCTCTCGCTCTGCCTCAGTCTCTGCTCCTGCCTCTCTCTCTCCATCTCTCGCTCTCGCTCTCGCTCTCGCTCTGCCTCTGCCTCTGCCTCCGTCTCTCCCTCTGCCTCCGCCTCTCCCTCTGTCTCAGTCTCTGTCTCTGTCCCGGCATCTGTCTTAGTCTCCGCCTCTACCTCTGTCTTCCCTGACATGTTGAGCTGCCGGGCTGCTCCGTTAGTTCAGGTGAGGATGAGGCAGTCACAGTGGCTGTACAAACACACACGCCAGACACATGTTACTGTGAACAAAGCCTTACTAAGTGGTTAAACCACGTGCCTAAAATTAGAGCTCCATAAGTTTATTATTGCTTTTATTCAGCTTCTAGTAAGAAGTGTCTGGGAAATAGTGTCGGGGAGGAGTGTTGAGAAGTTACTAGCCCAATAATATTTATTAGATCAGAATACGTACTGCTTTAAATGTTTATTCTATTCTACGGAGCCATTTACTTTATGTTCCTATTCTTATCTTTTCTTATTTCTTATTATTGTTGTGTTGTCGAGAATGAACCTAAGCATTTTATTGGATGGTGTATACTATGTGTATCCTGTACATATGACTAATAAAACTTGAAACTTTACTGTGAACATTATGACTCACGGATAAACACAGACCTATAGCTCAGAGGCTGGAGCAGTCTCCTGTTCCTAACTGTTCTAAACCTCAGGCTAACTGATAAGACTGAGGAGGCATGCAGTCCACACAGCATCCACTTTAAATCAACCCCTCCAACTAAAGGTTGTTTAGTTTACACTAAATGGTATGAAATTAACAAGATGTTTTCTGTGATGTATTCAAATCAAACATGTCAGTCGATACAGGCTATCACTGATCTGATTACCTACCAAGACTACCATCTTCACAGTAGCTGTGTAACCCACATTCCAAAATATCTTTCAAATGATAACTCAAGTCATGAAAATTGCTATCAGCTTGGAGGTTAAGTGAGAATGGGACCTTCTCCAACAGCAGACCAGGGTTATCACCATCAGCAGCACCCATCCATGCAGTCTGGCCTGCCATATCGTAGCGTATCTACCGTTCGGTCCTCTACGGAAGATCCCAGGCATGTCCGGATCTGGGGCTGATGTGCTAATTGAAGAACAATGGGCATCTTGTTTAGTGTGAGGACCATGAAAACCCATTCCCAGTTCTTCCAACTAAACCACTCCAAAAGCACACAGGCTTGGCTTCACAGGGCTTCTCAGCGCTTGGATTCTGAGATTGCAGTCATATGTAAGAAAAACATGATTCTGCAAGGAGCCATGGATTCCTGGCATTCCTCAGAATCTGTGAGAATGAAGTAGGAGAGGTTTCTGGGGGGGGGGGGGGGGGGGGAGAGAAGGAGAGACAGAGGTAGAATTGGAGGAGGTGGAGTATGCGAGAGAGTGGTGTTGGATGACTAAGAGGAGGAGAGAAAGAAAAACAGGTGTTGTAGGAGAAGGAGTTGAGGTGTGTGTGTGTGAGAGAGAGAGAGAATAAATATATATATATATATATATACATATACATATATATATTCACCTTTATTTAACCAGGTAGGCCAGTTGAGAACAAGTTCTAATTTACAACTGCGACCTGGCCAAGATAAAGCAAAGCAGTGCGACACAAACAACAACACAGAGTCACACATGGAATAAACAAACGTACAGTCAATAACACAATAGAAAAACATCTATATATCTATATACAGTGTGTGCAAATGAGGTAAGATTAGGGAGGTGAGGCAATAAATAGGCCGTAGTGGTTTGAACACTGGAGTGATAGATGTGCAGAAGATGAATGTGCAAGTAGAGATACTGGGGTGCAAAGGAGCAAAAAAACAAAAACAATATGGGGATGAGATAGTTGGATGGGCTATTTACAGATGGGCTATGTACAGGTGCAATGATCTGTAAGCTGCGCTGACAGCTGGTGCTTAAAGTTAGTGAGGGAGATATGAGTCTCCAGCTTCAGTGATTTTTGCAATTCGTTAAAGTCATTGGCAACAGAGAACTGGAAGGTAAGGCGACCAAAAGAGGAATTGGCTTCGTGGGTGACCAGTGAAATATACCTGCTGGAGCGTGTGCTACGGGTGGGTGCTACTATGGTGACCAGTGAGCTGAGATAAGGCGGGGCTTTACCTAGCAAAGACTTATAGATGACCTGGAGCCAGTGGGTTTGGCAACGAATATGAAGCAAGGGCCAGCCAACAAGAGCATACAGGTCGCAGTGGTGGGTAGTATATGGGCCTTTGTTGACAAAACGGATTTGGAGGCTAATTTGATAGACTGCATCCAGTTTGCTGAGTAGAGTGTTGGAAGCTATTTTGTAAATGACATTGCCGAAGTCAAGAATCGGTAGGATAGGCAGTTTTACGAGGGTATGTTTGGCAGCATGAGTGAAGGATGCTTTGTTGCGAAATAGGAAGCCGATTCTAGATTTAATTTTGGATTGGAGATGCTTAATGTGAATCTGGAAGGAGAGTTTACAGTCTAACCAGACACCTAGATATTTGTAGTTGTCCACATATTCTAAGTCAGAACCGTCCAGAGTAGTGATGCTAGTCGGGCGGGTGCGGGTGCGGGCAGCGATCGGTTGAAGAGCATGCATTTAGTTTTAATTGCATTTAAGAGCAGTTGGAGGCCACGGAAGGAGTGTTGTATGGCATTGAAGGTCGTCTGTAGGTTAGTTAACACAGTGTCCAAAGAAGGGCCAGAAGTATACAGAATGGTGTCGTCTGCGTAGAGGTGGATCAGAGAATCACCAGCAGCAAGAGCGACATCATTGATGTATACAGAGAAAAGAGTCGGCCCAGAGGGAAGGGGAGGGAGGGAGGGAGCTGGGTCCTCTCAAAACAAACCATGCTCTCCCCCCCTCCCACACCCCACATCCCGCTCTCCCCACAACCCTCACCCCACACCCCACACCTATGCCCTGGGACAGGAAGGGTGTTGCCCTGCCCGGTGGGTCACCTCACAGGTCACCCCTGTTACTAAGACGACCATTAATGCACTGCACCAACTCCAGGAAACAGAGAGCCGTTTATTCACTATGCCTGCGTCTGAAATGGCACCATATTCCCTATTTATTCCCATAGAGCGCTGGTCAAACGTGGTGCACTCCATAGGAAAAAGGGTGCCATTTCGGACACACTCTATGTGTCAGATCCAGCATCAACACTTCCTCATCACCCTCAATATCATGGCAACGATATTATGATTTCTATTTTTAGGGGCAGGTCTGAATGCCAGCAGTGTAATTACTGTCTACTGGTCCTCTCAAACAGCAACAGCTGTGGCCAGGAGCTCCATGGTTCACCCTGCTGAACCCACAGTCAAAAGTTCACTTCTGCTCCATAGAAAAACAGACCTGAAGGGCCCATAGTGCTCTAGTCAAAAGTAGTGCACTATATCAGAAATACGGTTCCATTTGGGACTGACAGCCTTTCTGTACTCCAAAACCCTACATCACTACTGTACTATACTGTACTGAACTGGACTGTACATTATAGAGAATGGGTATTGGATGGAACCTGAAACAAGTAGGAAAGAGTTGAGCTAGCCAATAAGAGGTCAGTATGATGGAGGAGGATCAAATAAAAAATAAATCAAATTTTATTTGTCACATGCTTCGTGAATGAGAGTGAAATGCTTACTTACGGGCCCTTCCCAACAATAGAGAAGTAATAGAAAAGTAAAACACATAATAGTAAATACACAATGAGTAACGATAACTTGGCTGTATACACGGGGTACTAGTACCGAGTCGATGTGCAGGAGTACGAGGTAATTGAAGTAAATATGTGCATATAACTAGGAATAAAGTGACAGATAATTAACAGTAGTAGAAGCATATGTGATGAGTAAAAAAAAGTTCAAAAAAGGGTCAATGTAGATAGCTATTTGGTTAACTATTTAACTAACTATTTAGCAGTATTGTGGCTTTGGGGTAGAAGCTGTTCAGGATCCTGTTGGCCCCAGACTTGCTGCATTGATACCACTTGCCGTGCGGTAGCAGAGAGAACAGTCTGTAACTTGGGTGGCTGGAGTCTTTAACAATTTTAAGGGCCTTCCTCTGACACCACCTGGTATAGAGGTCCTGGATGGCAGGGAGATCGGCCCCTGTGTTGTACTGGGCCGTACCCACTACCCTCTGTAGCACCTTGCGGTCAGATGTCAAGCAGTTGCCATACCAAGAGGTGATGCAGCCAGTCAAGATGCTCTCAATTGTGCAGCTGTACAACTTTTTGAGGATCTGAAGGCCCATGCCAAATCTTTTGAGCCTCCTGAGGGGGAAGAGGTGTTGTTGTGACCTCTTTGAATGGTGAGCTGTAGTCAATGAACAGCATTCTCACATACAGTAGGTGTTCCTCTTGTCCAGGTGGGAAAGGGCAGTGTGGAGTGCAATAGAGATTGCGTCATCTGTGGATCTGTTGGGGCGGTATGCCCCAGGGTGTCTGGGATGATGGTGTTGATTGTGAGCCATGACCAGCCTTTCAAAGCATTTCATTGCTACAGTTGTGAGTGCTACGGGGAGATAGTCATTTAGACAGGTTACCTTGGCGTTCTTGGGCACAGAGACTATGGTGGTTTGCTTGAAACATGTAGGTATTACAGACTAGGTCAGGGAGAGGTTAAAAATGTCAGAGAAGACACTTGCCAGCTGGTCAGCGTATGCTCTGAGTACCCATTCTGGTAATCCGTCTGGCCCTGTAGCCTTGTGATTGTTAACCGGTTGAAAGGTCTTACATCGGCTACGGAGAGCGTGATCACACAGTCGTCTGGAACAGCTGGTGCTCTCATGCATGGTTCAGTGTTGCTTGCCTCGAAGCGAGCAGGGAAGGCATTTATCTTGTCTGGTAGTCTTGCGTCTGAGTTTCTCTTTGTAATCCGGGATAGTTTGCAAGCCCTGTCACATCCGACGAGCATCAGAGCCGGTGTAGTAGGATTCGATCTTAGTCCAGTATTGACACTTTGCCTGTTTGATGGTTTGTCAGAGGGTATTGTGGGATTTCTTACAAGCGTCCGGCAGCTATAGCCTTTAGCTCAGTGTGGATGTTGCCTGTAATCTATGGCTTCAGGTTGGGATATGTACGTACGGTCAATGTGGGTGCAACAGTATAGCTTCCGTCCCTCTCCTCGACCCTACCCTACCTCGAACCAGGGACCCTCTGCACACATCGACAACAGCCACCCTTGAAGCATCATTACCCATCGCCCCACAAAAGCTGCGGCCCTTGCAGGGCAAGGGGAACAACTACTTCAAGGTCTCAGCGTGAGTGACGTCACCAATTGAAACGCTATTAGCACGCACCCCGCAAACTAGCTAGCCATTTCACATCGGTTACACGGGCACAGCATTGTTGATGCACTTATTAATGAAGACGGTGACTGATGTGATAAATTCCTCAATGCCATCGGATGAATCACGGAAAATATTCCAGTCTGTGCTAGCGAAACAGTCCTGTAGCTTAGCATCCGCTTCATCAGACCACTTCTGTATTGAGCGCATCATTAGTACTTCCTGTTTGAGTTTTTGCTTGTAAGCAGGAATGCTGAGTTCGGTGGGATAACAATGCTTCATTTGTTCCTGGCATCCTGATCGGTGCTGCAGAGCACAGATGATTTGTAATGTGGAGGGTGGGTTTGGGGGAGGGAGAGAGAGAGAGAGGGAGTGATGGAGTGAGGGAGGGTTTTACAGCAGGCAGGAAGCCATTGTCACCGGGCATGACTTACAAGAAGAGGAAAAAAATATTTTGTCTCTGCTCTCCCTTGCCCGTAGCGTGCTGTGTACAGCCGGATCTGTAAACCTCAATGGATTCTATTCGTGCAGAACAAGGCGTGGACCTGAGGATCTTCCCACTCACAGAGAAATTCTCTCTCTCTCTCTGCCTCTCTCTGTTTCTCAGTCGGTCTGTCTGTCTGTCCCAGATCAGCACCCCGTCAAGCGATCCAGGAGAAAACCAGCATAATTATTTTTAGTGAAGCCACTATTTTCTGCTCTGTTTTTTTTCATCTTTTATCCGCAAAACAAGAAGTAAAAGCAGATGTTTAGTTTGTTTTAGACATGCAAAGCATCCAGGGATGTGTGTGATGTCCCAGGAGGCCATGGGGCTGCTACACATTCCTCTGTATGACTACCTGACTACTAAACTACTACAAAACTTTATTTTTCAGATAAGCCCAAATGTGAAACATCGGCCTTTAATGGACAGTATTTAGCTGGCTACTCCCAGTACATCCGTGTGTGCGTGAGTGTGTGAGTGTGTGCATTGTGTGTGAGAAATACGCATTCTCTCCAGTCTACATCTGCCGGCGGATGAGACAGTTCAGACACTGTTACATTACTGTAAGTTATGTATTGATGACTCAGTGTTTTCTGGGATTGTGTGTGGTGGTCGAACACACGTCACTGTTGTCTACTCTGTGCCCTCTGTCGCCCAGCACATTGGCAGAAGCCCTCCTTCCCATTACTAGTGGAAAAGTCAGGCCCCATCACACCTCATCTCCATTTCTACTGTTTGAAGATTAATGAGTGTATTCCAGATTTGACATCCATCCATTTGACTGTCATTACAGCCAATTAGCAATTTAGCAGTTGTAAATATATCATTTAAATGAGGAGTTTGCTGTATAGTGAATAATGACAGGCTGAGCCATGGGCGTTACTGTGGATCAGTAATAAGTTAGGAATGTTGGGCAAGAAAATAGACCCACAGACTCCTTCAGTTTACTGACTTGTCAAACGCTGTTAAGTCAGACATTTGACGCCCAATATATCACTTCTCAAGTGACAAGTATTGGCCACCCTTAAATAAACTCAATAAACTTCAAAATACCGCACTCAGTCAGTTAACAATATTTGAATCACAAACCCTATTTAAAACCCAAAGAAATCAATGAACTGAAAGGTTTTGTATGCCTTCCAATTTAACCAGTTGTTTTTCAATTTGGACCACAATTCCTTCAAAATCTGAAGATGTTTTTGAGAAACTTCAAATAATACAGCAATTTGTCAATACATCATGTCATAAAACAAGAACAAGAAGAATCCAAAAGGGTAAAAAATGTGTGATTCTGAATTCCTGGTCTCCCAGTCAGTCATTCCGGGTCTCTCTCTCCACACATGAAGCAGGATGGAGGATCTGCTGTCATCTGGTTTCAATGATTAGGAGACGCTCTGTTTGGTGAACTTGTTGAAGGGCTCTCCACCATAAACCTTTCTCTATCTCCATACCTCTTTCGCTCTTGCGCTCTCTCGGTCTCTCTCTCTCTCTCTCTCTCTCTCTCTCTCTCTCTCTCTCCCTGTCTCTTCCTGTCTCTGATTCCCTCTCAGTATCTCCCTCCCTCTCAGTATCTCTCTCTCTTTTGTCTCTCTCTTGTCCATCTTTCTCTTTCTGTCCGCCCCTCTATTTTTCTCTCTTTCTCTTGTTCATCTCTTTTTCTCAGTCCCTCTCTCCCGTCAATCCCTCTCACGTCAATCCCTCACTTTCTCTTTCTCTTTCTCTCTCCCCATCGCCCTGTCTCTCTCTCTCTTTCTCCTCTCTCTTCCTTTAACCAAATAAACAGGAAAGAGAGCCTTGTAACCAGAGCTTCACACACAGGGCCAGTACGGCTGGGGCTGTGGCAGGCCAAGGGTTCAAGCAACATACACATATTCAGTGCTCCTCCATCCTCCATCCCACCATGCTACTCCTGCCACAGAGCGCGTCTGTAAGCAGGTTTGCATGTCTGTGAGCTGGTCGCTGACAGTATTTTTCTTCATGAAGTCTTTCTAAACCTTAAACTCACTTAGTAAAGCTGACTGACTGACAGCCCCAAAGATTAAGAAGTAAGGACTGACTGACTGATGTTCTGACTGCAGAACATACAATATAATTATTCTGAATAGAACAAAAACATGCATAAAGCACCACTGAGCAAAATCCACACATGAGATTGATTAGAATAAATATTATTTTACACTCAACAGTAGTGTCCTCTAGTGCTAGCTCAGCTTCTGGTTAGCACGGTACTGACTTGTGATTGGCTGGCTGGTGTTCTTGTGGAGTCGCCCTCGGATGATCAGAACCTGTTGGGCTAAATGCCACGATGGTTCTCTGTGGGATCTGGGAAGGGTGTGTGTGTGTGCTTGTACGTGCGCTCGTGTGTGTGTGTGTTTGGGAAAGTGTGTGGAGTGGAGTAGAGGGGAGGGGAAACTGAATCATGTATGGTTTCTGGACAATGAAGTTACTGTTTTAATCTCTCCAAAACCATATGAGGGCACTCTTTCTTTTTCCCATGTCTAAACAGGGTCTGTCCTGTCATCACCTTATCCATGGCCACTGCAACACAGGCTTAATTGAAATAAATTCCACCAGAAGCATTAGTTTTCTATGGACTCAAGGAATCTGTTGCTGGAAACCCCCAAAAAAGTCATTAATTTAGAGAGAATAATAAATCATCTGTAATGCTCTTAATGCATTGTGGTTCAGGATCAATTTACTGGTTGTCTTTACTTGAACCATACAAGTCACCCCCAGGCCCCATATTAAACCTTTTGGTTTTCGCCTTGTTTTTTCTTGGCTCATAGGAAATCTCTTTCAGTTCTGAGAATGATGGAGGGGTGGATGAGAGAAAAATAAAGAGATAAATAGATACATAGAGAGAGAGAGGGAGGGAGAAAGAGGCATGGAAGGTTCCCAGCTGTGCTCTACCCCTATGTGGGGTGTATGGGTGTGCTTATTTCCCCCTCACAGACAATAGCAGAGGCTTTGTGTGCTCATGCCAGGTCATGGGTCAAGGTTGCTAAGGCAGAGGCAGACATATTTATATGGTGGTATGGAGGGGAGGAAGGCTAAGGCTGAGAGACTGACGAGGGCCAGTGTGTGTCTGTATGAGTCTGTGTGTGTGCGTGTGAGTCTGTGTTTGCTTGTGTGTGTGTTTGCTTGTCTGTCTCTGTCTGTCTGTCTGTCTGTCTGTCTGTCTGTCTGTCTGTCTGTCTGTCTGTCTGTCTGTCTGTCTGTCTGTCTGTCTGTCTGTCTGTCTGTCTGTCTGTCTGTCTGTCTGTCTGTCTGTCTGTCTGTCTGTCTGTCTGTCTGTCTGTCTGTCTGTCTGTGTGTGTGTGTGTGTGTGTGTGTGTGTGTGTGTGTGTGTGTGTGTGTGTGTGTGTGTTGAGAGAGTGTATGAGTTTGCATTCTGACATTCTGGGACCACTAAGGCTAATGGGGGCAAACTCCTTGACCCACCTACAGCTTTCTTCTTCTGCCTTTATTACCATCCTCTGTCTATAGGCTACATTCCATCCATCCACACTGCTTCTGCCACACTCCACTGTTTTATCCCAACGTCATTCCACTGCCTGTTTCCCATCCACTCTGCTCTCTCACCCTGGCCCTTATTCTCCCATCCTGCATCCCTCTCTCCCTGCGCTCACTGCTCTCTTCTTATCAGTGTCGTCTGCAGCCCCCCTGGTCAGACTAATTTGCTGTCTGTCAGTGACTGTGTGTGTGTGTTTCTGTGTGTTTGTGCGTGTGTCTGTCAATGGCTGCGTAATTGGAGACGTTTAGGAGGTCATCTCATCCAGTTAGGCGGGGGCCGGAATGTGTGACGGACCAGGAACCCCAGCTTCCCACGCTTGTACCACCCCAGAGCCATGTCGGAATCATCTCATCTCAAGGTATATAGAGGGGCATACGTAACCTAACAAATTATTAGGCACACGCAACCTGGTGAAATCTTAGGCATTTGGCATACACTACCGGTCAAAAGTTTCAGAACACCTACTAATTCAAGGGTTTTTCTTTATTTTTACTATGTTCTACATTGTAGAATAATAGTGAAGACATCAAAACTATGAAATAACCCATATGGAATCATGTAGTAACTAAAAAAGTGTTCAACAAGATTCTTCAAAGTAGCCACCCATGATGACAGCTTTGCACACTCTTGACATTTTCTCTACAAGCTTCACCTGGAATGCTTTTCCAATAGTCTTGAAGGAGTTCCCACATATGCTGAGCACTTGATAGCTGCTTATCCTTGACTCTGTCGTGCGACTCATACCAAACCATCTCAATTGAATTGAGGTTGGGTGATTGTGGTGGCCAGGTCATCTGATGCAGCACTCCATCACTCTCCTTCTTGGTAAAATAGCCCTTACACAGCCTGGAGGTGTGTTCGGTCACTGCCCTGTTGAAAAACAAATGATAGTCCCACTAAGCCCAAACCAGATGGGATGGCGTATCTCTGCAGAATGCTGTGGTAGCCATGCTGGTTAAATGTGCTTTGAATTCTAAACAAATCACAGACAGTGTCATCAGCAAAGCACCCCCACACCATAACACCTCCTCCTCCATGCTTTATGGTGGGAAATACACATGTGGAGATCATCCATTCACCCACACCATGTCTCATAAAGACACGGCAGTTGGAACCAAAAATCTCCAATTTGGACTCCAAATAAAAGGGCACATTTCCACTGGTCTAATGTCCATTGCTTGTGTTTCTTGGCCCAAGCAAGTCTCTTCTTATTATTGGTGTCCTTTAGTAGTGGTTTCTTTGCAGCAATTTGACCATGAAGGCCTGATTCACACAGTCTCCTCTGAACAGTTGATGTTGAGATGTATATGAACTCTGTGAAGCATTTATTTGGGCTGCAATTTCTGAGGCTGATAACTCTAATGAACTTATCCTCTGCAGCAGAGGTAATTCTGGGTCTTCCATTCCTGTGGCGGAGCTTGTTGATTTTTGCGACTGTCGTTGATGAAATCTTCCGTATTGACTGACTTTCATGTCTTAAAGTAATGATGGACTGTCAAATCAAATCAAATCAAATGTATTTATATAGCCCTTCTTACATCAGCTGATATTTCAAAGTGCTGTACAGAAACCCAGCCTAAAAGCCCAAACAGCAAGCAATGCAGATGTAGAAGCACGGTGGCTAGGAAAAACTCCCTAGAAAGGCCAAAACCTAGGAAGAAACCTAGAGAGGAACCAGGCTATGGGGGGTGGCCAGTCCTCTTCTGGCTGTGCCGGGTGGAGATTATAACAGAACATGGCCAAGATGTTCAAATGTTCATAAATGACCAGCATGGTCAAATAATAATAATCACAGTAGTTGTCAAGGGTGCAACAAGTCAGAACTTCAGGAGTAAATGTCAGTTGGCTTTTTATGGCCGATCATTGAGAGTATCTCTACCTCTCCTGCTGTCTCTAGAGAGTTGAAAACAGCAGGTCTGGGACAGGTAGCACGTCCGGTGAACAGGTCAGGGTTCCATAGCCGCAGGCAGAACAGTTGAAACTGGAGCAGCAGCACGGCCAGGTGGACTGGGGACAGCAAGGAGTCATCATGCCAGGTAGTACTGAGGCATGGTCCTAGGGCTCAGGTCCTCCGAGAGAGAGAAAGAAAGAAAGAGAGAAAGAGAGAATTAGAGAGAGCATACTTAAATTCACACAGGACACCGGATAAGACAGGAGAAGTACTCCAGATATAACAGACTGACCCTAGCCCCGCGACACATAAACTACTGCAGCATAAATACTGAAGGCTGAGACAGGAGGGGTCAGGAGACACTGTGGCCCCATCCGATGATACCCCCGGACAGGACCAAACAGGCAGGATATAACCCCACCCACTTTGCCAAAGCACAGCCCCCACACCACTGGAGGGATATCTTCAACCACCAATTTACCATCCTGAGACAAGGCCGAGTATAGCCCACAAAGATCTCCGCCACGGCACAACCCAAGGGGGGGGCGCCAACACAGACAGGAAGATCACGTCAGTGACTCAACCCACTCAAGTGATGCACCTAGGGACGGCATGGAAGATCACCAGTAAGCCAGTGACTCAGCCCTGTAATAGGGTTAGAGGCAGAGAATCCCAGTGGAGAGAGGGGAACCGGCCAGGCAGAGACAACAAGGGCGGTTCGTTGCTCCAGAGCCTTTCCGTTCACCTTCACACTCCTGGGCCAGACTACACTCAATCATATGACCTACTGAAGAGATGAGTCTTCAGTAAAGACTTAAAGGTTGAGACCGAGTCTGCGTCTCTCACATGGGTAGGCAGACCATTCCATAAAAATTGAGCTCTATAGGAGAAAGCCCTGCCTCCAGCTGTTTGCTTAGAAATTCTAGGGACAATTAGGAGGCCTGCGTCTTGTGAACGTAGCGTACGTGTAGGTATGTACGGCAGGACCAAATCGGAAAGATAGGTAGGAGCAGGCCCATGTAATGCTTTGTAGGTTAGCAGTAAAACCTTGAAATCAGCCCTTGCCTTAACAGGAAGCCAGTGTAGGGAGGCTAGCACTGGAGTAATATGATACATTTTTTAGGTTCTAGTCAGGATTCTAGCAGCCGTATTTAGCACTAACTGAAGTTTATTTAGTGCTTTGTCCGGGTAGCCGGAAAGTAGAGCATTGCAGTAGTCTAACCTAGAAGTAACAAAAGCATGGATGAATTTTTCTGCATCATTTTTGTACAGAAAGTTTCTGATTTTTGCAATGTTACGTAGCTGGAAAAAAGCTGTCATTGAAACAGTCTTGATATGTTCGTCAAAAGAGAGATCACTGTCCAGAGTAACGCCGAGGTCCTTCACATTTTTATTTGAGACGACTGTACAACCATCAAGATTAATTGTCAGATTCAACAGAAGATCTCTTTGTTTCTTGGGACCTAGAACAAGCATCTCTGTTTTGTCCAAGTTTAAAAGTAGAAAGTTTCCACTTCCTTATGTCTGAAACACATGCTTCTAGCGAGGGCAATTTTGGGGCTTCACCATGTTTCATTGAAATGTACAGCTGCGTGTCATCCGCATAGCAGTGAAAGTTAACATGTTTTCGAATGACATCCCCAAGAGGTAAAATATATAGTGAAAACAATAGTGGTCCTAAAACAGAACCTTGAGGAACACCAACATTTACAGTTGATTTGTCAGAGGACAAACCATTCACAGAGACAAACTGATATCTTTCTGACAGATAAGATCTAAACCAGGCCAGAACTTGTCCGTGTAGACCAATTTGGGTTTCCAATCTCTCCAAAAGAATGTGGTGATCGATGGTATCAAAAGCAGCACTAAGGTCTAGGAGCACGAGGACAGATGCAGAGCCTCGGTCTGACGCCATTAAAAGGTAATTTACCACCTTCACAATTGCAGTCTCAGTGCTATGATGGGGTCTAAAACCAGACTGAATCATTTCGTATACATTGTTTGTCTTCAGGAAGGCAGTGAGTTGCTGTGCAACAGCTTTTTCAATTTTTTTTGAGAGGAATGGAAGATTCGATATAGGCTGATAGTTTTTTATATTATATATTTTTTTATGTGTTTTTATATTTTTTATATTCTATTCTATTCTATTTTATATTTATATTCTACTGTAATTTCTCTTCGCTTATTTGAGCAGTTCTTGCCATAATATGGTATTTTACCAAATAGGGCTATCTTCTGTATATATACCCACCCTACCTTGTCACAACACAACTGATTGGCTCAAACTAATTAAGAAGGAAATAAATTCCACACATTTACTTTTAAGATGGCACACCTGTTAACTGAAATGCATTCCAGGTGACTACCTCATGAAGCTGGTTGAGAGAATGCCAAGAGTGTGCAACGCTGTCATCAAGGCAAATGGTAGCTATTTGAAGAATCTCAAATATAACATATGTTTTGATATGTTTAACACTTTTTTGGTTACTACATGATTCAATATGTGTTATTTCATAGTTCGGATGTATTCACTATTCTACAACGTAGAAAATAGTAAAAATAAAGAAAAACCCTTGAATGAGTAGGTGTTCTAAAACTTTTGACTAGTAGTGTACATAACCTACATTGTGAATTATGATCATTATTATGCATTAGGCATTAACAACCTAGTGATATTTTATACAGACCACTTAATGAGCCATGTCATGTTATTATAAAACTCACACATCTTAGGTTGGACTTAAGAACAGGTTTAGGAGGTCACTAATAAGTCCATCCAATAAACATCTGTTATGATCTCTGTCAAACCTTTATAATTAGATTCATTCACTTCATGATAAATCCTGACATGCCTTGACATGGTTATCTTGATGGAAATTGGTTATTATTTTGGGGGAATTGTCAGCTTTGAGTGGCCAGGACTCCCCCACTTTGTTTTTGTGTTCAGAACTTGTGTTGTGTTGGGTTTCAGATGAGGTTTGCGATAGCATTTTGCACAGATATAATTGCTAAAGCTTGGGAGAGTCTTACTCTTGAGTTGCATGCGTTGAGTCAGATGTAATTATTGGGATGGGGTTTACCCCATGTAGCATCTCATGTTGCTGTGGAAAATAAAAGAGAACGGAAGACAGTGTAATGAGGTACATTTGATTACATTTGTGAAACTGCTGTGCAAAAATAACCATCAGAATCTCCCAACTGCTATTGTTAGCTAAGTGGCAATCTGAAATGGCACCATAAAGTGCTCTTACTCAGGCCAAAAGTTGTCAGAGGGAGGGAGGGGGGAGAGGGGGGGAGGGAGAGAGGGAGGGAGAGAGGGAGAGAGGGAGGGAGGGAGGGAGGGAGGGAGGGAGGGAGGGAGGGAGAAATAACTACCTGGTGTGTGTGAGTGAATGGAGAGAGTCATGAGAGCAGAGCAGAGGCGACATAACAATGGAGGTTTGTTGTTCTGTCTGAGCTGGGTTCACAGAGAGGGGTCACGGAAACCAGCCGTGCTTTTGGAAATAAATAATTTATCACCTGGTGATTCCCTGGGGTAGAGTTACTAGTGAAAGAGAGAGAGATGGAGGGAGGGAGAGAGAAAAATATCATAGATGATAAGGGAGGAAGCGAGCGATGGGAGAGAGAAAAAGAGAGTGTAGAGACCAAGACAAGTATAATTGAAACATATACAGTACTGTATTTCATGTTAAAAGATAAAGTATGCAAACATGGTACATTGTGGAGTAATGTCTTTAAAAGATAACAATATGTACCTCCCTGTAAAATACCCTTATGGAGATCGACTGAGACCGTAACGTTGGTTAAAAGATCCATAACATTTTTGGAAGCATCAAGATTGGAACCTGGAAAATAAAATAAACTGGAAAATAAATAAATGTTTTGAGGAACTGAATCAGAACCGGGAACAAAAGTGATCTATACTGTTCCGGAACAGAACCGCTATTTTTTTTAAAGCATTGGAACCGGTTAGTAACAGTCTTTTACGTTCCGGACATTTTTTTCCAGTCCCACAAAAAACACAACAAAGCGCCTATGCAAAGCCCTCACTCTGTCACTCAGAAACATATTCCAGTGTCTGCATGTAAGCTACCTGGCCCTCCCCCTCCAAAGCATACTAGTCTACTGATGTTACAAGCAGGATTCAGAAATTAGGGAGAGAAATTTTTATTTGAGAAGAATAGATTAACATTTTCAAGGCTAGTTAAGGATATTATAGTTATTATGTTTCACATTGGATTTATTAAATACAAAAAGGTAAGATGTGTTTTTATTTTAATTCTCTTGCTGCTCTGCACACACAAGCTTGTTAGCTGGCACTAGCTAGCTCTGGTCTAACGTTAAGCCTACTCTTGGATGTTCAAAGACATTCAAAGTTCCTTCACAGATCCACTCCTCCGTAGGTATAATTCTGTGGGCCTAATTCAGATAATGCATGTCATCATAACAAGATGCCCAGCGCTTTAACCCACGCCTCCTCCACCCTCTCTCGCTCGCTCGCTCCCCACCTGCAAAAAATTCATACACTGAGTACAAAGCATTAAGTACAACTTCCTAATATTGAGTAGCACCCCCCCCCCCCCCCCTTTGCCCTCAGACCAGTCTCAATTCGTTGCGGCATGGACTCTACAAGGTGTCAAACGCGTTCCACAGGGATGCTGGCCCATGTTGACTCCAATGCTTCCCACAGATGTGTCAAGTTAGCTGGATGCCCATTGGGTGGTGGATCATTCTTGATACACACAGGAAACTGGTGCAGTTCTTGACAGGTCACCTACTACCATACCCCGTTCAAAAGCACTTTTGTCTTGCCCATTCACACATGCACAATCCACGTCACAATTGTCTCAAGGCTTAAAATCCCTTATTTAACCTGTCTTCTCTCCTTCATCTACACTGAATGAAGTAGATTTAACAAGTGACATCAATAAGGGATCATAGCTTTCACCTGGATTCACATGGTCAGTCTATGTCATGGAAAGAGCAGGTGTTCTTAATGTTTTGTACACTACATATTTCAGTGACATAATGCTTTATTGGTCTATCTCAGGCAATAAAGCATTAGACAACCCCAACTCTAACCCTAGCTTCAAATCCACCTCCCAGTTCAACCTTAACATGGCTTTATTCTAAGTGGCACAGTATGCTAGTTAGGTGTGCACATTGGAACAAAGGACACATTTTTGGACTGGTGGTTTCAACATGTAAGACAGTGATGGCCTGACCACAACTCACACCCTACATCAACCTGAAAGCACACTCCCATTGCATCTAGATCACCTGTCAGTGAAAGAGCTTGGTGGAAAACACACTTCTGCTACTTGCCCAAAAAACACGAAAAAGGACAGAATGGAGGAATTGAAAGAGTATTAAACTGAGGTTGTCTGCATCAATTTCATCAGCGATGAAAAGGCTTGTTAATTACTAACAGATATCATCTATTGTGTGTGTGTGGGGGGGTGGGGGTGGGGGGGCATGGACATGCTTAGTCATGTCGTTCCTGCCCGTCCCGTGTGTCATGTCGACGGGGGTGATGACGGGGGTGTTGGGAGATCCGATGGGTTAGGGGGGCTGGAGTCCGCTCCCTGGGTTGGGGTGGTTCTCTCTGAAGTGTCCTAGTGACAGTAACTAGATCCATTGTAAGGCCGTCTAGCCGACAGACAGATCAGTGAGCACCGAGCGGCTACCTGTCAGAATCATCAACATGACCTCTAAGAGAGAAAGAGACACAGAGAGAGCCTGTCACTGTGCGCTGACCATGGAGACTGGCGTTCACAGAAAGGGAGTGGTTGTAAGTGATCACCCACCACCCCCACTGACAGTGCAGATCAGATAGCCCATCTCTAGCTAACTTCTCTCTCCCTCTTCCCTCTCTCTCTGTATCTCTCTTTCTCTCACTCCTCTCTCTCACAGGGCACTTATTGAAAAGCTAAATGTCTGTAGCAAGTAGAAACAACAACAGCAACAGCAGTGCTGTAGTACTATGTACTACTGGTCAATGTCTCTCCCTCTCTCAGCCTCCTCAGAGAGAGTGTTGCATAATGGGTTGTAACCCCCTGTGTGTTGCTTGTGAGCCATTTTCCCCATCCACAGGGTAGTTTATCCTGCTCCTGCCATGCCTGGGCCAGACCTGCTCTTAAATTCCAGCACTCGGCAGTATTGGATTACGAGCTCGTAGTGGGAAAAGTAAAAACCTGCTTTATTGCGGCTCATCCATTTGGTTTATGTCTTATTAAATTCTGGAGCAGGAAGGCCAGTAACAGGTATGTCAGACATGTCCCTCCTCCAAGTGTATATTGTCTTCGTTTCAATATGCTGGGAGGACTTGTTTTCACTAAGTGTGTGCGTTGTTTTTCCCTGAGGACCAACACTAGGTAGGTCAATAAACTATAGGGAGAGTCTGTCTCTGTACCTAGACACTCTCAAACCCGAACGACCCCACATCTAGAAGCCTCTTCAACAATAAAAGAAGAGGGTCTGTGTGTGTGGGGAGGTCTGTGTGTGTTGGGAGGTCTGTGTGTGTGGGGAGGTCTGTGTGTGTGGGGAGGTCTGTGTGTGTGGGGAGGTCTGTGTGTGTGGGGAGGTCTGTGTGTGTGGGGAGGTCTGTGTGTGTGGGGAGGTCTGTGTGTGTGGGGACATTCTACTTATTGAAATGAGTTAATACTTTCTTTGCTTATTTGTGTGATTTTTCAGCATTTTCACTTTCTATGATTTGAAAATGAATACACAAGTGTCAAATTGTCAAGCTCCCTTGAGGCTTAATAATAGTGGAAATACAACCTCAAACATATTTTGGGTGCAATTTGTGCACATAGCTGACTAATAAGTTACCCTTGCAAACATGTTAAGCTGAAACAAATATGAACACGCTGAACTGCAGAATAAGTCAGTAATAAAGAAGTGAATTTCTAAAAATCAATCCAAAATATCTTGACGCCATAATGAATGTTCCTGTGTTTCCTTTTCACGCTAAAGGTGCTAGGTCTGATGTTGAGATAAACAGATATATAGGTCATGACGGCTGTCTGCCCTCCATGGGATGTTTAACCAAACACCTTATCTATGGGCAGACGGCTGATATCTGTGGTTTGCTGCTCTTACCTGTACACTCACTGGAGAGCTGAGGGCTCTGTAGGCTACTACAAAAGTAAATGAAGAGTTTCTTTCCAAAACGATGTATATCAATTTTCATAAATGTTGGTAAATTAGCTTTTATTGTTTAAAGATCTTATGAAAGAGATTAATGTGTTTTTTCACTATCTAATCATGGCATGGGCTTGTTCAATGACACACATATTTGTTTGAAATCTGTCACTTGCTGGTTTCATTTCAGAGAGACAAATAATCATGTTTATTTAGCAAAACACTATATATCAGCCCCACTCTAAATAAGTAGTACTGCTAGGTTTTTACACAGTCAAATGTAACAAATAACTACTTTTTTTCATAAATAAATGTACAAATGATACATTTGTGACAACAATATTTAAAAAATACATAAAGAAATGTAATCAATACAGTAATATGAGATCTGTATGTAAAACATACAATTTTTACATTTTAGTAATTTAGCAATGCTCTTATCCAGAGTGACTTACAGTTACTGCATTCATCTTAAAATAGCTAGGTGAGACAAATCCATATCACAGTCAAATATGCAGTATACAGGGAGCAAAAGAAAAGAGAGTATAGATAGAGTCATATTTTGTCCACATGCTTCCACAGGTCTGACCTCCTCAATGTATCAATGTTGTCATTAAAACTACATTTCATGTCTCAGTGGCTTTCTCCATAATATTTAATCTTGTATTGCTGCAGTTCAAGAGAATTCTCCCCGTATATGATATCAGGACAGGGAGAATTAAAATAAACATCCAGTTGGAGGTAACAGGTTTAAGATGTCACAATCAGACACACATCCATCATGGCCGCCGCCAATAGGCCAGCGTGTCGCTGTGGGTTACCAATAACAGGAAACCAGGAAGGGGGATACATCAGTGAAATTACACCACGTGTACACAGGCTGCGTTGGTCCTCACTCAGACATGGGAATAATTAGCCAAACAGTAAATATAGTGAAATAAAATAATATACAAACGGGAACACGGAGACAGATGTACATCAAGACAGTTGCTGGCAACTTTGGGAGTGAAGTGGAAAGTACTATAAGCCTAATTTCAAATCAAAATCAAATCAAATTTTATTAGTCACATGCGCCAAACACAACAGTAAAATGCTTACTTACGAGCCCCTAACCAACAGTGCAGTTTAAAAAAATATGGATAAGAATAAGAGATAAAAGTAACAAGTAATTAAAGAGCAGCAGTAAAAAATAACAATATATACAGGGGGGTGCTGGTACAGAGTCAATGTGCGGGGGCACCGGTTACTTGAGGTAGTATGTACAGTTGAAGTCGGAAGTTTACATACACCTTAGCCAAATACATTTAAACTCAGTTTTTCACAATTCCTGACATTTAATCCTAGTAAAAATTCCCTGTCTTAGGTCAGTTAGGATCACCACTTTATTTTAAGAATGTGAAATGTCAGAATAATAGTAGAGAGAATGATTTATTTCAGCTTTTATTTCTTTCATCACATTCCCAGTGGGTCAGAAGTTTACATACACTCAATTAGTATTTGGTAGCATTGCCTTTAAATTGTTTAACTTGGGTCAAATGTTTCGGGTAGCCTTCCACAAGCTTCCCACAATAAGTTGGGTGAATTTTGTCCCATTCCTCCTGACAGAGCTGATGTAACTGAGTAAAGTCTGTAGGCCTCCTTGCTCACACACGCTTTTTCAGTTCTGCCCACACATTTTCTATGGGATTGAGGTCAGGGCTTTGTGATGGCCACCCCAATACCTTGACTTTGTTGTCCTTAAGCCATTTTGCCACAACTTTGGAAGTATGCTTGGGGTCATTGTCCATTTGGGAGATCCATTTGCGACCAAGCAAACTTCCTGACTGATTTCTTGAGATGTTTCTTCAATATATCCACGTAATTTTCCTTCCTCATAAAGCCATCTATTTTGTGAAGTGCACCAGTCCCTCCTGCAGCAATGCACCCCCACAACATTATGCTGCCACCCCCGTGCTTCACGGTTGGGATTTTGTTCTTCGACTTTTCCTCCAAACATAATGATGGTCATTATGGCCAAACAGTTCTATTTTTATTTCATCAGACCAGAGGATATTTCTTCAAAAAGTACAATCTTTGTCCCCATGTGCAGTTGCAAACTGTAGTCTGGCTATTTCATGGCGGTTTTGGAGCAGTGGCTTCTTCCTTGCTGAGCGGCCTTTCAGGTTATGTCGAATAGGACTCGTTTTACTGTGTATATAGATACTTTTGTACATGTTTCCTCCAGCATCTTCACAAGTTGTTCTGGGATTGATTTGCACTTTTCGAACCAAACTACATTAATCTCTAGGAGACAGTACTGCGTCTCCTACCTGAGTGGTATGACGGCTGCGTGGTCCCATTGTGTTTATACTTGCGTACTATTGTTTGTACAGATGAACGTGGTACCTTCAGGCATTTGGAAATTGTTCCCAAGGATGAACCAGACTTGTGAAGGTTTCCAATTTTTTTTCTGAGGTCTTGGCTGATTTCTTTTGATTTTCCCATGATGTCAAGTAAAGATGCACTGAGTTTGAAGGTAGGCCTTGAAATACATCCACAGGTACACCTCCAATTGACACAAATGATGTCAATTAGCCTATCAGAAACTTCGAAAGCCAATTTTCCAAGCTGTTTAAAGGCACAGTCAACTTAGTGTATGTAAACTTCTGACCCACTGGAATTGTGATACAGTGAATTATAAGTGAAATAATGTCTGTAAACAATTGTTGGACAAATTACTTGTGTTATGCACAAAGTAGATGTCCTAATCGACTTGACAAAACTATAGTTTGTTAACAAGAAATTTGTGGAGTGGTTGAAAAACGAGTTTTAATGTCTCCAACCTAAGTGTATGTAAACTTCCGACTTCAACTGTACATGTAGGTAGAGTTAATTAATGTGACTATGCATAGATGACAACAGGGGGCCATGCAAATAGTCTGGGTAGCCATTTGACTAGATGTTCAGGAGTCTTAGGGCTTGGGGGTAGAAGCTGTTTAGAGGCCTCTTGGACCTAGACTTGGTGCTCCGGTACCGCTTGCCGTGCTGTAGCAGAGAGAACAGTCTATGACTAGGGTGGCTGGAGTCTTTGACAATTTTTAGAGCCTTCCTCTGACACCGCCTAGTATTGAGGTCCTGGATGGCAGGAAGCTTGGCCCCAGTGAGGTACTGGGCCGTTCGCCCTACCCTCTGTAGTTGCCATACCAGGCAGTGATGCAACCCGTCAGGATGCTCTCGATGGTGCAGCTGTAGAATCTTTTGAGGATATGATAACCCATGCCAAATCTTTTCAGTCTCCTGAGGGGGAAGATGTTTTGTCGTGCCCGCTTCACGACTGTCTTGGTGTGCTTGGACCATGTTAGTTTGTTGGTGATGTGGACACTAAGGAACTTGAAGCTCTCAACCTGCTCCACTGCATCTTCGTCGATGAGAATGGGGGCGTGCTCGGCCCTCTTTTTCCTGTAGTCCACAATCATCTCCTTTGTCTTGACCACGTTAACTTCTAGTTCCTCCCAAACCCGGATCCGGGAGCACCCCCATCAGTAAAAAAGCTGACTAGCATAGCCTAGCATAGCGTCACAAGTAAATACTAGCATCTAAATATCATTAAATCACAAGTCCAAGACACCAGATGAAAGATACACATCTTGTGAATCCAGCCATCATTTCTGATTTTTAAAATGTTTTACAGGGAAGACACAATATGTAAATCTATTAGCTAACCACGTTAGCAAAAGACACAACTTTTTTTTCCACCATTTTTTTCCTGCATAGGTAGCTATCACAATTTCGACCAAATAAAGATCTAAATAGTCACTAACCAAGAAACAACTTCATCAAATGACAGTCTGATAACATATTTATTGTATAGCATATGTTTTGTTAGAAAAATGTGCATATTTCAGGTATAAATCATAGTTTACCATTGCAGCCACCATCACAACTCTCACCAAAGCAACTAGAATAACTACAGAGACCATCGTGTATTACCTAATTACTCATCATAAAACATTTCTTACAAATACACAGCGTACAGCAAATGAAAGACACAGATCTTGTGAATCCAGCCAATATTTCAGATTTTCTAAGTGTTTTACAGCGAAAACACAATATAGCATTATATTAGCTTACCACAATAGCCAGAAACACAACACCATTTACCAGCAGCAAAGGTTAGCGATCGTAACAAACAGGCAAAAGATATATCATTTTTGACTAACCTTGATATTCTTCATCAGATGACAGTCCTGTAACATCATATTACACAATGCATATAGGGTTTGTTCGAAAATGTGCATATTTAGCGGCACAAATCGTGGTTATACAATGTGATTAGTGGCCAAAACTTCAAGCAATCTGTCCGGCGCCATCTTGGAGAGGCACCTATTCTAATCAATAAGTAATCATAAACTTGACTAAAAAAATACAGGTTGGACAGCAAATGAAAGATACATTAGTTCTTAATGCAACCGCTGTGTTAGATTTTTAAAATTAACGTTACTGCGCAATACAGCGTGCGCTAAAGCGAGACCGCACCGAAATTCATGGCGGAATTATTGTTTGACATTTGTCAACATAAATACGAATTAACAGCATAAAGACTGCTTACTATTAGCTGAGCTTCCATCAGAATCTTGGGCAAGGTGTCCTTTCTCCAGAACAATCGTCTTTTGGTTGAAAGATGTCCTCTTCTCCTGTAGAAATAGCAGCTAACGATAGCCACCCACTGGAGAGGTGTCCAACTCGTGAAAGCGCGTCACAAAGAAATCCCAGAAAATTGCAATAAACTGATATAAACTGCTATAAGTCGGTTTAAATTAACTACCTTATGATGTCTTTAACACCTATAACGAATAAAAACATGACCGGAGATATAGAACTACTAAAACGAAAGCTTTTGCAGGACGCCATTGTGATGTCCCTCTTGCGCCAGGCGCCCCGTTGAAAAGAACGGTACTTCCGTTCCATGAGCTTTTATAGTCCCCCAGATGGTGCAATCCACTCCATTCAAATTCTCACCGCTTACTGACATCTAGAGGAAGGCGTATGCAGTGCATGTAGCCCCATAGCTTACATGGGGACTTATAAACTGACCTCAGAACAGGGACCTCGATTTCAGAAATCTCACTTCCTGACAGGAAATGTGCTGCAGAATGAGTTCTGTTTCACTCAGAGAAATAATTCAAACGGTTTTAGAAACTAGAGAGTGTTTTCTATCCAATAGTAATAATAATATGCATATTGTACGAGCAAGAATTGAGTACGAGGCAGTTTAATTTGGGAACGAAATTATTACAAAGTGCAAATAGCACCCCCTATTGACAAAAGGTTATTAAGGGAGAAGTTGTTGTCCTGGAACCACACGGCCAGGTCTCTGACCTCCTCCCTATAGGCTGTCTCATTGTTGTCGTTGATCAGGCCTACCACTGATTTGTCATCGGCAAATTTAATGACGGTATTGGAGTCGTGCCTGGCCGTGCAGTCATGAGTGAACAGAGAGTACAGGAGGAGGCTGAGCACGCACCCCTGATGTGCCCCTGTGTTGAGGATCAGCGTGGCGGATGTGTTGTTATCTACCCTTACCACCTGGGGGCGGCCCGTCAGGAAGTCCAGGATCCAGTTGCAGAGGGAGGTGTTTAGTCCCAGGGTCCTTAACTTATTGATGAGCTTTGAGGGCACTATGGTGCTGAACGCTGAGCTGTAGTCAAAGAATAGCATTCTCACATAGGTGTTCCTTTTGTCCAGGTGGGAAAGGGCAGTGTGAAGTGCAATAGAGATTGCATCATCTGTGGATCTGTTGGGGCGGTATCCAAATTGGAGTGGGTCTAGGGTTTCTGGGATGATGGTGTTGATGTGAGCCATGACCAGCCTTTCAAAGCACTTCATGGCTACAGACGTGAGTGCTACGGGTCGGTAGTCATTTAGGCAGGTTACCTTGGTGTTCTTGGGCATAGGCACTATGGTGTTCTGCTTAAAACATGTTGGTATTACAGACTCGGACAGGGAGAGGTTGAAAATGTCAGTGAAGACACTTGCTAGTTGGTCAGCGCATGCTCGCAGTACACGTCCTGGTAATCCGTCTGTCCCTGCAGCCTTGTGAATGTTGACCTGTCTAAAGGTCTAAAGATCACGGAGAGCGTGATCACACAGTCTTCCGGTACAGCTTTCGGTCACCCAACCTGTTGTTCTTCTCTTGCTGCAAGTCATATATTTACAGTTTGAATTATCTGACTGATTAAAAATCTCCAAATCTCCTCAGACGTTTTTATTTGCAGTCCGTTGGGAGTGAGGAGAACCTAACGTGGTGAGTAGTTCCTCCTCCTCCCCGTCTTCCTCCTCCTCCCCCTTCTCCTCCTTCACCTCTCTCTAATGGTGATATGTCCCACAGAGTGTAAACATGTCAGGCCAGAGGCCAGCAGAGCAGTAGACACCCCCTGCCTCTTATCACCCCAGGAGTGATATTATCATGTCACCGTGACCACGGCAACAGCCATTGCTCTTCGGGAACAGAGAGGGGGAGAGGAGGAGAGGTGGGGAGAGGAGAGACGGAGAGGAGAGAGCAGGAGGCGGAGGTGAGTAGTGTGGTCTCATCTAGTAGGGGACCAAGTAGAAATAGGAGCTATGTGTCACGTTCCTGACCTGTTTTCTCTTGTTTTTGTATGTGTTTAGTTGGTCAGGGCGTGAGTTGGGGTGGGCATTATATGTTATGTGTTTCTATGTTTAGGTCGTTTGTAATTAGCCTTATATGGTTCTCAATCAGGGACAGGTGTTTGACATTTCCTCTGATTGAGAACCATATAAAGGTAGGCTGTTCCCACTGTTTGTTTGTGGGTGGTTGTCTTCCGTGTCTGTGTATGTGCACCACACGGGACTGTTTCTTTGTGTAGTCTGTACCTGTTCGTGCGTTCTTCGTGTATATGTAAGTTCTCTAGTTCAGGTCTGTCTACGTTCGTTTTGTTATTTTGTAAGTTATTCAAGTGTTCTTCGTGTTTCGTCTTTTCTTTAATAAACGTAATTATGGATTCAACATATGCTGCGCTTTGGTCCAATCCCTATTCCTCCTCTTTGAACGAAGAGGAGAAGGACAATCGTTACAGAACCACCCACCTTCCAAGGATCAAGCAGCGTGAGAGGAACCAGCAACAGCGGCCAAAGAACCAGGACTCGTGGACTTGGGAGGAAATATTGGACGGAAAGGGACCCTGGGCTCAACCAGGAGAATATCGCCGCCCCAAAGCTGAGCTGGAGGCAGCGAAAGCAGAGAGGCGGCGTTTCGAGGAGCTAGCTCGGAAGCAGGAGAAGGATCTGGGCTACACTACGTGGGAGGAGATCGACAGGTGGGCGATCGACCCAGGGCTAATGCCGGAGCCCGCCTGGGATTCTCTGGTGCAGTGCGAGGAGGGATACCGGCGAATGGAGGCAGCACGACGACGCGGTAGGAAGCCTGTGAGTAAACCCCAAAAATGTCTTGGGGGGGGGGGGCTAAGAGGGAGAGTGGCGAAGTCAGGTAGGAGACCTGCGCCTACTCCCTGTACTTACCGTGGAGAGCGAGAGTACGGGCAGACACCGTGTTACGCAGTAGAGCGCATGGTGTCTCCTGTACGTGTGCATAGCCCGGTGCGGGTTATTCCACCTCCCCGCACTGGCAGGGCTAGATTGAGTATTGAGCCGGATGTCATGAAGCCGGCCCTACATATCTGGCCACCAGTACGTCTCCTCGGGCCGGCTTACATGGCACCAGCCTTACGCATGGTGTCCCCGGTTTGCCTACATAGCCCGGTGCGGGTTATTCCACCTCCCCGCACTGGTCGGGCGACGGGGAGCATACAACCAGGTAAGGTTGGGCAGGCTCAGTGCTCAAGGGAGCCAGTACGCCTGCACGGTCCGGTATTTCCGGCGCCACCTCCCCGCTCCAGCCCAGTACCACCAGTGCCTACACCACGCACCAGGCTTCCAGTGCGTCTCCAGAGCCCTGTTCCTCCTCCACTCACTCTCCCTGTGGTGCGTGTCTCCAGCCCAGTACCACCAGTTCCGGCACCACGCATCAAGCCTCCTGTGCGTCTCCAGAGCCCTGTACGCACTGTTCCTTCTCCCCGTACTCGCCCTGATGTGCGTGCCCTCAGCCCGGTAACACCAGTGCCGGTACCACGCACCAGGCCTATAGTACGCCTTGAGAGTCCAGTGTGCCCTGTTGTTGTTCCCCGCACTAGCCTGATGGTGCGTGTCCTTAGCCCGGTACCTCCAGTTCCGGTACCACGCACCAGGCCTACAGTGCGTCTCAGCCGGCCAGAGTCTGCCGTCTGCCAAGCGGCGCCTGAACTGCCCGTCTGCCCAACGGCGCCTGAACTGCCCGT
This sequence comes from Salvelinus namaycush, assembly GCF_016432855.1. NCBI lineage: Eukaryota > Metazoa > Chordata > Actinopteri > Salmoniformes > Salmonidae > Salvelinus > Salvelinus namaycush. Next base: position 19,563,291 of record NC_052343.1, read on the forward strand.
CTGCCCAACGCCGTCTGAACTGTCCGTCTGCCAAGCGCTGCATGAACTGCCCGTCGGTACTGAGCCTTCAAAGCCGCCCGTCTGCCATGAGCCTGCAAAGCCGCCCGTCTGCCATGAGCCTTCAGAGCCGTCCGCCAGACAGGAGCCGCTAGAGCCTTCCGCCAGACAGGAGCCGCTAGAGCCTTCTGCCAGACAGGAGCAGCCAAAGCCTTCCGCCAGACAGGATCAGCCAGAGCCTTCTGCCAGACAGGATCAGCCAGAGCCTTCCGCCAGACAGGATCAGCCAGAGCCTTCCGCCAGACAGGATGAGCCAGAGCCTTCCGCCAGACAGGATCAGCCAGAGCCTTCCGCCAGACATGACCAGCCAGAGCCGTCAGCGAGCCATGACCAGCCAGAGCCGTCAGCGAGCCATGACCAGCCAGAGCCGTCATCCAGCCAGGACCAGCCAGAGCCGTCATCCAGCCATGACCAGCCAGAGCCGTCATCCAGCCATGACCAGCCAGAGCCGTCAGCGAGCCAGGATCCGCCAGAGCCGTCTTCCAGCCAGGATCCGCCAGAGCCGTCATCCAGCCAGGATCCGCCAGAGCCGTCATCCAGCCAGGATCCGCCAGAGCCGTCATCCAGCCAGGATCCGCCAGAGCCGTCATCCAGCCAGGATCCGCCAGAGCCGTCATCCAGCCAGGATCCACCAGAGCCAGCCAGCCAGGATCCGCCAAAGCCAGCCAGTCAGGATCCGCCAGCCAGTCAGGATCCGCCGTCCCTCAGTCCGGAGCTGCCGTCCCTCAGTCCGGAGCTGCCGTCCCTCAGTCCGGAGCTGCCGTCCCTCAGTCCGGAGCTGCCCCTTATCCCGGTGCTGCTCCTTATCCCGGTGATGCCCCTTAATTTAGGTGGGGTTATTTGGAGGGTGGTCATTGAGAGGGGGATACGGAAGCAGGGAGTGACTATGGTGGTGTGGGGACCACGCCCAGAGCCTGAGCCGCCACCGTGGACAGATGCCCACCCAGACCCTCCCCTAGACTTTTGGTGGTGCGTCCGGAGTTCGCACCTTGAGGGGGGGGTTATGTCACGTTCCTGACCTGTTTTCTCTTGTTTTTGTATGTGTTTAGTTGGTCAGGGCGTGAGTTGGGGTGGGCATTCTATGTTATGTGTTTCTATGTTTAGGTCGTTTGTAATTAGCCTTATATGGTTCTCAATCAGGGACAGGTGTTTGACGTTTCCTCTGATTGCGAACCATATAAAGGTAGGCTGTTCACACTGTTTGTTTGTGGGTGGTTGTCTTCCGTGTCTGTGTATGTGCACCACACGGGACTGTTTCGTTTGTGTAGTCTGTACCTGTTCGTGCGTTCTTCGTGTATATGTAAGTTCTCTAGTTCAGGTCTGTCTACGTTCGTTTTGTTATTTTGTAAGTTATTCAAGTGTTCTTCGTGTTTCGTCTTTTCTTTAATAAACGTAATTATGGATTCAACATATGCTGCGCTTTGGTCCAATCCCTATTCCTCCTCTTTGAACGAAGAGGAGAAGGACAATCGTTACACTATGACACTGACTAACTTTTATTGACATTCAGAGATTCTTGTGGAAAGAAAATGCTCCAAAAAGTGACATAGTACTTTATGCCATGAGTAGTAAACAATATGACACTGTCTGCGGGAACACCTGCTAAAACACTGAAACATGTATCTTATTCCAAGAAACTTGTCCAAACCAGTTTTTCACAGACAACTTGATATTGATACGTTTGGTTGACTGCTTTGGGAAATCTTCAGCACAAAACAGAGTTAAAATGGCAATAACCATCATCACTATTTATCCAATTAGATGTCCCAAAAGGCACTCTGTACTACGTTTGGCCAGAGCCCTATGGGCCCATATCCTAACTAGCCCTATGGGCCCTAGTCCAAAGTAGGGCACCATTAAGGGAAAAAGGTGCCATTTGGAATACAGCCACTGTAGTCGGTAGAGAAAAAGTACACTGTCAGATGATGTATAGCTGACCGACGGAAAACCAACCAAACATCAAAACATTTCCATTATGTCAAAGTTTTCTGACAGCCTGTGGCAACCAAAATAGATCTCCAGAAAAAAAAGGAAAATTGTTGCTATGACAGCCTTTCCCCGGCCTGCTCACCCAATGTATAAATCCATGTGATTATGATCCATGTCTGGCCAGAGTGCTTAACCAATAAGTTATCTGGATACAGTGGAGGCGAGGAGTACACCTCAGGCCCAATACATCCAACCACATGTCTCAGGCATGAAGTCCCGCTGCACACGGCTCACACACGGCTCGCTCGCACACGGCCGGCCCACACACGGGCTTGGTCCTCAGCAGTGACCACGGGGATAATCGCAGCCACATGCTCCAGACAGTTTTTACTGTAAATACACTTTCACACAGAATAGTGTGGGAACTTTTTCACCAGCACGTCTGAGGCACCCATCCTCTTTCGCTCTCTCTCTCCCCCCCCGTCCCCTTTGTCGCCCCTCTCTATCCCCCATAACCCCCCCCCCCCACACACACATTTCTCTTCCCCTCTCTCCTTCTCCCACCTCCCTCTACCCTCTCCTAGCTGCTCCCCATATGTGCAGGTTTGTGTCCTGTAACTATTGGACCAGGTCAGGTCAGAGACCTATCTACTTACCTGGAACCATGGAATCATGCCTAGCTACTCCTGGAAATCCTGGAACATGCAGCCTGCATGCAGCCTCAGATAGTAAACAGCCTGGTGAACAGGAACATCGTACCATTACATGGGCAGCACAGAAACTAGACAAACAAAAGGTGTAATGGGTCAACACTCAAAAAGATGTCGGATAAAGCTCACTTCATTTTTTGATATTTTTTGTATTCTTTTCACTGCATCAGGGATAGCGTACAAAAATCTGCATCAGGGATAGCGTCCAAACATATTTTTGAGTGCGGACCCATTACACCTTTTGTTTGTCTGAATTCACGGGTTTTATGCACCAGCCAAGCTTCTGGGAAAGTGCAATGGTCCCATTTTGATCAGTACAGAAACTATAAACTGCAACTTATATAATGTGTTACATTGAATTGTATGTTTATACAGTACATAATGCTAATATAATGATAACGTAACATGATTTATCAAATGATGTAGTTCTGGATATAAAGTGAATCCCACAGGCATGTTCCAAGCCAGAATGTATTATTTGCAAATTGTTTAAAATATTTAGCATTTCTGTAAAACATTAATATTCTCCTAATGACATGACAGTAGTATCTCAGTCTAAAGGTGATGACTCCGAAGATAAGCGGTTACCCAAACGTAAACCATTTCTCCTTCAGTCCTGTTCCTTCAGCTCCTGGGTGGTCTGGGTAAGACAAAGGAGCCAATAGGAACATCTTTCCAAGTTATAAAAGAGTCATGATACACTAGAAAACCTCTAAACCTTTAAGAGAATGGCATTCATTGTCATTCCTTCACCAAGGATGAATGTGTCATATCGTAGTGATTTAAACTTGTTCAATTATTCAACGCTGCCTCATGCAATATGCAGAGAACATGTCAATACTTCCAATCAATCCTGCACGTCTTGTCCTAGTCATCAGCTGCTATGTAGAGAGACACTGAGAATCATCAATTCCATCTGTTAATGCCTCAGCTCCTATCCTCTTCCTATTAGCTTCCTGTCAACAGCTGCCATGCGGACCTGTCCTCTCTCCGTTGAGCCTGGACAGTCCCTTCCAAATAACATAATTATCCCAAGTATTTTTATTAACAATGTTAGTCACACAGACACACTCATCACCACGCACACACTACCACCACCTTCACACGGCTGATATGACTTTTGACCTTGGAGACGTGTTGGAGAGAAGTCGGGGTGAGAGCCTGTCACGGCCGAGGCGGCCAGCCGAAGCTTGCAGGGCAGGGAGGTTATGGGTAATGAGGGAGACGAGGGGAATTGTAGCTCATTTAGAGTTAGAGTGACCTGCTCGTTTATCACTGGTGACAAAGTGTAAAAGTAAGCTGGGGGGATAGAATTTACACTCAGGTCGTAAATCAAGACATGGCAGGACCTCTAACATTCTCGCTCTACTCTCTCCTAATTTCTCTCCCCCTTCTCAACTGCTCCATCAATCTCTATCCCATTGGCAAGGAGGAATCTAAACATATGCTACTCAACAACTGAGCTTGGTCTTTTTTTATCTTCTACATGAAGAACACTGCACTTTTGACTTGCTGTAGTTTTGCTCTTATTAAATGAGAGACATATTTGTTAACAGTAAGGAGGAAGGCTGGGCTAAGATGTCTGAAAGTTCTCAAACCCTCTGAATGTGAATGCACTAACTGTAAGTCGCTTTGGATAAAAGAGTCTACTAAATGACTAAAATGTAAATTATAGCAATTATTATTTGGGTGTTTTTTTTCTAGGCGTACTGGTGCTCCTAATTAAAATACCAGAGCCCTGGTGTTGGGGAGGGAATGGGGTTGCTGTGTGTTGGGTAGGGGAGGAGGTTGGGTAGGGAAGGAGGTTGGTGTGTGTTTTTGGGGTAGGGGAAGACGTGAATGCTACAGGTCGTTAGTCATTTAGGCAGGTTACCTTAGTGTTCTTGGGCACAGGGACTATGCTTGAAACATGTTGGTGAAGACACTTGTAAGTTGGTCAGCGCATGCTCGGAGTACACGTCCTGGTAATCTGTCTGGCCCTGCGACCTTGTGAATGTTGACCTGTTTAAAGGTCTTACTCACATCGGCTGCGGAGAGCGTGTTCACATAGTTTCCCGGAACAACTCATGCATGTTTCAGTGTTACTTCCCATGGAGCGAGCATAGAAGTTATTCCTGAGGGCTATTCCAGACTCCAATGAGTGCCAGTTTAAGGATGACTGTCACGTTCTGACCTTAGTTTTTTTGTACTTTCTTTGTTTTAGTATGGTCAGGGCGTGAGTTGGGTGGGTTATCTATGTTTTGTGTTTCTATGTTGGGTTTTTCGTTTGGCCTGATATGGTTCTCAATCAGAGGCAGGTGTTAGTCATTGTCTCTGATTGGGAACCATATTTAGGTAGCCTGCTTTCTGTTGTGTTTTGTGGGTGGTTGTCTTCCGTGTCTGTGTGTTCCACACGGAACTGTTTCGGTTTTCAGTAGTTCACTTTATTGTTTTGTATCCCAGTGTTCAGTTTGTTCTATTAAAGATTCATCATGAACACTTACCACGCTGCGCTTTGGTCCTCCTCTCTTTCTCCAGACGAAGATCGTTACAATGACCTAAGTATCCTATTCAGTAAGGGGCCTATTCCGACTTAGGAAATGCACGCCTTTCCTACGCACTTCTCAGTAGTTGCTATTCAGACTTACCTAATGCAGGTGCTTAACGGGCTTTGCTGGCATGGTTCCCTTGCACGTGCTGAATACATTTAATGCAACCGCTGAAAACCCCTCCCACTTGCTGGCCAACAGATTTTCATTCAATAGGGTTTTCAGTACATTTATCTTAAGCCATCCCTTTAAATACTATGTACCTTTAATTGAAATTTTGTCGACAGACTCACTAGAATACATCAAGAGAACGGGTTCAGAATATTAGGGATCAATGAAAGAAAGCCATCTAAATACATGCATATTCATTTCCGTTTCAGCACCAACTGGTAGATGTAAAAATACTCTGGTTTGGGGAGCCTTTACGCAAAAAATATATTGAAGAATCAAAATACAGTGGTTTGATTCATCCTGAAAGTTGTCATATTCAAGTTCAAACCATGAAATATTGGAAGGAGGACAAAAGTGTACAATAAGGGTTGAACAATAGTCCTATAAATCTACCCTATTGCTCACTAATCATGGAGCTGGATGAAAATTGTCTAGTCTTTGTGAACCGTGCGCCAGGCTCCAGGTTTAACTTGCTACTTGTGGCCTGAGTTCCGTAATGATTCAAATAGGCAACTTGTCCCAAATTCTTGCACAATGTTAGCCTAATATGATCCATTAACTTGGGTCGGAATCGGCCCCTAAGAGTGTGTTTGGTTTGGCTACGAGGAGCGGATACTTGGTGTGGTTCTGGCTCTTTGTCCCTACTCAAATAAACCATATTTTATTATATTTATCTGTGTCCTCCTTATATCAATCCTACCTCACTTAGGTTCCTTTTGAATAACAGAACAGACCAAAAATGGTATGTCCTAAGAATGTGAGGATGTGAAATGAATTTGATTGCATCATCATGTACTGACAGAACAGTACATCATACTTTTTATTTTGATAATGAGTCACATTCCATAGCATTGGAAAAAATGTATCATAATCTGCCTAAATATTATTCTGCTCTGTATCTCCCACGTACACTCATCCTTTCTGTCAGGAAACATGTTGAGTTTATTTACTCTATCCAAGAACACTGTCTGGGGCTCACTTTCTCCCCCCCCCCCTCTCTCTCTCTCTCTCTCGCTCTCTCTCACAAACCAAGAGTCAATTAGGCTTACAGTATAACGAATTGCATTTGTGTTGAATTCAGGCCTCGAATCTTAAACTTTAGTAAAAAATGTAATCTACTTCAGACAAAGACCAGTGTTGAAATGAGAGAGAGAGGAGAGAGAGAGAGAGAGAGAGAGAGAGAGAGAGAGAGAGAGAGAGAGAGAGAGAGAGAGAGAGAGAGAGAGAGAGAGAGAGAGAGAGAGAGAGAGAGAGAGAGAGAGAGAGAGAGAGAGAGAGAGAGAGAGAGAGAGAGAGAGAGAGAGAGAGAGAGAGAGAGAGAGAGAGAGAGAGAGAGAGATAATCATTTTGAGTTCAAGTAGCCACTATTGACTTCCCATAGTGGAGTATCAAGTGTTTGGACCTCCATCTGCCTCCAGCACCAGGCCAGACGCTGGGGTGCTGACCCGACCCAGGCCAGGAGGAGGAGAGGCCCAGGCTGGGTTCAGAGGGAGAGGCACCCCCTTGATCTGCCCACCCGGAGATTAATTAACGAATACTTTATTTTTCTATAGTGAAATTTTATTGGCAACAATACAGGCATTCCTGGCATACATACAGTATAATACATCACAACACTTAATTTATATACAACATACATCACAGAACATACATGGTCAGACAGACATGTACACTGAGTTTACAAACCATTAAGAACATCTGCTCTTTCCATGACATAGACTGATAAGGTGCATCCAGTTGAAAGCTATGATTCCTTGTTGATGTCACTTGTTAAAGCCACTTCAATCAGTTTAGAAGAAGGGGAGGAAATATGTAAAAAATATTTTTTATGCCTTGAGACAATTGAGACATGAATGGTATATGTGTGTCATTCAGAGGGTGAATGGGAAAGACAAAATATTTAAGTGCCTTTGAACGGGGTATGGTAGTAGGAGCCAGGCGCACCGGTGTGTGTCAAGAACTGCAACGCTGCTGGGTTTTTCACGCTCAACAGTTTCCCGTGTGTATTAAGAATGGTCCAACACCCAAAAGACATCCAGCCAACTTGACACAACTGTAGGGAGCATTGGAGTCAACATGGGCCAGCATCCCTGTGGAACGCTTTCGACACGTTGTAGAGTCCATGCCCCGACAAATTGAGGCTGTTCTGAGGGCAACTCAATATTAGGAAGGTGTTCCTAATGTTTGGTATACTCAGTGTGTATGTATATTATGGGCTGTGGGTATACTCAGTGTGTAGGTATACTGTGGGTGGTGGGTATACTCAGTGTGTAGGTATACTGTGGGTGGTGGGTATACTCAGTGTGTAGGTATACTGTGGGTGGTGGGTATACTCAGTGTGTAGGTATACTGTGGGTGGTGAAAATACTCAGTGTGTATGTATACTGTGGGTGGTGGGTATACTCGGTGTGTAGGTATACTGTGGGTGGTGGGTATAGTCAGTGTGTAGGTATACTGTGGGTGGTGGGTATACTCAGTGTGTAGGTATACTGTGGGTGGTGGGTATACTCAGTGTGTAGGTATACTGTGGGTGGTGGGTATACTCAGTGTGTAGGTATACTGAGGGTGGTAGGTAAACTCAGTGTGTATGTATACTGTGGGTGGTGGGTATACTCAGTGTGTAGGTATACTGTGGGTGGTGGGTATACTCAGTGTGTAGGTATACTGTGGGTGGTGGGTATACTCAGTGTGTAGGTATACTGTGGGTGGTGGGTAAACTCAGTGTGTAGGTATACTGTGGGTGGTGGGTATACTCAGTGTGTAGGTATACTGTGGGTGGTGGGTATACTCAGTGTGTAGGTATACTGTGGACGGTGGGTATACTCAGTGTGTAGGTATACTGTGGGTGGTGGGTATACTCGGTGTGTAGGTATACTGTGGGTGGTGGGTATACTCAGTGTGTAGGTATACTGTGGGTGGTGGGTATACTGTGGGTGGTGGGTATACTCAGTGTGTAGGTATACTGTGGGTGGTGGGTATACTCAGTGTGTAGGTATACTGTGGGTGGTGGGTATACTCAGTGTGTAGGTATACTGTGGGTGGTGGGTCTACTCAGTGTGTAGGTATACTGTGGGTGGTGGGTATACTCAGTGTGTAGGTATACTGTGGGTGGTGGGTATACTGTGGGTGGTGGGTATACTCAGTGTGTAGGTATACTGTGGGTGGTGGGTATACTGTGGGTGGTGGGTATACTGTGGGTGGGGGGTTAAGGTTTATAGTCCTGTGTTGGTTGGTATGAATTACTTGCGTTCCTGGAGACTCTTCCTCCAGTGAGTAGATGTTGTACAGTACAGTAGGCTAACTCTTTCTCCAGTATTACCTGTGTACGGTGTCCATTTCAGGACAGCCTAACTCTCAGTGTGGATGTCTCAGTAAAAAGGAGTGAAACAACAACCAAGCTAAAACCAAGCATTAACATATCGGCTATCACAAGATATGCCTGGAATACACTTCAAAACTGGTCAATCTTTATTGTTCCCCAACAGAGTGAATGGTCAAGATAGGACTAAGGAGCCCAACTAGAAATGTCTTCAGTTGGCCACGTCTCAACAGTCACAATACTTTGGAGGTGTATGTTTCTATTTGGATCTGTTGTTGTTTAAACACAAAATGCTGTTTAAGCTTAACTTCTATTGTATTGCTTAAGATTACTCTCACTGGTCATCGCTCATAAACAATGATCCCTCTCTCTTGCGGGAAAGTTAATGACTCATAAGCAGATCATCTTGCACATTGTTTAGGGAGAGTCATTTAGAGGGAGCTTCAGGGGTGAATTTGTGAGAGGTCAAACCCGTCAGACAGAAACACAAATCAGATCAGTAGCTACTGTGCAATAACAAAAACAAATGACTAACATTCCGGAGGGTGAGTCCTTACGTAACTATGATCACATTTCAAGTGGTCTTCTCCATTAAAACATCCTCTTCCTGAGTATTATCTTAGTCACACCAACCACATGCCCTCAGTGCCAACCAGATGCCCTTATCTCATCCAGACTGACTTATATCTGCCCTGCAAGATTCAAAAGAAAGGAATGCCAGTGAATAGCAGAAGCTACATTGTTTGATTTCTGTGGTGACCAAACCCAAACACGAGGGTGGGATTCCTCAGTTATATGATGATGATGACCTTACAGAGTCTTGCATTGGACTTGATTGGCTGGCCGAGCTCAACTATCCTGTTCTCTTAGGGTACATCTGAAATGACATCCTATTCCCTTTATAGTGCACTACTTTTGACCAGGGCCCACAGGACTCTATAGGTAATAGGGTGCCATTTTTAATAATTTACCAGCTCGAGAGGTCAACGGTTAAAGGTGAACTTCACAAGACGGGGTCAGGGCAGACGATGGCCAGATCAGGATAGCCACTTAAAGACTCTCTGACCTCTGCACCAAGTGTAATGGGTCAGCCAAGCAACCGCACTCTCCTCGCCACAGCTAGGAGTATAGCCTGGTCCCGTCAGTCAGTCACTGGGTTGCCTTAGCCTCAGTTTGTATTGTTTTTCTTTCTTTCTTCCTCCTCCTCCTCCTCCTCCTCCTCCCCCTCCTCCTCCTCCTCCTCCTCCTCCTCCTCCTCCTCCTCCTCCTCCTCCTCTCTATTCCTAGGTGTTGTGGATCCGAAGGACCCATAAAAAGGGCAATTCAAAGCTCTCAGCCATAACAGTAATAGGTCCTGAGTGTAATGGTACACAGCCATTAGGCTAATGGGCCCTACTCTAACGGCCCTCTTTGCAGGGTGAAGGGCCCCTGTACTTCATATTGATATAAACACGGTGCAATGACACACGTTTATAAAGCATTAAATAGACCTGGATAGCCGCTCTCAGGTAAACAGAATTAAACCCAGGTGTCGGTTGATATATACCTCCCAAGACAAGTTGTAAACCCTTTTCTGATCCTGATTCCATGCCATCTGAAAAGGATAGGTACAGTATGCTAATAGTTGGTCCACTACTCTAACTTGAACCCTAACTGTTCTAAACACTAGGGCTGCAGTCAGACTTCTCTCAGAGACACATAGCCTACAGTACAGGTCTCAGTTACAGCCTCCTGCCCTCCTCGTGAGAACAGGAAGCCAGGCACGGCTTTTACAGTCAGAACCATTTACTGTGTTTTAACCCTGGTTAGCAGGGCAGCACGCACACACAGACCTACCTCAGGTGGAGGGAGGGAGAGTGGGAGAGGGGTAGAGAGAGAGGAGGGGGGAGAGGAAGAGAGGTGAGGATAGATGGGAGTAGGGGTGAGAAAGACAAAGGGGGAGAAAAAGACAGAGAGAGAGAGATATTAGTGCCCCCTCCCACTCTCTCTCCCTGCTCTGCTTGTTTTTACCAGAGAGCAAATGATAGCGTCCTCAGTTAGAGGGGAAGTGCTTTTTTATGGGGCCCTCTCTGGTGGTGCAGTACCAAAAACCCTAACCCCCAAAACCCTAAACCTAACCCTAAACCTAACTCTAACCCCAAAACCCTAAACCCTAAACCTAACCCTAACCTCAAAACCCTAAACCTAACCCTAACCTCAAAACCCTAAACCCTAAACCTAACCCTAACCCCAAAACCCAAAACCTAACCCTAAACCTAACCCTAACCCCAAAACCCTAAACCTAACCCTAACCCCAAAAACCTAAACCTAACCCTAACCACAAAACCCTGAACCTAACCATGAACCTAACCCTAACCCCAAAACCCTAAACCTAAACTCTGTGGGGTTGAGGAGATGGGAATTCGAGCTGCAACTAATGCTCTTGTTACCTACAGCGAATTGAGTTAGAGCTTACAGTATAACGAATTGCATTTGTGTTGAATTCAGGCCTCGAATCTTAAGCTTTAGTAAAAAATGTAATCTACTTCAGACAAAGACCAGTGTTGAAATGAGAGAGAGAGAGAGAGAGAGAGAGAGAGAGAGAGAGAGAGAGAGAGAGAGAGAGAGAGAGAGAGAGAGAGAGAGAGAGAGAGAGAGAGAGAGAGAGAGAGAGAGAGAGAGAGAGAGAGAGAGAGAGAGAGAGAGAGAGAGAGAGAGAGAGATGCCAAACCACATGATTAAAAACATTGGACACTTGATGGAACACAAAGCCTTCACCATCACTATCTCATCCTGGAATATACAAGATCTGAGGTCATCTGCCTTTGGCCTAAAGAGCAGGAACCTGGACATCACTGAATACAGAAATACAGAGATTGTTATCCTATAGGAAACATGGTATAGAGGAGATGGACCCACTTGTTGCCCTCTAGGTTACAGAGAGCTGATAGTCCCATCCACCATACTACCAGGTGTGAAACAGGGAAGGTATAGAGTAGACCTAACTCACTCTATTAAATTAATCAAAACAGGAACATTTTACATTTGGCTAGAAATTCAAAAGGAAATGATCTCAACAGAGAAAAATATCCTCCTGTGTGCTACCTATATCCCCCCAAATTGAGACTGCATGAAGAATTCTGCAAAAATATCCTCCATGTACAACGTAAAACACCAAATAATGGATGCAGAGCAGAATTAGGCCGATACCTGCTAATTATCAAAATCCAAAAAAGAGATGTTAAATTCTACAACCACCTTAAAGGAAGCGATTTACAAACCTTCTATAACAAAGCCATCACCTACAGAGAGCTGAACCTGGACAAGAGTTGGTCCTGGTCCTAAGTAAGCTGGTACTGAGGCTATGTTCACAAACACAAACAGACCCCACAGAGGCCCAGGACCACAACACAATTAGACCCAACCATATCAACAAAAACATAATTACTTGACACATTGGAAAGAATTAACAGAAAAACAGAGCACTAGAAGACTATGTGCACACTGCCCACAAAATGAGGTGGAAACTGAGCTGCACTTCCTAACCTCCTGACAAATGTAGGACCATATTAGAGACAAATATTTCCCTCAGATTATACAGATGCACAAAGAACTCGAAAACAAACCCAATTTTGATAAACTCCCATATCTATTGGGTGAAATACCACAGTGCACCTTTCACGCCCTGACCTTAGAGATCCTTATTATTCTCTATGTTTGGTTAGGTCAGGGTGTGACTCGGGTGGGAAAATCTATGATTGGGGATCATATATAAGTTGTCATTTTCTTTTTGGGTTTTGTGGGATCTTGTTTTCTGTTTAGTGTTTTTTTTGCCTGACAGAACTGTTCGCTTTCATAGCCCAGTGCGTCCTGTGCCAGCGCTCCACACTCACCGAGCTAAAGTGGATATCCAGCCAGGATGTGTTATGGCTGCTCCACTCACTAGACTGCCAGTACATCTCCTCAGTCCGGTGAGACCTGTTCCGGCTCCACGTACGAATCCTCCTGTGATGATCCATGGCCCGAAGCCTCCAGTGATAATCCATGGCACGAAGCCTCCAGTGATGATCCATGGCACGAAGCCTCCAGTGATGGTCCATGGCACAAAGCCTCCAGTGATGATCCATGGCCCGAAGCCTCCAGTGATGATCCATGGCACGAAGCCTCCAGTGATGATCCATGGCACGAAGCCTCCAGTGATGATCCATGGCCCGGAGCCTGCAGCAATGATCCATGGCACGAAGCCTCCAGCGATGATCCATGGCACGAAGCCTCCAGCGATGATCCATGGCACAAATCCTCCAGCGACGGTCCCCGGACCGGAGCCTCCAGCGACGGTCCCCGGACCGGAGCCTCCAGCGACGGTCCCCGGACCTGAGCTTCCAGCGACGGTCCGCAGCCCGGAGACTCCAGCGACGGTCAGCAGCCCGGAGCTTTCAGCGACGGTCGGCAGTCCAGGGCCTCCAGCGAGGGTTCCAAGTCCAGAGCCTTCAGCGAGGGTTCCCAGTCCAGAGCCTTCAGCGAAGGTTCCCAGTCCAGAGCCTTCAGCGAGGGTTCCCAGTCCAGAGCCTTCAGCGAGGGTTCCAAGTCCAGAGCCTTCAGCGAGGGTTCCCAGCCCAGAGCCTTCAGCGAGGGTTCCCAGTCCAGAGTCTCTGGCGACGATCTACGGTCCGGAGGCCCCGGCGACGATCCCTGCACCAGAGGCGTCACCGAAGTGGGGTGAGCCTCAAGCGGAGCGGGGTCGGCGTCCCGCACCGGAGCCTCCACCGAGAGTAGATGCCCACCCGGACCCTCCCCTATAGGTTCAGGTTTGCGGCCGGAGTCCGCACCTTTGGGGGGGCGGGGTACTGTCACGACCTTAGAGATCTTTATTATTCGCTATGTTTGGTTAGGTCAGGGTGTGACTCGGGTGGGAAAATCTATGTTTTCTATTTCTTTGTGTTTTTGGCTGAGTATGGTTCCCAATCAGAGGCAGCTGTCTATCGTTGTCTCTGATTGGGGATCATATATAAGTTGTCATTTTCCTTTTGGGTTTTGTGGGATCTTGTTTTCGGTTTAGTGTTTTTTTTTGCATGACAGAACTGTTCGCTTTCGTTTTTTGACTTTCGTTATTTTGTTTGAGTGTTTTTGAATAAAAAAATCATGAACACTTTCCACGCTGCGTCTTGGTCCACTCTTCATACCACAAACAAGAGCCGTAACAGTACCATCACAGCAGCAAGATTTGTGATCTGTTGCCACAAGAAAAGGGCAACCAGTGAAGAACAAACACCATTGTAAATACAACCCATATTTATGTTTATTTATTTTCCCTTTTGTACTTGAACTATTTGCACATAATATGACATTTTAAATGTCTTTATTATTTTGGAACTTTTGTGAGTGTAATGTATACTGTAATTTTTCTATTGTTTATTTCACTTTTCTTTATTATCTATTTCACGTGCTTTGGCAATGTAAACATATGTTCCCCATGCCAATAAAGCCCTTAAATTGAAATTGAATTTAGAGAGAGAGAGAGAGAGAGAGAGAGAGAGAGAGAGAGAGATGGGAAATGAGTTTCCCATCAGCGTGCTGTGCTCCGTCTCTCCAGTCAGTTAGACCCCTGAGTGGAGACTCCTAAAGCCCACGGAATAAACCCCAGAGACATGGGAAACCAGTTTCATCAAACTCTCTGTGTGTTCCATAGAGTCTGGGTGGACCCCTGCTCCCCTTCTCCCCTCCTCCCTCCTCGCCCATTAACAATGAGGGGATGTGTGAGAAAAGAACCAAGAAGTGTGGTTCTCCCTCCTCTCTCCATCAGGCCAGGGGTGTAAATTCCACCCCACCCAGGGGCTCAGGATGAAGGGGAGGCTAAGACCTGTGTGCCCCCTCCTCTCCCCAGCAGGAGCCCCAGAAAGTAATGAAGGCCTGGGGCGGCAAGGCGGCTGGGGACCATTGGGGGGGCGGTCGGGGCTGGCGGGTTAGAGGATTCCAGCCTGATGGTGTGGAGAGGGTCTTTCTGTAACTCTCTGCAGGTAGCCAGGAGCACAGCCCTGAGGCAAGGATTCCTGGGCCTGCTCCCCTCATCACCTCTGACGACCGGGGTCTTAATCACACTGTTCACACACTCACACCTCACCCTGCATTTCCTCGCCCTCTCTTACTCTCTCCATTCTGTCTCCCCACAACACTGTCTCCCTTCTGTTCTGTTTCTTTACTCTTTCTTTATCAACCTCTTTTCCCATCCACAGCAGCTAACTTCCTCTAAACTCCTTCTCAGTCTGTCTTGCGCTCTTCTCCCATACTGTAACCAACTATAATATACTGTAACCAACTGTAATATACAGTAACCAACTATAATATACTGTAACCACCTATACTATACAGTAACCAACTATAATATAATGTAACCAACTATACTATACTGTAACCAACTACACTTTACAGTAACCAACTATAATATACTGTAACCAACTATACTATACAGTAACCAACTATAATATACTGTAACCACCTATACTATACAGTAACCAACTATAATATAATGTAACCAACTATAATATACTGTAACCAACTATAATATACTGTAACCAACTATACTATACAGTAACCAACTATAATATACAGTAACCAACTATAATATACAGTAACCAACTATAATATAATGTAACCAACTATAATATACAGTAACCAACTATACTATACAGTAACCAACTATAATTCAATGTAACCAACTATAATATACTGTAACCAACTATACTTTACAGTAACCAACTATAATATACTGTAACCAACTATACTATACAGTAACCAACTATAATATACTGTAACCAACTATACTATACAGTAACCAACTATAATATACTGTAACCAACTATAATATACAGTAACCAACTATAATATACTGTAACCAACTATAATATACAGTAACCAACTATAATATAGGGTAACCAACTATAATATATAGTAACCAACTACACTTTACAGTAACCAACTATAATATACAGTAACCAACTATAATATACAGTAACCAACTATAATATACTGTAACCACCTATAATATACTGTAACCAACTATAATATATAGTAACCAACTATAATATACAGTAACCAACTATAATATACAGTAACCAACTATAATATACAGTAACCAACTATAATATACTGTAACCACCTATAATATACTGTAACCAACTATAATATATAGTAACCAACTATAATATACAGTAACCAACTATAATATACTGTAACCAACTATAATATACTGTAACCAACTATAATATATAGTAACCAACTATAATATATAGTAACCAACTATAATATAATGTAACCTCTCCTCTCCTTGTTCAGGCGGCGTTCGGCGGTCGACGTCACCGACCTTCTAGTCATCGCTGATCCTCTTTTAATTTTCCATTGGTTTTGTCTTGTCTTCCATCACACCTGGTTCCAATTCCATCAATTACATGTTGTGTATTTAACCCTCTGTTCCCCCCCATGTCCTTGTCCGTAATTGTTTCTTGTAGTGCTGGTGATTACCGGGTTTTGTTTGACCCATTTCATGTATTGTTCTGTTGACGGTGGTTTATGTTGATTAAACAAGACCGTTGTAAATCAGTTTTCGCTCTCCTGCACCTGACTTCTCTGCCGCCAGTACGCACCTCATTACAGAATTACGGACCCAAACTATGGAGTCAACAGGAGCAGGTACCCCGGGTATAGGGGTGGAGGAGCGCGTCCGGGAGAACACAGCAATACTCCACCATCTTGGCACCGCCATGGACCGCGTTGTCCAGACAATGGACCGCTGGGAGAGACAGGGAGTTCTTCCAGCACCCCCACCAGCACGGCTGCGGATGCGGCGTTGGACCAGTTTGAGCAGTTCACCGGCTGTTTCTGGGCAGTCTTCGACCACCCGCCCGAGGGTAAAGCGGCGGGTGAGCACCTCTTCCATCTGAGGCAGGAGACGAGGAGCGCCCAGGAGTTCGCCCTGGAGTTTAGGACCCTGGCTGCGGGATGGAACAACAGGGCCCTGATCGACTATTACCGCTGCAGTCTGCGTGACGACGTCCGTCGGGAGTTGGCCTGCAGAGACACCACCCTCACGTTCGACCAGCTGGTGGACCTGTCCATCCGGCTGGACAACCTGCTGGCTACCCGCGGACGTTCAGATCGAGGTATGGTGGTTCCATCCCCCCGCATCCCCTCTCTGACACCCATGAAGCTGGGAAGTGCGGTGCGCAGGGAGACCAGAGGGGGTTCCAGCTCGTGCACCATCTGTGGCCGCAGAGGTCACACTGCCGGTCGGTGCCGGGTTGGTTCCTCTGGGGATCGAGGCAGCAGGCAGGGCGCTCTGGCGTCACCCCAGGTGAGCCGGCACCATTCTCACCCAGACCCCTCTGTTGCCCATATGTTTGTGTATGTCACTTTTTCGGAGTTTTCCCCGCATTCCCAGCATAAGGCGCTCGTCGAGTTCAGGCGCGGCTGGGAATTTTTATAATTTTTTATATAATTTTTATTTTATAGATAGATTGTTCGCCCATAGTTTAGGGATCCCCATTGTTCCCGTGGCTGTGCCCTTCCCCGTTCACTCCTTAGATAGTCGACCATCAGGGTCAGGTTTGATCAGGGAGGCCACCGCTCCTCTGGGCATGGTGACGCAGGGGGGGCACAAGGAGAGAATTAGTCTCTTCCTTATTGACTCTCCTGCGTTTCCCGTGGTGCTAGGCCTACCCTGGTTAGTTTGTCATGACCCCACTGTTTCTTGGCCACAGAGGGCTCTAAAGGGGTGGTCGTGGGAGTGCTCGGGGGGGTGTTTAGGGGTTTCCGTTGGTGCTACTACGGTGGAAAGTCCAGACCAGGTCTCCACCGTGCGCATTCCCCCTGAATACGCCAATTTGGCTCTCGCCTTCTCTAAAAAGAAGGCGACTCAATTACCACCCCATCAACGGGGCGATTGTGCGATAAATCACCTGGTAGATGCTGCACTTCCCAGGAGTCACGTGTATCCCCTCTGGGAAGGGCGATGCGCAGGGAGACCAGAGGGGGTTCCAGCTCGTGCACCATCTGTGGCCGCAGAGGTCACACTGCCGGTCGGTGCCGGGTTGGTTCCTCTGGGGATCGAGGCAGCAGGCAGGGCGCTCTGGCGACATATGGAAACATATGTCTCCGAATCCCTGCATCAGGGGTACATTCGGTCCTCCACTTCACCCGTCTCCTCGAGTTTATTTTTTGTGAAGAAGAAGGAGGGAGGTCTGCGCCCGTGTATTAACTATCGGGGTCTGAACCAGATCACTGTGAGGTATAGTTAGCCGCTACCACTCATAGCCACAGCGATTGAGTCAATGCACGGGGCGCGCTTCTTCACCAAACTAGATCTCAGGAGCGCTTACAACCTGGTGCGTATCCGAGAGGGAGACGAGTAGAAGACGGCTTTCAGTAGCACCTCAGGGCACTATGAGTACCTCGTCATGCCGTACGGGTTGATGAATGCGCCATCAGTCTTCCAAGCCTTTGTAGACGAGATTTTCAGGGACCTGCACGGGCAGGGTGTAGTGGTGCATATTGATGACATTCTGATATACTCCGCTGCACGCGCCGAGCATGCGTCCTTGGTGCGCAGGGTGCTTGGTCACCTGTTGGAGCATGATCTGTACGTCAAGGCTGAGAAATGCCTGTTTTTCCAGCAGTCCGTCTCCTTCCTAGGGTATCGCATTTCCACCTCAGGGGTGGAGATGGAGAGTGACCGCATTTCAGCCGTGCATAATTGGCCGACTCCCACCACAGTAAAGGAGGTGCAGCGGTTCTTAGGGTTTGCCAACTACTACCGGAGGTTAATCAGAGGTTTTGGTCAGGTAGCGGCTCCCATTACCTCACTGCTGAAGGGGGCCCCGGTGCGTTTGCAGTGGTCGGCTGAGGCGGACAGGCTTTTAGTCACCTGAGGGCTCTGTTTACCTCGGCTCCCGTGCTGGCCCATCCAGATCCCTCTTTGGCGTTCATAGTGGAGGTGGACGCTTCCGATGCTGGGATAGGAGCTGTGCTCTCTCAGTGCTCAGGTACGCCATCGAAGCTCCGCCCCTGTGCCTTCTTCTCGAAGAAGCTCAGCCCAGCGGAGCGAAACTATGACGTGTGGGACCGGGAGCTTTTGGCTGTCGTCAAGGCCTTGAAGGCGTGGAGACATTGGCTTGAGGCGAGCTAGACACCCTTTTCTCATCTGGACTGACCACCGCAATCTGGAGTACATCCGGGCAGCGAGGAGACTGAACCCTCGCCAGGCAAGGTGGGCCATGTTTTTCACCCGTTTTGTGTTTACTCTTTCCTACAGACCAGGCTCCCAGAACGTGAAGGCAGAGGCATTGTCCCGGCTGTATGACACAGAGGAGCGGCCCTTGGATCCCACTCCCATACTCCCCGCCTCCTGCCTGGTGGCGCCGGTAGTGTGGGAGCTGGACACGGACATTGAGCAGGCGTTACGTGCAGAGCCCGCTCCCGTCCAGTGTCCCGCTGGGTGTCTGTACGTCCCGTCTGTTGTTCGTGACCGGTTGATCTATTGGGTCCACACGTCACCCTCCTCTGGTCATCATGGGATCGGTCGGCCAGTGCACTGTTTGAGCGGGAGGTACTGGTGGCCTACCTTGGCTAAGGACGTGAGGGTTTATGTTTCCTCCTGCTCGGTGTGCGCCCAGTGTAAGGCACCTGCCCAGAGGTAAGCTACACCCCTTACCCGTTCCACAGCGGCCTTGGTCGCACCTGTCGGTGGATTTTCTGACTGATCTTCCACCCTCACAGGGTAACACTGTGATCCTGGTCATTGTGGACCGTTTCTCTAAGTCCTGTCGTCTCCTCCCTCTGCCCGGTCTCCCTACGGCCCTACACACTGTGGAGGCCTTGTTTACACATGTCTTCCTGCACTACGGGGTGCCTGAGGATTTAGTGTCTGATCGGGGTCCCCAGTTCACGTCTAGGGTCTGAAAGGCGTTCATGGAACGTTTGGGGGTCTCGATCAGCCTTACTTCAGGCTTTCACCCCGAGAGTAATGGGCATGTGGAGAGAGTGAACCAGGATGTGGGCAGGTTTCTGCGGTCCTATTGGCAGGACCGGCCGGGGGAGTGGGCGGCGTTCGTGCCCTGGGCCGAGATGGCACAGAACTCGCTTCTCCACTCCTCCACTAACCTCTCTCCCTTCCAGTGCGTACTGGGGTACCAGCCGGTTCTGGCGCCTTGGCATCGGAGTCAGACCGAGGTTCCTGCGGTGGACGACTGGTTCAGGCGCGCGGAGGAGACATGGGAAGCTGTCAGTGTTCACCTTCAGTAGGCCGTGATGCGCCAAAAGTGGAACGCAGATCGCCACCGCAGTGAGGCCGGGTCTGGCTCTAGACACGAAACCTACCCCTCCGCCTGCCCTGCCGGAAGCTGGGTCCACGGTTTGTGGGTCCATTTAAAGTCCTGAGGAGAGTGAACGAGGTTTGTTATAGGTTACAGCTTCCACCCGATTACCGTATTAACCCCTCGTTCCATGTGTCTCTCAGGCCGGTGGTGGCTGGCCCACTCCAGGAGTCTGAGAAGCGGGAGGTTCCTACTCTGTTCGCTCCATACTGGATTCGAGGCGTCGGGCGAGGGGCCTTCAGTATCTCGTGGAGTAAGTGGGGTACGGTCCGGAGGAGAGGTACTGGGTTCCGGTCGAGGACGTGTTGGACCCTTCAATACTGCAGGAGTTCCACCGTCTTCGTCCGGGTCGTCCCCGAGGACGGTGTCGACGCGCTGCTGGAGCCGTGCGTCAAGGGGGGGGTACTGTCACGACTTTGGCCGAAGTTGGTCCCTCTCCTTGTTCGGGCGGCGTTCGGCGGTCGACGTCACCGACCTTCTAGCCATCGCCGATCCACTTTTCATTTTCCATTGGTTTTGTCTTGTCTTTCATCACACCTGGTTCCAATTCCATCAATTATATGTTGTGTATTTAACCCTCTGTTCACCCCCATGTCCTTGTCCGTAATTGTTTCTTGTAATGCTTGTGCACGGTATGCTGGTGATTACCGGGTTTTGTTTGACCCATTTCATGTATTGTTCTGTTGACGGTGGTTTATGTTGATTAAACGACACCGTTGTAAATCAGTTTTCACTCTCCTGCGCCTGACTTCTCTGCCGCCAGTACGCACCTCATTACAGTTACCAACTATAATATAGGGTAACCAACTATAATATACAGTAACCAACTATAATATACAGTAACCAAATATAATATAATATAAATCAAATCAAATCAAATTGTATTTGTCACATACACATGGTTAGCAGATGTTAATGCGAGTGTAGCGAAATGCTTGTGCTTCTAGTTGACAATACTGACAATGCAGTAGTATTCAACGAGTAATCTAACCTAACAATTTCACAACAACTACCTTATACACACAAGTGTAAAGGAATGAATAAGAATATGTACATTAAAAAAATATATGAATGAGTGATGGTATAGAACGGCATAGGCAAGATGCAGTGGATGGTATAGAGTACAGTATACATATGAGATGAGTAATGTAGGGTATGTAAACATTATATAAAGTGGCATTGTTTAAAGTGGCTAGTGATACATTACATCAAGATGGCAAGATGCAGTAGATGATATAGAGTACAGCATATACTGTAACCAACTATAATATACTGTAAGCACACATAATAGTCTCCAGGATAGTTGCTGTGAAAAACACTAAGCAAGTTAAATATCTTGCAAACACACACCCAGACACACTGAACATTCAACACCCCCCACACCCCCCCAACCAATGGATCCCCTCTCCGATCTACCTTCCATTATTAATTTGCATTCCTTCCCCCTCTCCCCCCTCCCCTTCTCATCTTGGGGGTCTAACTCACAGCTCTCTCCCGGAGATAGGAGCCCAGCCCCTGGCCACTGCCCCCCCCCCCTCCCAATCCCACTGCAGACAGACATTAGCCTGGACCAAATAAAACCTCATAAAGGCTAATGTTGCGCTAACATGCCACTCGCCAGGGGTGGGCCATGTCAGGTCACGGTTTGGAATATAGCTGGGCGCTAACCAAAGTTAATTACACTCCCACCGGGGCGGTGAGACACACACACACACACACACACACATGCACATAAACACACACACGCAGGCATGCATGCACGCACACACTGAAACACACACACACCGGGTGGGGTGATTCCCGTTCCCGGTTTGTTAACTCCCTCCGGGCTATAACGTCTAACGTGGGGACGACCCATGGAGCCACAAAACGACAGGAAGTGGGTTTTAATTTCCTTTATGCCTAACTGATTACCCACAAATCCCTTTGGGCTCCTTCAGACACAGAAAGTCCCCCTATCTGCTCTCTCCGTCTCTCTCAGCCATAGATGAGAGAACAGATCTCCATAACTCATCTAATATAATTGAGAACAATCTATGTAACTCAGAAGAGAACCCTCTGACTTCTGACACCTGGGTCACTTGGTAACAGCATGAGATTTCCTTCTTAAAATATCTCCACATTGTCTGCTGTAAAAAGGGAGTGTTGCCATTAGTTTAGTTGTTGTACACTAATGGAGGGTTTTCCAGAACCAGGTTATTAAGCTTTACTCCTGGACTAAAGCACTTTTTAGTGAGATTCTCCATTGAAATTTAAGTCCATGATTATAGGCTCATTTGTCTGGGTTTGGGAATCAATCATAACTGGTGGAATGTTGCATATACAGTGATGTGAAATGTATTTGCCCCCTTTCTGATTTTCTCTATTTTTGCATAACTTTGATAATGAATGTTATCAGATCTTCAACCAAAACCTAATATTAGTTAAAGGGAACAAATAACACAAAAATGATATATTTATTTCATAAACAAAGTTATAAAACATCCAATGACATGGGTCCTAATCACTACATTCCACAGTAAGAACCTCATACCAACAGTCAAGCATGGTGGTGGTAGTGTGATGGTTTCTGGATGCTTTGCTGCCTCAGGACCTGGATGACTTGCCCTAATAGAAGTAACCATGAATTCTGCTCTGTGTCAAAGAATTCCACAGGTGAATATCAGGCCATCCGTCTATGTGCTGAAACTGAAGTACAGCTGGGTCATGCAGCAAGACAATGATCCAAAACACACAATCAAGTCTACATGTAAATGGCTAAAAAGCAACACATTTTAAGTTTTTGACATCAGAGGGGTGAGTGATGGTTTTGAGTGTTGGTTTCTTGAGGAGGGGAGCGACTCTGGCCATCTTGAAGTCAGGGATGAGTTGATGAGGGAAGTGATCGGAAATGAGAGAAGGTCTCCAGAGATGGTCTGGAGAAGGGAGGAGGGGATGGGGTCAAGTGGGCAGGTTGTTGGGCGGCCTGACACTAGTCGCTGGATTTAATCTCTTCTCCTCGCATCCTCATCTGCGCTCAGTGGGTGACTTTGCCGTCTCAGACAGACAGGCAGGTACAGTATTACCGGAGTCTCTCTGTCCCTCAGTTTCTCAGAGACACCACATTCATATGGACAGATTAATATCAAAAACTTTTTTGACTCCTTAGTATCTGGCTGTACATTAGCTGAGAATGTGGTCCGTCTGGTCTGTATCAGGTATCCTATGGGTTTGTGTTGTGTGGTCCATCAACAGGAAGTGAGGTTTAATCAGAGCAGGAAGTAAGTGGGATATGTGCTGTATCCACCATGCTAACACACATTGATCCTCTTGCAGTTTACTTAATTTCTTTGTTTTCCTTAAACTCTGGAGGGAGTAAACAAATCCTTTTAATGTTTCCAGCTGAAAACATGGTATATAATGGAATTAGGCTCGTCAGTGTGTGTGTGTGTGTGTGTGAGTGTGAGTAATAAACGCGGTCTCGCTCATTTGTTCCGCTGTGCGGGGTCATGGTGGTAAAGCTCTCTTCCTCTCCGTAGGGTGTGTGTGGTGTCCCACTCCCCGGAGGAAGCATCCATGTGGCCTCCACACCGACCTGACAACCAGGGAACAACCATGGAACCATCTGCCTAGGGACAAGCGAACAGCCACCATGGACTCTCTGTGATGTGCGTGTGTGTGTGTGCCTGCCTGGTAATATAATGTGTGTGGTAGAGCACATGCTGTGTCCTAAACACACCGTTTAGATGACATCATAGCTCATAGACAGAGAGACTTAATAGCAGGTAATGCACATCAGCTGCATCCCAAATGGCAACCTATTTCCTACATAGTGCATTACTTTTAACCAGAGCCCTATGGTCCCTGGTCAAAAGTAGCACACTATTTAGGGAATAGGGTGCCATTTAGGACGTAAAAATCCTCTCTGACCTTCACTTCCCAAATCTGCCCCCCACACATTATAGTATATGACCCTATAAATGACTAATTCTTACAAGAACACATTGACAAACTGAACAGGGAACTAACGTTGGAAAGTTTGAAAGAGAGTTTAACCATGTTTGGACCACCAGACAGAAATAGAACCGTTCAACATAGACTATGTCTGGTCTGGAGGGAAGGACCTCTATTTCAGGTGAGCCCTAAATTCAGCCAGCTGCATACCTTTATAATGAGAGGAATATCCAGCCAGCTATTCCAGCTCCACCACAGAGAATGGCGCTCCCTCTTCCAAGAACAGCTAAGCCCTGTTGTTCTCCTTCTTCCTTCCTAAGCCATGTTGCAGCCACATTACTGAACTAGAGCAAAGACTCTTCTCTCCTCTCCTTTCCTCTTCTCTACTCTCTCTTCCTCTCTACTGACAATGCGCTGGTTCTCTTTTCCCTGTCTCACCAGGCCAGACTCACTCGAGCAGCGTAAAGCTCCGCTCTGATCACACAATGAACCACCGACAGACAGACTGCCATGGGATTTTGGGACACTGCGGAGCTGGAACATGCGTTGTCCCCGATACGGACTCATCGCTGAGTTTCTGTGAGCGCTGCTCAGGGCGATGGGTGGCATCTCTTCCCAACTTTGTCCTTCGCTGCTTCTAGGGAGAGGTACATAATGGAGTCATCATTTGTCCTGACTTCCTTCTCTCTAAACTCCAGAGAGAAAATTGGAGGACAGTTAACTGACTCAATGGATAACAACTGCAATCATCCACATCAGCCTTATTGACAAAGGACCAAATATAGAATAAGAGTACAACTAACACATTTAGGAAAAATCACTGATGACAACCATTTGTATCTCTTAAAGCGTGAATGCAGGCTTAGGAACCAGATCATCTCTCTCTCTCTCTCTCCCTCTCTCCCTCCCTCTCCCTCTCCCTCTCCCTCTCCTTCTCTCCCTCTCCCTCTCAGAATTGTCAGTCTGGTTGGCGGACAAGTACCAGAGACCCTTATTGACGTCACAGCATTGGTCTCTAAAGACAGATCCACAGCTGCTCAAGTCAGGTGTTTGTTTTTGTTCAAACCAGGAAGAGGAAACAGGTATAACTCTGGTTGCGTCCCAAATAGCACCCTATTCACTATATAGTGCACTATTTTTGACCAGAGCCCTGTTGGCCCTGGTTTAAAAGTAGTGCACTGGATAGGGAATATGGTGCCATTTGGGACGCACCCAGAGTTATACCTGCGACGCACAATCTGTCTTTGAAAACACTGGGCAAAGCTTCCTGACTGGAGAACCACAGGCCAGACAGACAGCTCAACCTGTCATTCTGTCAAACAACCTTTTCTCACTCTGACTCACTTTATACTCACACAGACATACACACAGATGGATGTTTACACGCTTGCATAGACTACACACACTTGTATACACATGCACACAATTGTACACATATACACACCTTGTTTGGCTCTAAATATGGGACTCACAAAAGTTTTTGTTTTGTTTGTTACATGCTAATTTGTGCTTTACTAGCTACTATCTGTGTTACTAGCATGAGTAAACACACCCTCATGCTCATGTTCTTATAGGGAACAAACAAACAGTCCTGGCGCTCCTACAAAAACAAACACTCTCCTGGTAAAAAAAAAATCCCCACAACAACAAAAAATGCTGTTAGATGGTGAAGTCTAATTTTCAACACCTTCCTTATTCCAAAGCCTGTCGGTTTCAAAGTCACTGGAATCTGACCTCATCAACGTCATCCTGGCGGAAAAAAGACAATTACACAGGATATCATCTAAGTGATGATAAAGACCTGGAGAAGAAAGGAATTTGAAGGGCACTCATTGGCTGTAGCTTTGAACAGGACCTTCGGAGCGTTCAGGCCCTCTGATGACAGCCAGATGGCATCGTCTGATAATGGCTGTTCATCATCACCTCCATGAGCGCACACACACACACACACACACACACACACACACACACACACACACACACACACACACACACACACACACACACACACACACACACACACACACACACACACACACACACACACACACACATGCAGGCACACACACTCACACACGCATACATTCAGACACACACATACACGCATGCACAAACAACAATGACGAGACAGCCTACAGGGAGGAGGTGAGGGCCCTGGAGGAGAGGTGCCAGGAAAATAACTTCTCCCTCAATGTCAACAAAACTAAGGAGCTGATCGTGGACTTCAGGAGACAGTAGATGGAGCATGCCTCGGCATACACATCACTGACAATCTGAAACCGTCCACCCACACAAACAGTGTGGTGAAGAAGGTTCAATCTCAGGAGGCTGAAGAAATTTAGATGCACTATTGAACTTGAACTTTTACAGATGCACTATTGAAAGCATCCTGTTGGGCTGTATCACCGCCTGGTACGGAAACTGCACCGCCCGCAACCACAGAGCTCTCCAGAGCTATGGATGCAAGGACTGACCAAAATGATTGTTTTAACCATGTTATGAGGCTATACAGTGTTTGTTTACATTTGCAATGTTTACAAACATTGGAGTAAAACACACTTATATTTTGGGTTCCCATGGAGGGTGACAGTTGAACTAAGCTCATTTATAAGTCCAAAAATGGATGTAGCAACAGACTGCCCCTTTAAATCTAACAAAAGTGTGCAAGTTTGAGCATGTGTCCATTAGGCCTAAGGATAAAAAAAATTATCAGCATGAATTAGGTTGAGCAATAAATGCCCCACTTTTATTCTATAGGCTGGGATCCGCACTATGCAGCTGTTGCAATAGCAGATTTTTCACTGGCTGCCCACTGGTTTCAAAAACAATGATGTATAGGCAGCTTAAACTTCTTGAATTCAACCATTAGTGGGTTCAAATACACATTTAGATTTGTGAACAGCCATCGACAACAACCACAATCCGTAGAGCTCAAATAGCTAAATAAGAGAGCAGCAGTGTGATTCACATCAATGCGCTATGAAGATATCAGTAATAAGTGATATCCGAATCGCCATAGACTACACCACTGCTGTCATCCTTACCTCCAAGCGTTTATTCAAGTTGGATAATCTTTGGATGCCGACAGCAGTAGCACCATTGGAAGACATAGATTGGACTGTAGCCTACAAAAGCCTATTCCTGTCCTTTACCCACGATCCATCAAACACAATTTGGTGTGTCATCATAGTGGTCTCTGACTTGTGGTCAGACTCTCTCAGGTGGAACAAACTTAAACTTGCGCCTTTTTTTCCATGCTGATTTGAATGTCATTGAGAAAACAGAGAAGGGTCAAATATTTTGTTTTGCAAACATCCTTTCTGAATTTAGTTTTTCAAAAGTATCTGTAATCTGATTACAATATTTTTATTACAGTTACCGTTTTTTGTAATCCCTTACATGTAACAGATTACATGTAATCCATTACTCCCCAACCCTGTATGTACAGTATATACATATATATGTTTATACTCCGGACTCCGACATTGCTCGTCCTAATATTTAGATATTTCTTTATTCCATTATTTTACTTCTAGATATGTGTGTATTGTTGTGAATTGTTAGATACTACAGCACTGTTGGAGCTAGGAACACAAGCATTTCGCTACACCCACAATAACTTCTGCTAAATATGTGTATGCGACCAATATAATTTGATTTGATTTGAAACACACACGCATGGCCAAGCAGGGTGGGACAGCCAGCGGGGGAGTCAAGGAGGAGGGGAGTGAGTATGCACTAACCCCCTTCCCCCCTTCAACACATAGGCTGGATAGAGCGTGACTTCTACTCTGACCGCATCTTTTACTGTCTAACAAACTCCCCCTACCCACCTTATCCCACCTCATCCATAATCCCCCCACCACACTTCACCCCCTTCGCCCCCACTCCTTAAACCTCAACTAACCCACCAACCTTTCCTTCCCAAAATGGTGTAAAACACAGACAAATAGACACAGGGGAGTGAGGCCATAAATAAGGCCAGGATGACAGAAAGACAGAGTGGAGGGGAATAAAGAAAACATACAAAGTCTGTGACCAACAGGGACTCCTCCGCTCACAGCCCTCTCAAGCTGCAGGCTGGCTGGGTTTTAGTGTCAGTGTTCAGATGATGAAACACCCTGGGCCAACCAGAGAGGCATCATTTATTACCCCCTGTTGAGAGGAATAGAAAACTTATGTCTGTACTGAACCTAAGCTATCAGGGAGGTAGTCTCTTCCTACGGTCAGATAGGACAGTCAGTTTGAAAGTAAAATCATTGCCTTTGTCGCTCTCTGTATCTGTCTCTGTATCTGTCTCTGGATCTGTCTCTGGATCTGTCTCTGGATCTGTCTCTGGATCTGTCTCTGGATCTGTCTCCGTATCTGTCTCCGTATCTGTCTCCGTATCTGTCTCCGAATCTGTCTCTGTATCTTTCTCTGGATCTGTCTCTGTATCTGTCTCTGTATCTGTCTCTGGATCTTTCTCTGGATCTGTCTCTGGATCCGTCTCTGGATCTGTCTCTGGATCTGTCTCTGGATCTGTCTCTGGGTCTGTCTCTGGATCTGTCTCTGGATCTGTCTCTGGATCTGTCTCTGGATCTGTCTCTGGATCTGTCTCTGTATCTGTCTCTGGATCTGTCTCTGGATCTGTCTCTGGATCTGTCTCTGGATCTGTCTCTGGGTCTGTCTCTGGATCTGTATCTGTCTCTGGATCTGTCTCTGGATCTGTCTCTGGATCTGTCTCTGGATCTGTGTCTGGATCTGTCTCCGGATCTGTCTCCGGATCTGTCTCCGTATCTGTCTCCGTATCTGTCTCCGTATCTTTCTCTGGATCTTTCTCTGGATCTCTCTCCGTATCTGTCTCTGTATCTGTCTCTGTATCTGTCTCTGTATCTGTCTCTGTATCTTTCTCTGGATCTGTCTCTGTATCTGGATCTGTCTCTGGATCTGTCTCTGGATCTGTCTCTGGATCTGTCTCTGGATCTGTCTCCGGATCTGTCTCCGGATCTGTCTCCGGATCTGTCTCTGGATCTGTCTCTGGGTCTGTCTCTGGTTTTGATCAGTAACCATGGTCATAGTTTACCATGGTGTACTGTCGATTTAGGGTCAGATAATACTGCATTTTGCTTTGTCCTTGTGTTACCCAATAAGTAATTTAGTTTTGTTTTGACTGTGTTGTAATTTGGTTTATTCTGATTGATTGGATGTTCTGGTCTTGAGGCTTCAGTGTGTTAGTAGAACAGGTTTGTGAACTCAGCCCCAGGACCAGATGGATGAGGGGACTCTTTTCTTTGCTCATCTTTTGACATTGCAGGGCTTAGTAATGATATGAGCGGGGTCACTGTAATTTAGATGTTTCCAAAACTGAATTGCTCTTTTTTGAGTTTTTATTATTAATGGATATTGGCCTAATTCTGCCCTGCATGCATCGTTTGTAGTTTTCTTCTGGACATGTAGGAGAATCTTACAGAACTATGAAATCAGGATTTCAATAGGTTGTTAGTCCCATTGGGTGAAATGTTGTTTTGCAAGTTGATCCCACACCTCGCTGCTATAATGTGCAATTGCTTCAATGACACATTCAATTCGTTTTAGCCCAATTTTAATATGTATTTAAATTTGAATAAATTTTTTTAATGGCTTAGAATGTCCTGTGTGCTTTCTCTCTAAGTTCATTCACTGCCTCATTTAGGTTTCCAGTTGAGCTTTACTCTCTCTCTCTCTCTCTCTGTCTAACAGGGAGTGGCAATTGAATGCAAGCTTCCCACAAAAATGTATTGTTATAACATTTCTAGCCTGGATCTATCTATGGGTAACAGGGTTGACGTGTTATGCTCAACCCACTGGTGTTTGACACCAGACAACGACCAAAAAGAGTAGAACTAGCTCACCTGCTTTTAGTCTATGATTTGACAATTAGATCTTCAATGTTTCGTTTGAAACAATTATTTAAAAAGGAATAGTTTCACCATATTAAAACGAGAGTTCAGTTCACGTAACAGGGTTGACCTGAAAACGAGGGACACTAATCACATGAAATAAATAATAATCTTCAGAAATGACTTTATCAAAGCAGCAAAATAACTAGGTCTTTACAATGATGGTGAAACTTGGAGACATTCTGGGATTAAGTGGGTTAAAATCTTCCTAGAAGTGACGCAAGCTTGACAGAGGGATACAGTGGTTCTTCCTTTAAAAGTTGTGGCGTACTGCAGCACAGCTTGCAGGGTGCCTCATAATTCTATGGCACGTTATTTAAGTGTCAGCCATTGTTGCCAGAATGACACAATTTACCACAATCTGCCACCATCTACCACAAACGGTTGCGGCATAAGCTCAAAACTTATAAAGGAAGAACCACTGTATGTCAAAATTCTGAATTTTGGCACTGTAGCAAGCCTTTTTTCATATTCAAAATCAGATTTATTGAATTCTCCATGTAGTCTATACTAAAAACCTCTACCGACCCCCCCCTCCCGGATCCGGGATCCTCCTCATCAGAAACGCTGACTAGCATAGCCTAGCCTAGCGCCACAGGGAATATCATATAATATAATTTCATGAAATCACAAGTCCAATACAGCAAATGAAAGATAAACATCTTGTGAATCCAGCCAATATGTCCGATTTTTAAAATGTTTTACAGCGAAAACACAACATATATTTATGTTAGCTCACCACCATATCCAAAAAAACACAGCCATTTTTTCACAGCAAAGATAGCTTTCACAAAACCCACAAATAGAGATAAAAATAATCACTAACCTTTGAACAACTTCATCAGATGACAGTCTTATAACATCATGTTATACAATACATTTATGTTTTGTTCGAAAATGTGCATATTTATAGCTACAAATCCTGGTTTTACATTGTGAACATGGCGCCAAAATGCTCCAAATTGTCCGGAGAAATTACAGAGAGTCACGTAATCTAACAGAAAAACTCATCATAAACTTTGCTGAAAAATACATGTTGGACATATAATTAAAGATACACTGGTTCTTAATGCAACCGCTGTGTTAGATTTAAAAAAAATAACTTTAGTAAAAAGCACAGCATACAATAATCTGAGACAGCGCTCAGCCATTCTCCGCCATGTTGGAGTCAACATATTCAACAAAAATACGAAATAACATCATAAATATTCTCTTACCTTTGATGAACTTTCATCAGAATGCAGTGCCAGGAATCCTTGTTCCACAATAAATCGTTGTTTTGTTTTAGAATGTCCATTTCTTCTGTCGAATTAGCAACTTTGGCTAGCATAGTGGAGCTCGCGTGTCCATGAAAGTTTGACGCATGGAACGAAAAATTCAAAAAGTGATAATAAAAGTCGAATAAACTGGTCAAACTCAGTTGAGAATCCATCTTTAGGATGTTTTTCTCGTATGTATCCAATAACGTCCCAGACGGAGCATTTCTTCGTGTCTACCTAAGGCTTTGCAGACAACGATATGGTGCACCCAGGTGCGCAGCAAAATACTGCCAATATGGCTGACCTGTCACTCCAAAAGCTCTCATTCGGTCCCACATCAGGCTAGACACCTCATTCAACGTTCTACTGCCTGTTGACATCTAGTGGAAGTTGTATGAAGTGCATACATATCCATAAATACAAGGCAATTGAATAGGCGAAGCCTTTCACAGAGACCCATTTCAGAATTTTCACTTCCTGTTTGGAAGTTTGCCTGCCAAATGAGTTCTGTTTTACTCACAGATATAATTCAAACAGTTTTAGAAACTTCAGAGTGTTTTCTATCCAATAGTAATAATAATATGCATATCATATGATCTAGAACAGAGTACGAGGCCGTTTAATTTGGGCACTATTTTTTCCCAAAGTGGAAATGGCGCCCCCTATTAAGAAGAAGTTAAAGGGCACTTCCATTTAATATAACAGGCTGTTAAAATTCAATATTGGTGCACAATTTCTACTTACAATGTCAAAGGGCACTAATTTCATGGCACTCATTTTGTGTAAAGTACTTTCTAGGTTCCATCCCAAATGGCAACCTATTCCCTATATAGTGCACTAATTATGAGCCCTGGTCAAAAGTAGTGCACTACAGAGAACAGGGTGCATTTGAAACCTAGTCTAGAACAGAACAGAACAGAGCCCATAACTGTCCATCTCCGTCCATTGTTTTTCACCATATGAAAACAGAGAATGTTTTATAGCAAACTAAACCCAACCGACACCAAAGTGCTGCCAGTTTTTTGGTGAAAGCAGATACACCTTTGTGTTTTGTTTGGCAGACAACTCAACCCCTGGCTCTATGGCCAAACATGTTCTGTCTCAGCCGAGAGAGAGAGAGAGAGAGCGAGAGAGCGAGAGAGAGAGAGAGAGAGAGAGAGAGAGAGAGAGAGAGAGAGAGAGAGAGAGAGAGAGAGAGAGAGAGAGAGAGAGAGAGAGAGACACACACACGCACACGCACACACACACACGCAGGCATGTGTTTGCATGCACACACTTTTCTCTCTCCAGAGTTCAGAACCCTGGGGAGCCTGGGCACACTGGGCTTCAGACTCACAGAAGTCTCCGACTGAGGAGGACAAGAGAAGCAGAGACAGACCGAGGACATCCTTGTCGTTAAGCAGTAAAGTACATGTAATACATGCCACTTAGCAAAGGCTTTTATACAAAACGTGTACGTTGTACTAGTTTGAACCCGTGAACCCACAACCTTGGCTGGACCAGCAACTAGACCAGAAACCACCTACCTAAACACACACCCTCAGTACTCCTCGCCCTGATAGACATTTCATGTCATCCCAGCCATGCTCCCAGCAGATGTTGGGCAGGTGTCTCTTTCTTACCAAGCTGGGCATGAAACCACAAGCACTCTGTGAAATGTGTATGGCTAGCATGAAATTAATGATAAATACAAATTACCATGCAGGCGAGAAAGGGGCTGTGGTTTGTTACTCACAGCAGCCCCATGGTCGAGGCACACTGAACACTGTAATTATGATGCTCTTCAGAGAGATGCATTCAGAATGTATTCAGACCCCTTCACTTTTTCCACATTTTGTTATGTTACAGCCATATTCTAAAAATGTATTAAATTGTTTTTCCCCCTTAAATTCCCCCCCCCCCACCCCCCCCCAGAGGGCAGACAGCATGCCCCCGATTATGCGTTGGGTTGATCGCACCACCCTCTGGAGAGCCCTGCTATTGCGGACAGTGCAATTGCCATACCAGGCGGTGATACAGCCCAACAGGATGCTCTCAATGGTGCATCTGTAGAAGTTCATGAGGGTCTTAGGGACCAAGCCAAATTTATTCAGCCTCATTCTGTGTGAAGGGACAATTTTAGGTCGTCAGTGATGTGCACGCTGAGGAACGTGAAGCTTCTGACTCTCCCCACTGCGGCCCTGTCGATGTGGATGGGGGCGTGCACTCTGCTGTCACCTGTAGCCCACGATCAGCTCCTTAGTTTTATTGACATTGAGGGAGAGGTTATTTTCCAGGCACAACTACGCCAGGGCTCTCACCTCCTCCCTGTAGGCTATCTTGTCATTGTTGGTAATCAGGCCTACCACTGTTGTGTCGTCAGCAAACTTGATGATTGAGTTGTAGTTGTTCACCCACGCAGTTATGGGTGAACAAGGAGTACAGGATTGGGTTGAGCATGCAC
The DNA here is from genome assembly GCF_016432855.1 of Salvelinus namaycush. Classification (NCBI taxonomy): domain Eukaryota; kingdom Metazoa; phylum Chordata; class Actinopteri; order Salmoniformes; family Salmonidae; genus Salvelinus; species Salvelinus namaycush. Next base: position 19,596,903 of record NC_052343.1, read on the forward strand.
CACTGTGGCGCCCCCGTGTCGAAGATCAGCATGGCAGAGGTGTTGTTGCCTACCTTCACCACTTGGGGTCGGCCCATCAGGAAGTCAAGGACCCAGTTGCACAGAGAAGGGTTCAGACCCAGGACCCTGAGCTTAGTGATGAGCTTGGAGGGCACTGTGGTGTTGAATGCTGAGCTGTAGTCAATGAACAGCATTCTTACATGGTATTTCTCTTGTTCAGGTGGGATAGGGCAGTGTGCAGTGCAGTGGTGATTTCATCATCTGTGGATCTGTTCAGGCGGTATATGAACTGTAGTGGGTCTAGGGTGTAAGATGGAGGTGATATGGTCCTGAAATAGCCTCTCAAAACACTTCATGAGAAGTGAGTGCTATGGAGCGATAGTAATTTAGTTCAGTTACCTTCACTTTCTTGGGTACAGGAACCATGGTGGACATCTTGAAGCAAGTGAGGACAACAGACTGGGATATGCAGAGATTGAATATGTCCGTCGGCGGAACCGCATCGGCGGCTCAATGTTGTTTTCCTCGAAGCAGGTTAAATAATGTTTTTAGTTTATCTGGGAGCGAAGCATCAGTATCCGCGACTTGACTAGCTTTCCCTTTATAATCTGTGACTATCTGGAGTCCCTGCCACATACGTCTCATGTCTGAGCCGTTGAATTGCAACTCCACTTTGTCCTTGTACTGCCGTTTTACCTCTGATTGCCTTACGGAGGTAATAGCTGGTCTGTTTGTACACATTCATGTTCCCAGTCACCTTTTATTTTTTATTTAACCTTTATTTAACCAGGCAAGTCAGTTAAGAACAAATTCTTATTTACAATGACGGCCTAGGGACAGTGGGTTAACTGCCTTGTTCAGCGGCAGAATGACAGATTTTTACCTTGTCAGCTCGGGGATTCGATCTAGCAACCTTTCGGTTACTAGCACAACACTCTAACCACTAGGCTACCTGCCGCCCCGTGTGGTGGTTCGCTCTTTCAGTTTTGCGCGAATGCTGTCATCTATCCACAGTTTTTGATTTGGATAAGTTCTAATCGTCACAGTGGGAACAACATCCTCTATGTACTTCCTGATGAACCCAGTCACCGAGTCAGTGTATACGTTGATACTATTCTCAGAGGCGACCGGGAACATTTCCCAGTCCGCGTGATCATAAAATCTTGAAGTAATTGCTTAGACCAATATTACCACTAATGCTTCCTGTTTAAGTTTCTGCTTATAGGTGGGGAGGAACAGAATGGAGGTGTGATCTGATTTGCCAAAGGGAGGGCGGGGGAGGGCCTTGTAGCCGTCCCAGAAGGGAGAGTAGCAATGATCAAGAATTTGTGATGCACTTGTAGCACAGGAGTGGTCATGGAATTTCGGTACCTTTTTCCTCAGATTTCCTTTACTAAAGTCCCTAGCTACAATAAATGCAGCCTCAGGATATGCGGTTTCCAGTTTGCACATAGTCCAATGTAGTTTCTTGAGAGCCATCGCGGTGTCGGCTTGGGGGGGTAATGCGGTCGGCATTTGATGGTGAGGTATTCCATATCGGGAGAATAAAACGACTTGAGTTCCTGTACGTTACCACAATCACACCTTGAGTTGTTAATCATGAAACAAACCCCTCTGCCCCTCTGCCCCTCTGCCCCTCTGCCCGCGCAATAGACGGATAACCTTGTTGGCTGAATGGACGGGGACAATATATCCGGACAGAGCCATGATTCCGTAAAACAGAGTATGTTACAGCTCATCTACTTTATTGTCCAGGGACTGCACTTTAGTGACTAATATACTCGGAAGCGGTGGATGGTATACATGCCGACTAGGGCCCCACTTCTTCTTCCTCTTCTCCGGTGTTGGCATTTTGGTGCAGCCCCGGGACGAATAGAGCTCCTTCGGAAGTTCAAACAAAGGATCCAGGTCAGTGAAGTAAAATTTCTGCTTGAATTTTCTGGTGAGTGACCGCCGATCTAATGTCAAAAAGTTATTTTCGGCTCTGGGTTATAATACAAGAAACGTTCTGAGCAAATAATATAAGAATTTAAAAAACAAAAAAATGTAATTCTGCAAAGTTGGTAAAGAGCTAGAAATAGGGTGACTGTGTCTGTCGGCGCCATCTTGTCATTATCCTCTGTCAGTGAGGTAGTGACCGCATTGTCTGTCTGTCCTATTTGCCTGCATGTCCATTCGCCTTCTTGCCTGTTCATCCGCCTGCCTGTCTCAGGGCAGGGGAGCTGCCGTCTCTTCTCTAGTCTCTCTTCACATCTCTCTCCGCGTCGCTGCTGTTTTACGCCACATAGTTGGAGCCTGGAGGAAGAGGCGTATAACTGCCAGACCCAGTCAGGGGCCATTGGACCCTCAGTTTGTTTAGCCATGAGTCATCTTTAAACAGCACTCAGGTGCTTGCCTTTCTCCTCCTCCCGTGCTTTACCCACACGGCACTGCATGGGATCTCTGCCAATGATGTCATGCGTCTAGGCCTTGTATGCTGAAAAAGTCCCCACCCCCCAAAAATATTTTGTCATTAAAAAAAAAAAAAAAAAACTTTTTTTCTATGGTAACCAACAAGGGGTTTATGACAAGGTCAGTACACATTCACACACACCTAACTGTGATACTATCTGAAGCCTTGGTGACTATACAGTACAGTTACTGTACATATTGTTCTATTGTTGTGTTAAACATGGTGGCCAGGCTTCATTACTGTATGCGTCTTCATCAGGCAGATTAATGTTCAAATGTTACTGCCAGATACACAGATTCACTCTTACAGTGTCATCTGAGAGTGAGATGGCCCTGACTGTGACCTCAATTGAACTCTCTCGTACAGGAGAATCTTTAGCATTTCACCTGACACTCCAGCCCTTTGTCAAATCCTTATTTCAAATATTTGAAATACTTGATATGGACTTGATTTAGCATACAGACGTCATACTTTTAGAATTATTCCATTGGCTTCATTGTGACTCACTCTGTAAATCAAGGTCACCTAAACTATTTTAAACATTTGAAATATGTATTTGACCAAGTTCTGTATGATATCATCAACAACTATTTAGTGTGTTGTTCTTTTGGCATACTGTAGTTCTAGAGCTTTTAAGATTCTAAAACTAGTTCTAAAGCTCCATGGTTCTATTGCTTCTACTCATTAATCATATCTGGGAACCTTAGTCAGAGTTATGTGTTCTGTCTGTGTTCTGCGGCATGTTAATGAAGTGGGAGAACTATCAGAACATACTACAACTCTCTAGAACCCTTGAGAACTCTCTACATATCCAGACCTCTGGAGTGTCGGTCGGTCAATTCATGGTCGCCGCTGGTTCTACCTTTCCTCAGGACTCTACTAGGCACGAGGCTAGCTAAGGTTCGGTTTGCTGTTAAAGAAATCCCAGATAGAGCCAACCTCTCTGTTCTTCCCTTAAAAATAGCCTTTAAACAAAAGGTCCTCTTGCCTGGCCAACATCAACATCCAATAAAGCTCAAAGATAAACATGTAGCAGGCTCCGTGGCAGAGTAGATTTCATCCCCTGGGAGCCACAGCCAAGTCTCCTCCATCTGCTCAAACACAAACCTGCTGCCTGGGTTGCATGGGCTTCACAGTGAACTAATCCAGTCTTAAATAAATGGTACCTGGACCTGAGTGTGTGTAAATATGTGCTCCAGGTTGGTGGAAGTCTGTCTGGTCATGTCCAGGGTGAGGGTTGTACCTTTCTAGTTATTGTCTGGTCATGTCCAGGGTTAGGGTTGTACCTTCCTAGTTATTGTCTGGGGTTGTCCCTTTCTAGTTATTGTCTGGTCATGTCCAGGGTGAGGGTTGTACCTTTCTAGTTATTGTCTGGTCATGTCCAGGGTTAGTGTTGTACCTTTCTAGTTATTGTCTGGTCATGTCCAGGGTGAGGGTTGTACCTTCCTAGTTATTGTCTGATCAGGGTTAGTGTTGTACATTTCTAGTTATTGTCTGGTCATGTCCAGGGTTAGTGTTGTACCTTTCTAGTTATTGTCTGGTCATGTCCAGGGTGAGGGTTGTACCTTCCTAGTTATTGTCTGGTCATGTCCAGGGTTAGTGTTGTACCTTACTAGTTATTGTCTGGTCATGTCCAGGGTTAGGGTTGTACCTTACTAGTTATTGTCTGGTCATGTCCAGGGTTAGGGTTGTACCTTTCTAGTTATTGTCTGATCAGGGTTAGTGTTGTACCTTACTAGTTATTGTCTGGTCATGTCCAGGGTTAGTGTTGTACCTTACTAGTTATTGTCTGGTCATGTCCAGGGTTAGTGTTGTACCTTTCTAGTTATTGTCTGATCATGTCCAGGGTTAGGGTTGTACCTTTCTAGTTATTGTCTGGTCATGTCCAGGGTTAGGGTTGTACCTTACTAGTTATTGTCTGGTCATGTCCAGGGTTAGGGTTGTACCTTACTAGTTATTGTCTGGTCATGTCCAGGGTTAGTGTTGTACCTTTCTAGTTATTGTCTGATCATGTCCAGGGTTAGGGTTGTACCTTACTAGTTATTGTCTGGTCATGTCCAGGGTTAGTGTTGTACCTTTCTAGTTATTGTCTGATCAGGGTTAGTGTTGTACCTTTCTAGTTATTGTCTGGTCATGTCCAGGGTTAGGGTTGTACCTTACTAGTTATTGTCTGGTCATGTCCAGGGTTAGTGTTGTACCTTTCTAGTTATTGTCTGGTCATGTCCAGGGTGAGGATTGTACCTTTCTAGTTATTGTCTGGTCATGTCCAGGGTGAGGGTTGTACCTTTCTAGTTATTGTCTGGTCATGTCCAGGGTTAGGGTTGTACCTTACTAGTTATTGTCTGGTCATGTCCAGGGTGAGGGTTGTACCTTCCTAGTTATTGTCTGGTCATGTCCAGGGTTAGTGTTGTACCTTTCTAGTTATTGTCTGATCAGGGTTAGTGTTGTACCTTCCTAGTTATTGTCTGGTCATGTCCAGGGTTAGGGTTGTACCTTCCTAGTTATTGTCTGGTCATGTCCAGGGTTAGTGTTGTACCTTTCTAGTTATTGTCTGGTCATGTCCAGGGTTAGTGTTGTACCTTTCTAGTTATTGTCTGGTCATGTCCAGGGTGAGGGTTGTACCTTTCTAGTTATTGTCTGGTCATGTCCAGGGTTAGTGTTGTACCTTTCTAGTTATTGTCTGGTCATGTCCAGGGTTAGTGTTGTACCTTTCTAGTTATTGTCTGATCAGGGTTAGTGTTGTACCTTTCTAGTTATTGTCTGGTCATGTCCAGGGTGAGGGTTTTACCTTTCTAGTTATTGTCTGGGGTTGTACCTTTCTAGTTATTGTCTGGTCATGTCCAGGGTGAGGGTTGTACCTTTCTAGTTATTGTCTGGTCATGTCCAGGGTGAGGGTTGTACCTTTCTAGTTATTGTCTGGTCATGTCCAGGGTGAGGGTTTTACCTTTCTAGTTATTGTCTGGGGTTGTACCTTTCTAGTTATTGTCTGGTCATGTCCAGGGTTAGGGTTGTACCTTCCTAGTTATTGTCTGGTCATGTCCAGGGTTAGTGTTGTACCTTTCTAGTTATTGTCTGATCAGGGTTAGTGTTGTACCTTTCTAGTTATTGTCTGATCAGGGTTAGTGTTGTACCTTTCTAGTTATTGTCTGGTCATGTCCAGGGTTAGTGTTGTACCTTTCTAGTTATTGTCTGATCAGGGTTAGTGTTGTACCTTAGTAGTTATTGTCTGATCATGTCTAGGGTGAGGGTTGTACCTTTCTAGTTATTGTCTGGTCATGTCCAGGGTTAGTGTTGTACCTTTCTAGTTATTGTCTGGTCATGTCCAGGGTTAGTGTTGTACCTTTCTAGTTATTGTCTGATCAGGGTTAGTGTTGTACCTTTCTAGTTATTGTCTGATCATGTCCAGGGTTAGGGTTGTACCTTCCTAGTTATTGTCTGGTCATGTCCAGGGTTAGTGTTGTACCTTTCTAGTTATTGTCTGATCAGGGTTAGTTTTGTACCTTTCTAGTTATTGTCTGATCAGGGTTAGTGTTGTACCTTTCTAGTTATTGTCTGGTCATGTCCAGGGTTAGTGTTGTACCTTTCTAGTTATTGTCTGGTCATGTCCAGGGTTAGTGTTGTACCTTTCTAGTTATTGTCTGGTCATGTCCAGGGTGAGGGTTGTACCTTCCTAGTTATTGTCTGGTCATGTCCAGGGTTAGTGTTGTACCTTTCTAGTAATTGTCTGGTCATGTCCAGGGTGAGGGTTGTACCTTTCTAGTTATTGTCTGGTCATGTCCAGGGTGAGGGTTGTACCTTCCTAGTTATTGTCTGGTCATGTCCAGGGTGAGGGTTGTACCTTCCTAGTTATTGTCTGGTCATGTCCAGGGTGAGGGTTGTACCTTTCTAGTTATTGTCTGGTCATGTCCAGGGTTAGGGTTGTACCTTTCTAGTTATTGTCTGGTCATGTCCAGGGTGAGGGTTGTACCTTTCTAGTTATTGTCTGGTCATGTCCAGGGTTAGGGTTGTACCTTTCTAGTTATTGTCTGGTCATGTCCAGGGTTAGTGTTGTACCTTTCTAGTTATTGTCTGGTCATGTCCAGGGTGAGGGTTGTACCTTTCTAGTTATTGTCTGGTCATGTCCAGGGTTAGGGTTGTACCTTTCTAGTTATTGTCTGGTCATGTCCAGCGTTAGTGTTGTACCTTTCTAGTTATTGTCTGATCAGGGTTAGTGTTGTACCTTTCTAGTTATTGTCTGATCAGGGTTAGTGTTGTACCTTTCTAGTTATTGTCTGATCAGGGTTAGTGTTGTACCTTTCTAGTTATTGTCTGGTCATGTCCAGGGTTAGTGTTGTACCTTTCTAGTTATTGTCTGGTCATGTCCAGGGTGAGGGTTGTACCTTTCTAGTTATTATCTGGTCAGGGTTAGTGTTGTACCTTCCTAGTTATTGTCTGGTCATGTCCAGGGTTAGGGTTGTACCTTCCTAGTTATTGTCTGGTCATGTCCAGGGTTAGTGTTGTACCTTTCTAGTTATTGTCTGATCATGTCCAGGGTGAGGGTTGTACCTTTCTAGTTATTGTCTGATCAGGGTTAGTGTTGTACCTTTCTAGTTATTGTCTGGTCATGTCCAGGGTGAGGGTTGTACCTTTCTAGTTATTGTCTGGTCATGTCCAGGGTTAGTGTTGTACCTTTCTAGTTATTGTCTGGTCATGTCCAGGGTTAGGGTTGTACCTTTCTAGTTATTGTCTGATCAGGGTTAGTGTTGTACCTTTCTAGTTATTGTCTGGTCATGTCCAGGGTGAGGGTTGTACCTTTCTAGTTATTGTCTGATCAGGGTTAGTGTTGTACCTTTCTAGTTATTGTCTGGTCATGTCCAGGGTGAGGGTTGTACCTTTCTAGTTATTGTCTGGTCATGTCCAGGGTGAGGGTTGTACCTTTCTAGTTATTGTCTGGTCATGTCCAGGGTGAGGGTTGTACCTTACTAGTTATTGTCTGGTCATGTCCAGGGTTAGTGTTGTACCTTCCTAGTTATTGTCTGGTCATGTCCAGGGTGAGGGTTGTACCTTTCTAGTTATTGTCTGGTCATGTCCAGGGTTAGGGTTGTACCTTTCTAGTTATTGTCTGGTCATGTCCAGGGTGAGGGTTGTACCTTTCTAGTTATTGTCTGGTCATGTCCAGGGTTAGGGTTGTACCTTTCTAGTTATTGTCTGGTCATGTCCAGGGTTAGTGTTGTACCTTTCTAGTTATTGTCTGGTCATGTCCAGGGTGAGGGTTGTACCTTTCTAGTTATTGTCTGGTCATGTCCAGGGTTAGGGTTGTACCTTTCTAGTTATTGTCTGGTCATGTCCAGCGTTAGTGTTGTACCTTTCTAGTTATTGTCTGATCAGGGTTAGTGTTGTACCTTTCTAGTTATTGTCTGATCAGGGTTAGTGTTGTACCTTTCTAGTTATTGTCTGATCAGGGTTAGTGTTGTACCTTTCTAGTTATTGTCTGGTCATGTCCAGGGTTAGTGTTGTACCTTTCTAGTTATTGTCTGGTCATGTCCAGGGTGAGGGTTGTACCTTTCTAGTTATTATCTGGTCAGGGTTAGTGTTGTACCTTCCTAGTTATTGTCTGGTCATGTCCAGGGTTAGGGTTGTACCTTCCTAGTTATTGTCTGGTCATGTCCAGGGTTAGTGTTGTACCTTTCTAGTTATTGTCTGATCATGTCCAGGGTGAGGGTTGTACCTTTCTAGTTATTGTCTGATCATGTCCAGGGTTAGTGTTGTACCTTTCTAGTTATTGTCTGGTCATGTCCAGGGTTAGGGTTGTACCTTTCTAGTTATTGTCTGATCAGGGTTAGTGTTGTACCTTTCTAGTTATTGTCTGGTCATGTCCAGGGTGAGGGTTGTACCTTTCTAGTTATTGTCTGATCAGGGTTAGTGTTGTACCTTTCTAGTTATTGTCTGGTCATGTCCAGGGTGAGGGTTGTACCTTTCTAGTTATTGTCTGGTCATGTCCAGGGTGAGGGTTGTACCTTTCTATTATTGTCTGGTCATGTCCAGGGTGAGGGTTGTACCTTACTAGTTATTGTCTGGTCATGTCCAGGGTTAGTGTTGTACCTTTCTAGTTATTGTCTGGTCATGTCCAGGGTGAGGGTTGTACCTTTCTAGTTATTGTCTGATCAGGGTTAGTGTTGTACCTTTCTATTTATTGTCTGGTCATGTATTGTCCTGTCATGTCCAGGGTTAGTGTTGTACCTTTCTAGTTATTGTCTGGTCATGTCCAGGGTTAGGGTTTGTACCTTTCTAGTTATTGTCTGATCAGGGTTAGTGTTGTACCTTCCTAGTTATTGTCTGGTCATGTCCAGGGTTGGGGTTGTACCTTTCTAGTTATTGTCTGATCAGGGTTAGGTTGTACCTTTCTAGTTATTGTCTGGTCATGTCCAGGGTTAGGGTTGTACCTTTCTAGTTATTGTCTGATCAGGGTTAGTGTTGTACCTTTCTAGTTATTGTCTGGTCATGTCCAGGGTGAGGGTTGTACCTTCCTAGTTATTGTCTGGTCACGGTTAGGGTTGTACCTTTCTAGTTATTGTCTGATCAGGGTTAGTGTTGTACCTTTCTAGTTATTGTCTGGTCATGTCCAGGGTGAGGGTTGTACCTTCCCTAGTTATGTCTGGTCATGTCCAGGTTAGTGTTGTAACCTTTTCC